>NC_134858.1:96924150-97224150 GCF_049852395.1 Peromyscus maniculatus bairdii | reverse complement strand
TTTTCATTTTACACTGTCTTGGGGATAGGAGTGCATTTCTGGGGTTCCCTCTTTGACTGGGTTGGTCATCACAAGCCATACCAAAACTCACTTTCTTATAGTGGTAGATGTTTACAAAGTAATACTCCTTGTTTATAAATGAAAATGTTAACTATACTCATGTATAACTTAAAAGCTGACATAATAACCCCACTCTATTAAAGGAAAAAGAAAACTGATTTAAGATACCGTGTAAAATTGTAAATATGCCTGTGTATTTACACCAAAATATAATTAATATGTTTCCAAATGTGCATACTAACTACTCATGTGACAGGCACACTGTAGACTTGATGAAGACTTTAAGGTTACTTAATTGGAATCCTTAGTGATTTTTATGTAGCCTCTTCAATGTCTGAACTTTCGGTAAAATGTCCTAACAGGACAAAGTATAACCTCTATTTATAAAGGAGCTGCATTTTGGAGGAATTGATTGTACATTGAGACAACACAAAATATACTTTAGGTTTATATGGAGGATGGAATTTGATTGTGGATGTGGGAAGGTGGGATGCGGGTGGCGAGCCTGCCATCTCATGGCATACACCATCCTTACTTCAGCCTTGTTCGCTAGATGTCAGATGTGTTATTTTTACATATCTGTAAAATACAGCCTAAGGAGTGGTCCTTCTACTTTAGAACTACTGGGCTTTCCAAATGGTGTGGATAGCCTTTTGGCTCTAATTCCCACTGGTTCCAGCTTGTGATGGTGTGGTTACAATAGAAGGACACAGAAACAGAAATGTAAGTTTGAAGACATAGATACTGTTATCTTTTCCTACTCTGCCTGTCCGATTGCCTAGACAGCCATTGAAATCCTTGTCGGCGTCACTTCAGGGCTGTTTTGTGTTCCTATTTATATGCTATATCGTTTTTAATACGGAATTGTTGTCTCTTTCCTAAACATACCTTGTTGTTATAGAGCTGTCTTTGTGTGTGTGTGTGTGTGTGTGTGTGTGTGTGTGTGTGTGTGTGAGTGATTCTTCCTCCCCCGCTCTTCATCTGGTAAGTTAATACTAGTCTTTTAGGTTACCTTCCGAACCCCACCTCCTTTTTAATCTTGTGAGTTTTTCTTTCTTTGTTTGTAGAGAGTTGTTGTTGGGTTTGGGTTTGGGTTTTCAAACAGCCTCAGTATTTAGTTCCAGTTGGCTAGTAGTGTAGCTGGACTACACTACGCACTGTGTCGTCCAGCTTGCCTTGAGATCACAGAATTTCTCCTGAGCTCTGGGATTAAAGGGGTGGCCACTACATCCAGCTTCTGTTGATGTTTATATTGATTCTCTCAGTTGCTACAAGTTACACTTGTATTTTACTTGCTTGTACTGCGACTGCATTGAGGGTAGGAGAGCCTGTTTTAGCTCACTCTTCCCAGCATCTAGCGTAATACTTGGGAAATTAATGGTAGAAATAAATTTCAAGCTGTAGTAGGTTTAAAAGTGAATTCTCTTCAGAGTTCAAATATCCTGGTTTTTAATTTGTATTTCTTGTATCTTTCTATAAACTTGACTTTCTCGGACATGATAAATATTGTGAACAATTTGAAGTTTCTATCAGTTTTTTTTTTTTATTAATTGCTATTAAATTTTGCTTAGCAGACATTAGTTTAAACTTTCATTTCTTATGGGGTCAGAGTTCCACAGTAGGGGGAGAGTGGGCTGGAGCTATGCTTCAGTGGTTAAGAGCACTGGCTGTTCTTCCAGAGGACCTGGGTTCAATTCCCAGCACCTACATGATAGCTCACAGCTGTATGAAACTGTGATTTTCCAGTTCCAGGGAATCTGACATTCTCAATGCAGGCAAAACACCAATGCACATAAAATAAAGATAAATAAATCTTTAAGAATTCCACAGCGGGCCGGGCAGTGGTGGCACACGCCTTTAATCCCAGCACTTGGGAGGCAGAGGCAGGCGGATCTCTGTGAGTTTGAGGCCAGCCTGGTCTACAAAGTGAGTTCCAGGAAAGGAGCAAAGCTACACAGAGAAACCCTGTCTCGAAAAGCCAAAAAAAAAAAAAAAAAAAAAAAGAATTCCACAGTACAATCTTTTAAAAAAATATTTTACATTCCTAAAGACCCATATGAATTAGAAGTTCAATAAGAAAATGTATCGTAAATTGTAACATACTAAAAATGTATTTATTTTTTACCAAGTATGTAGGTTCTGAGATTCAGCTGCTGTTACTTGAGGGCGGGTGTCCTTGTCTGAAAAGTTTGGTTTTAACCTTGGGTATAAACTACAGGACATTAGTAGACTTATCCACGCAGTTGTTCATTTTCTTTTCATAACACACACAAGACAATAGAATTCTTTTACCATTAGTAGGATATGTTCACCATTTATAGGGATTTTTCTTGTATATTATCTCATTTAAGCTATACTCTGAGCTTTGTGTAGTCATTTTATAAACGAAGAAACAGTCACAAAATTTAATTTTGGACTAATTCACGTAGTGGTAAAACTAGGACTCAAATAAATCTTTGTTCTTTCTACTCCATGGCATAAATAAAGAACTTTTTTTGTTGTTGTTTTTTGTTTTTTGTTTTTCAAGACAGGGTTTCTCTGTGTAGCTTTGTGCCTTTCCTAGAACTCACTTTGTAGACTAGGCTGGCCTCGAACTCAAAAAGATCCGCCTGCCTCTACCTCCCAAGTGCTGGGATTAAAGGCATGCGCCACCCGGCTAAGAATCTTATATTGACATAGTAAGTGTGGAAATAAAAAAACCTAACCAGCAGGAGAGTAAACAAAAGAATGGGCAAGTGTATCGAACAGATGCTTCTTAAATGAAGAAGTAGAAATGACCAGTAAATACATGAAAAAATGTTCATCATCAGGGAGATGCAAATCAAATGATAGTAAGGCCCCATTTTAAGCCAGTCAGAGTGGTTGTCATTAAAAAAAAAACAAAAAACCCACAAATATTGATAAGTGTGGGAGAAAGCAGAATGGCTGTAACCAAGAAAACACAAATATTTGTGAGTTTGAGGAAAAGGAATCCTTATACACTGTGAATTAGTACAAATACTGTGGAAATGAGTAGGGAGGGTCCTCACAGAATTAAAAATAGAACTACTGTACGAGTCAACTGGACCACTCCCGAGTGTCTAGTCTAAGGAGTCAGGTTGTCTTCTGTAGAGACACCAGCATACTCATTTGTGACATAACACTGTTTACAGCTGCCAAGTTACAGAATCAGACTAGGGACACATTGACAGCATGGGTAAAGACAGTGTAGAATATGTAGACCTATATATGCAGTGGTTTTTTTTTATTCAGCCATAAGGAACAAAACCTGTTATTTGCAGGTAACTGGGTATAACTGGAGATCAGTCTGTCAAGTGAGATAAGCCAGACTCACAAAGAAGAAAAAAGAAAAAAAAAAAAACCCATGAAAATAAGAAGGGAACCATTACAAGCGAGAAAGGGACAAGGAGAAGTAGATGTAAGAGAAGATCATAGGGATGGGGGCTAGATCAAGGTATGTGTGTAGGAAAGTGTCACAGCGAGACTTGTTGCTCATACAGTTATATGCCCCACTGAAAAGTAAAGAAGCTACAAGTAAAACAACCCAGAGCAAAGCAGTAACGAACTAGAATAACTGTGAGAACTTACTAATTTTAAACATCTTTCATTCTCTAATAAACTAATAGTTTAGCTTATTTAGCTCTAAACTCAAGTTGGACACTTCTCTTCATTTCTAAGTTGCCTTTATTTATGGCAGGTCTGGCCTTTAGCAGACAGCCATTTCAGACCTTCCCTGACGAATTTTATTTATTTATTTTTAATGGATTTTTAAGAGAGAATGGTTTGATCCTGTTCATGGGTGGTTTAAGAGGTACATGTAAAGCCTGTTCTGGTTTGCCTGTTAGAATCTCTGACCAGTTTTCTGAGATATCTAGGAAATATTTCCTCTCTTTGTTGCTACTTAAGAATTGTAAGACTCAGGTGATTACATAGCCCAGCTTGTCTCTATTATGCTCAATTAATAATTTTTTTTAATGCATAAGTCATTCTGATTTAAATGATATGTTCAATGGCCCAATATCCATTTGTGTGTGTGTGTGTGTGTGTGTGTGTGTGTGTGTGTGTGTGTGTGTGTTAGATATGTGCCAAAATTTAGCTGCTTAAAAACAATATCAATTGTCTCTTTGTTTCTCTAAGTCTGAAGCTGAAGGTTAGTTCGTCCCTGGACTCTGACTCATGAACTTGCTATCATTATCAGCAGGCACCTTAGTTTCATGTGCAGGCTGATTTTAGGAAGAACCTAGTTCTCAGCTCATTCCTGTGGTAGTTAGCAGGACTTAGTTGTGAGCCATGTGGGCCTCTCTGTAGGGTAGCTCATAATCACACAGTTAGCTTCTCACAGAAAGAAAGGAGAGCGCAACAAGAGAACTTTCTGAAATGACATTCCATCTTGCCTGATACATTCTGTTTACCAGAGTTATAGTCCAGTGCTTATTCCACGGAAGAGACTGTGCCAGGGCATGGCTATCAGCAGGAGGGGGATACAGAAAGCCATGCAGGAAGCACTTGCAGATAGTGACCCTGCTGAAAGGAAATTGCATCCACATAAGACAGTGGAGCACAACTTGCGACTTGTTCCCTCGTCTTTTCCCTCTTCTCTCTATACCTGTTTGATACACAGGGTTTATTCATTCATCAATTTCTTAGCACTAACTCTAATTTACAGATTTGATAGCTACAACTTTTCTGCTGAAGGAGTTCATTTTTACATATATATATAAATAATATATAAAATATAATTTTAGAGGAGTACTATTCAACAAAGTATATTTTAATAAATACATTTGTGATGACTTTATTGCAACTTTGAATATGTAATATGAATTTGCTTGTCTCCAAGAGCAGGGGTAGGTCAAGCTATTGCTCCAGTACAGACTGTTGACAAACAAGAGGAAGAGCCTGGTGGCCTTCATGCTTAGTACCCCATACCTCATACTTACCCTAGTGGCCACCAGGATCAAAATAGTATTTTAATGCATCTGTGTAAGTAGTTAATGAGATTATTTTACTTTTGTGATATCTAGTCTTGGAAGTAGTGTACACTTTATATAGTCCAGAAAAAATATTAAAAATGCTTGGTTTTTTTCAGTTTCACAAAATTTACAACTGAAAAAGTAGACTCACAAAAGTAGTTTCCACAGAAAACTCCAAATATTCATGAAAGTTTCCTAATAATTGAATGTGCTATTGGCTTTTAAACTTTTTTTTTTTTTTTTTTTTTTTTTTTTTTTTTTTTTTGGTTTTTCGAGACAGGGTTTCTCTGTGTAGCTTTGCGCCTTTCCTGGAACTCACTTGGTAGCCCAGGCTGGCCTCGAACTCACAGAGATCCGCCTGGCTCTGCCTCCCGAGTGCTGGGATTAAAGGCGTGCGCCACCACCGCCCGGCCGGCTTTTAAACTTTTAATTAGGGGGCTGGAGAGATGGCTCAGAGGTTAAGAGCACTGACTGCTCTTCTAGAAGACCCATGTTCAAATCCTAGCACCTGCATGGCAGCTCACAACTGTGTGTAACCCCAAGATCTGACACCCTCACACAGACATACATACAAGCAAAACACCAATGTACATAAAATAAAAATAAATAAATTATTTTAAAAAAAGCACAAAACCCACTTTTGATTAGTTTTAAAACTGATAAAATTCTATTTCTATCCATATTTCAAATGGTAAAAAATAAAAACCATGTGAGGCTAGTGGTTGCCATGCTGGACACAGCAGCTCTTTCCCACATCCCTGTAGTGGGTCCCATCTCCCACTGCTTTCCCCTGTGCTCATTCTGCTCCAGCGCTAGTGGCCCCTGGTCTTTCATTGTGACATACATAATTGTATTTCAGAGCCCTGTGTTGATTTCTCTCTTGGTCTGTAAGGACCTGCCCTTCTCTAGGCCTGTGCTCAAATATCACGTTCTCATCAGTACTGAGTAGTACCTGGACTAGTTACCTTCCTTCTTAGCTTTTCATTTCCAAGCTGCTCCCTAAAGAAACAAGAACTATGGGGAAAGGGGCTCCATCTACAGAGAAAAGCAGTGAAATACAAGACTTGTTCCATGCAGGCCCTGGGCATGAGTATGTTAGGAAAAGCTTGTATCCTCTGGGCTTGCTTCCTGTCACATTGGCTTAAGGGATCATCTTTTTGTGTGCATGACTGACTTCTTTCAGATTGGAAGCCTTTTAGAAGGTTCTTCCTTCAGTGTCCTTTGCATCTTCTTTGGCATGTAACAGAACTTTGAGCAAAAGGCAATGTGAAATACTGAATGGTGAGTCACACCGGTGCCCTTTCATCATTTACAGTCTGCAGTCATCTCTCTACCCTCTGTTTGTTACCAGTGGCAGCAGCTTGACAGGCATCCTTGACAGTTCATGTTTTGGCTTTACAGGTTCTGTGACTGTGATCCCGACATTGGCTGTCTTCCTGTATCCACTCTGTTGCACAGTACTCATTTTCTGAGACCAGTACTTGCAGTGTGTACATAAACTTCTGTTTTTGTATTTCTAGTAGCAAACACAAAGATGTAAACCGTGGGCCTGAGTTCTTCATCTTTAACGTGTTCCTCACTACTATGCTTGGTGTGTTGAATGAACAGAGCACAGGACAGGATCGAGTTATTATAGGAGGAAATTTTGAATGGTCTAACAATTTTGAAAGAGAATTGCACAGTTGTCCAAGGCGAAGGGGCACACTCACTACTTTATCATTTAAAAACCTGCTAGAAAGCTGTGGCAACCGGCACTGGTACTGGCACAAGACTATGTAGATTAAGGAAAACCAAGAATAGGAATAAATCTGGGCTGGAGAGATGGCTCAGAGGTTAAGAGCACTGACTGTTCTTCCAGAGGTCCTGAGTTCAATTCCCAGCAACTACAAAGGTGGCTCACAACCATCTGTAATGAGATCTGGTGCCCTCTTTTGGCCTGCAGGCATGCATGCAGATAGAACACTGTATACATAATAAATAAATCTTAAAAAAAAAAAAAGAATAGGAATAAATCAACTCAGCCCCTGTCAATAGGATTTTTGATAAGGACACCAAGATATTCAATGGATAAATAGTGTCTTTCTACAAATGGTACTGAGACAACCAAATATTCATACTCTTTAAAAAGTGGGAGGAATTCATTTGAGTTAAGATACATAATCTGTGTACCATACCTTTTTCTTCTCTTGGTTTTAAACATATTGAGAGGCAACAGAAGAGTTGGAGTTACTCCAACACACAGCTTGGAGTAAAGGGGTGAGCTGTAAAACCAAATGTCAACCCCAGGGTGGCAGAGTCTCAGAGTTTGAGAAGTCCAGAAGAGCTCACTATTAGAAAGTCAGGAAGTGGGTGGGGCGTGGGGAGATGGCTCAGTTGGTAAAGTGTTCCCTTCAAGAATGAGGACCTGAGTTCAGGTCCCTGCACCTAAGTAAAATGCTGGGCATGGTGGTGTACTCTGCAATTCTAGCTCTGAGGAAGTGGAGGCAGGAGGATTCCTGAAGTCTTGTCAAATTGGTGGCCTCCAGGTTCGGTTAGAAACTCTATCTAACTTAAATGGGGTGGTATAAGTTTTCTGTTTGTTTTACAGATTTACTCAATTTACCCTAGCTGAGAGTTCTTTTATTTATTTTTTTGTTTTATGTGTATGGATGTTTTGCCAGCATATATATGTGTAGCATCTCTAGAGCTAATTTTGGTGGTGTAGAAGTGTAAGCTAGAGCTGTGTTGTGGCAGTTAGCTCTTCCATTAATTCAGGACTCTGAGGAAACTGGAAAAGTTTCTTTCTCCCAGTAACACCTTCTTCTAATGGATGGCAGTACATAAGCACATTCCAACAGACAAGAGAAAACGAGCAAGGAACAAAAGTACTTTTCTCTAGTTCTATAATATATTGTTTTAAATAATGTTACATACTGAAAATTAAATGTAAATGAACACGCAATAAAACATATTACAAGATATTGCATAATAAAAAGAGCACACCCCACAGTACAAATAAGAGGTAAATATCTCCCTAACTACTTTTTTTTTTTTTTTTTTTTTTTTTTTTTTGAGAGAAGGGCTTACAGTGTAGCCCAGGTTGGCTTCCTTCTGCCTCAGCATCTCTGCAGCTCGGGCTATAGGCGTGTGCTACCTGACGCCTCTTATTCTATGTACTCTAGCTCTGCCATGTATTCTCTGTATTTCCAACTCTACCAAGTGCCATCCAGTTCAGACTAGACAGCACTATTGGACTTACGAATTCCTCTTTGAATTGTTTCCTTTCTGAGGTACTGCCACCACCCACCATTGCGCTTTATCTTGGTCAGCTTGTTAGGTGTGATGCTCCCTGTGTCTGTTTGCGGGGATTCCCTTGCCCCTCTGGCCAGGAGCTCTTCTCTCCTGTGTACTCGACAGAAGCATGGGCCCTCGGTGTCACTCACACACACACACATAGCATCCAGTTGTCCGTGAAGAACACGCTCTCCTGCTGACAGAGCCTGTGGGACTCAGCACAAAAGGCTCAGTGCTAGTTATGTTTCTAGTGGGGCCTAGTGTCCTTTTTCTCCCCTGACCTACAGGTTTTTCTCAGAGTGATTTGAAAGACCAATTACAAAAAATAGTATCCTCCTTTAGTTCTAACTTTTAAATGAACCGAGTTATGTGCCTTGTTGATTTCTCAAATTCCTTTATCAAACTTAGGGGTGTTTTATGTCATGGACTTTCTATTCTTTTTTTAAAATTGGGTGCTCTTGAAAAAATGGCCACTGGCATCTTGAGTTGAACACTGTGGTTTCTAGTTATTTTGATAACTAAGGGAAAAAAAAATTCCCTGCTAACAGTAGCATATGAGGGAGCATATAAAATGTGTTCTGGAAGGAGCCCGTTCTCTTCCTTGAGGTAGACTGTTTAGCGATTTGGTGTTGTGGGTGATGCTATGAATTTGTGATTTGCACGGCTTCAGATGTCATCATTTTTCCCTACTTTCTAGGAAGTAACAGCTAGCAGTCGCCACTATGTTGACAGGCTATTTGACCCTGATCCCCAGAAAGTTCTCCAAGGTGTCATGTAAGTAGTATGCATTTAAGACTCTATGAAAAAGTCTTGTTTGTCTTCATGTTTTAATCTGACAAATAATATAATTATGAAAATGCAGGTATAACTTTTTTCTTCCATTTGACTTCATTTATGAGATGAGTGCTTGACATTCATGACAGTATTTTATTATAGAAGTTTGTCTGTTGATAGTTATTAACTAACATGATTGGCTTCATTTTTTGTAGAGCCCTTGTTTTCTCTTTTAAAATGTTTCCTTTGGGGAATGCTTTTGCTTTTAATAGCTACAAAATCGAGATAAAAATTGATAGTTAATCGTTGGAAAGCAGTGGGAGAAGAGTTTAGTAGGAGTTTGTTGTTGTTTTGCTTTATTTCTTTGGTTAACTCATCACTGTCATCAGAATTTCCTAGTGATGAAAGCCTGAATACCAACATTTGGAAAGCAGTCCTTAGAAAGTTTAAGTTCCTGATAACAGAGAGCATGAATAGCCTTCCTCAATGAGGGGAAATATTTTTAATCAACACATTGTAGGTGATTGTTTTTAAGATTAAAGTTGGGCAAATGGGATAAGACTTGAAGTGACTGAAAAGTGAATGTCCTGTACTTTTGAGGTTCAGTGGCTTTTCCTTTAACATCTTAGTTCTGAGGAAGAAGATCTAGCCTAAGGCTGCTCGTGGAATTGGGAAGCATAGGACCTACAGGCCTCAGTTCTGGGGAAGGCACAAGGTTCAAAAGAGGGTGAGGATGAAGTGCATTTGGGGTAGCCATCAGGCCACAAGCAGATGAGTCTCTTTCCTTCCTCTTCCCTTACTAGTGTTCTCAGTCAAATAGTACTTTAAGCTTTATTCTTGCTCGGTCATAGTAAGCTGAGATGTTTTGCTTATAGCCTTTCTTTTGACTATAATTCTCTTTAAAAAAAAAAAAATAATAATAATGACATGTGGCCAGGCAATGATGGCACACCTTTAGTCCCAGTACTCCAGCACTCAGAAGGCAGAGGTAAGCAGATCAACATAAGTTCAGTGCCAGCCTAATCTACAAAGCAAGGTCCCAGATAGCCAGGGCTATACAGAGAAACCCTGTCTTGAAAAATCAAAAACCAAACAAAACAAAAATTACATGTGGGGTTGGGGATTTACCTCAGTTGGTTCGGTCCTTGGCTCTGGGGGAAAAAAACTTACATTATGTGTGTGTGTGTGTGTGTGTGCCTGAGTGTATATGTGTGCACTATATGCATGCAAGTACCTGCAGAAGCCAGAAGAGGGTGTTGGATTCCTGAAATTGGAGGTACAGGTGCTTGTGAGCCACCCATTGTGGGCTCTGGGAATCGAACCTCCAGGCCTCTGCAAGAACAGCGAGTGCTTTTAACTGCTGAGCCATCTCCCCAGCCCTTGAGTGTAATTCTTACTCAAAGCCAGAAAAGCTGGCTGGAACTCAGAATATTTGACACTATTTTTGCCCTTTGTTTTAGAGAAACAAGAAGAGATGAGACCCTCTGCCCATGTTAACTTTGCTTTTGACCCCTTAACTGACAGAATTTATGATGGTTTAGTCAGCTCTCTTAAAGACTAGTTTGAGTGGTGTCAGAAAAAGTGGTAGAAAAGCCTCCATTGAGTTTTAGTTAAGAGGGAGGCTTAAATAACATAGTTCTTTAGACAAGACAGACACTCCCTCCACCGACCAGACAGCTCTCTAGATAGAGAATACTAAATATTCCTTAGGATTCTTCAGTTTAGTTGAAGATGCTCTTTGAGTATTCAGCATATAGTAGAAGATGATACTTTCATCATTATTACTGCTCGATAAGAGAAAGCTAGATTTATTTACTAGTTAGTGATCTTTCCCGATAAACTTTTATCCTGGGTTCTCTCTGATGTCAGTGACTAAACTCAGGAAAATTTAAGTTTACTAAAGACCATTATAGCTTTCAAAAAGTTGACAAGTGAGAGAGCTGCAGAGTAAGGGATGCAAGAAAAAGAGGAACACTGCATTGTAAGAAAGCAGCTTAATGGGGGCTGGAGAAATGGCTCAGCGGTTAAGAGCACTGCTTGCTCTTCCAAAGGTCCTGAGTTCAATTCCCAGCAACCAATGGTGGCTCACAACCATCTGTAATGAGATCTGGTTCCCTCTTCTGGCCTGCAGGGATATGTGCACTGTATACATAATAAATAAATAAATAAATAAATAAATAAATAAATAAATAAAGAAAGAAAGAAAGAAAGAAAGAAAGAAAGAAAGAAAGAAAGCAAGCAGCTTAAGTGTAATGTGATAGCCTTAGTGCCTCTTGAAAAGCTATGGAGTCTAAGCTGTCAGGTTAGGCAGACAAAGGAGAGTTGTCTGTATGAGGGAGTAGATTGAGCATGGGCACTGGAGTTGGCCAACAGTAGGTTAAATCCCTGGTTGTGACATTTCCTGGTGGGGTCCTTTCCTGTCTGTATGTTTAGACCAATTACTCAATTTCCTTGAACCTTTCTGTATTCTGTCATCTTAAAGAGAAAATAGCCTGCCAGGTTGTTGTGAGAAGTAAATATAAAAGTCAATGCCTGGAGTGTTGTGGATGCCACCTGTTGTCATTTAAGTGATCAGTTGTTACTGGCCTAGTTTAAAATAACTTTAAAAATGACTTAAAGGGGCATTGATTGACTTCCCGAGTCTCCCCTCTGCTTCATGGAGGTTCTTTCTCTCTGTGTGTTTGTTGTATGTGTGTGTTTTCTCACCCTACCTAATAAACGCCTTTCTTCAACTGATGAAAAAAAGATGAGTCTCTTCAGAAAATAGAAAGGAAAGTTCAAGTCAAAATCAGAAACAATTCAGTTTGAACTGAAGAGAAGGCGGTGGGGGGGACAGGGAGGGAGAGAACCAGAGTGCTTGATTCAGGTGAGAAGGTGCAAGTGCTAAGTAAGATGCTCTAAGAGCAGTGGTGGCCGCTTAAGTCTGTTTATAATATCAGAGGAACACATCGCCAACCATTGTTTTACACTCCATTTCAAAGGCATATTTACTGAGATTCTGATAAAGGTTTTTTCTCTATACACAAATATTTTTCCTGAACAGTGTCACTGTCTGAAAATTATAACAAATTATAGAGTAAAAAGTGAATTACATTTTTAACATTTATATTTAGATATATTTGTTCAGTACAATATTGATAGAGGAAAAAGGGAACCACAATGATATTTAGGAAAAGGTGCACATTTCATAACATTATATAGGAGTCATATTGGATACAATAGGTATCTAGAGGAAAATATCTAGAATAGAACCAACGAAAGATAATCTTTTAGTTTTAGGGGAGGAATAGGCAGAAATGGAAGTAAACAGTTGCAAATCCAAAATCCAAATGGAGAAACAAAAAAGAATTGATAAGAACTATAGCTTAATCTACAAGCCAACTAACTTTTATTTTTCTAGCTCTATTAAATTTATTTTTCTCACAAAAATTATGAATATAAATAACATAGGAAAAACAATGTTGAAGAAATTAAACATAAGCGATGTATTTTCATCATAGCCTATTAACTATTGACATGGCTGTGAATATAGAAAGCTGCTATGTAGATAATGCAGAGCGTAAAGGAGCATGCTATCTAATCGATAAGTGCAACCTTATTGGAAAAGTTGTATTAAGAATCAGTATTACTTGGCAGTTGTTAAAGAATGAACAATTATCTTTTTTTTTTTTTTTTTTTTGGTTTTTTTGAGACAAGGTCTCTCTGTGTAGCTCTGGCTGTCCTGGAACTATCTCTGTTAACCAGGCTAGTCTCAAACTCACAGAGATCTTCCACCTCTGCCTCCCAAGTGCCAGGACTAAAGGTGTGCACCACCACTGCCCAGCTGCATCTTAAAGTCTAATTTATATTACTTTTTGTTTGTTTTGTTTTGTTTTGTTTTGTTCAAGACAGGGTCTCTCTGTGTAGCTGTGCTATCCTGGAACTAACTCTGTAGACCAGGCTGGCCTGGAACTTAGAGATGAATGGTTATCTAATGTAACTTTTTGTTGCTAGTTTAACATTCAGCATAAATTTGGATGATCCTCCTGTATCAAAGACTTGAATACAGAAACCAATCCTTTTTTTCCCTCAAAAAGAGCAAAGTGTCAAATGTATAACTGGACAGAAGATAATTAGGTATTGCATGAGATATATGCAGATGGGGGTGGCACTCCTGTAGGTCATGAATTGTAGTAGAATTTTCAGTTGCAAAAGGGAATAGGCATACTAGACAGACTGGACTGCATTGCAAATTCTGAGCTTTTTCTAGTGTAGAGATCTTTATGTAACTTTAAACATTGTAGAAATGGAACATAGTACTAGTGAGTACCCATAATTCTAGTGCACAGGGGTAGAGGCAGGAAGAACTTGAGTTGGAAGCCAACTTTGGTATATAGCAAGTTCAGGGCCAGCCCAGGCTATGTGATTCCATGCCTCAAAACAACAGCAGCAAAAAAAGACAGTTACAGTACAATTTTTGGCAAGATTGTTGTGGTATTGGTTCAACTGTCCTAAATCTCTTAGTTGAAGAAAGGTTCAAAATTTTGTAGATCGTGAATCAAAACTACTTAAATGACTCCCATCCTTCCCCCATGTTCAGAACATCTCAACTAGGCTCCTGGCCTGGTTTTTATTTTAGTAGTTCTTTAAAAGGTCAGTGATACTCCCATATGGCTATGCATTTATGTTCCTATGTTGAAAGGCAAAGGTGGTATGAACCAACATGGCTGGCTCTGTGGTTTCAAGGTTAAGTAGAATCAGAGCTGGCCTAGATTCCTCCAGTAATTCACAGGTAATTGTCAATGTATGAATTGTGAAGTTCTAAAGTGCTTTCTAAAGTATTTTAATGTACTAATGAGATGAGATGGTTTTGGTAATAATTACTGTTTTCTGGCTCTAGGAACAATATGCCTCTGCTTTTGTTAAATGAACCAGAATTAGCAGTTCACATAAAAATGAAATATTTGTTTCTTGAGAATTTTAAGTTACAAGGTTAACTTTTTGGTCAATAAATATGTGTAAAGTAATAGTATACCAGAGAAGCAGTGTTATAGAGTAATCCTGAGTCTTAAAAGTAGTGCTCTAAAATGGAACTTAGCCTGGGAGTTATGGCCAACGAAGAGATTGCCGTAGTTTCTTAGCTCAACTTGACATCGTCTATGCTGCTGTAGAAACACCTCTTTCAATGTGTATATGTGTGATGCTGACTTTGAAGGCCTGCTATGTATCTGTTTATATATAATACATCTTTTCATATGTACAGGCACCTATTTGATGCCACATTATTCTGTAGTGTTCTAACACACTCTGTGATGTTCTTTAGAATGATTAGATTTAAAATATTAATATGCTTCAAAATGTTGAACATTTGTTACATAGTTATTAAGTTGTATACTTTTTTTGAAGAAAGTAAGGTGATTTGCAGTCATGTTGGTAAAACAGAGTTAAATCCAGTAAATAGTCTAATTTCTGAGGCAGTATGTAATTTTCATAATTGTTCATTCATTAGTGTAGATGTAACCAATCATCTTATTAAAATAAGAAACACAGAGCCAATGTAAAAGAGAAAGCCGAGAGGTCAGAGCTCAGAGCTAAAATCTTACCTCCTGCAGTGCTCCTAGCTTCCCCGAGAGAGCAGGAATTCTGCTAAAGGCTCCTCTCGACTCTGTTCCACGCCAGCACTGCTCTGGGGGTTGAAGACATGCTTGCTCACATGTATTGCATCCTGAGCGTCCAGGAGCTGGGCTGACCCTGGGAGGACCATGAACAGCTTTGACCCACAGACTGGAAAGGCGGCAGGTGGCAGACAAGTGAACAGGCAGTGCGGGGTATGAGTGAGAACCAAGAATGAGGCAGGCGTGGAGAAGGCAGAGATGACTCCAGTGTGAGATGTGTGGACAGAGGCTCTTGGTGGGCACACTTTGAAGCCAACGCTGGCTGACCAGCTGCCCTTGCCTCTCACACATTAGGGGTAGATATGATCAAGATATATTGTATACATGTATGAAATTATGAAAAATAAAATGTTCTAAAATATTTCTTTACTAAGGAACCTTAAGATGCTATAGAAAAATTATATATTTACTGTAAAATATTTTAATTTTATGGAAGTTTCTGAAATTATATTTTAAATATCTTCATCATAGAGTAATTTACAAGAATAAGCTAATTGCTGCCAGTTTTCAGGCTTATTCTGTTTGCACATATGATAGGAGTGTGGTTTGTGTTTTAAGTTGACTTGAACCAAGTGTCCTATGAAAAGTTTGCTTCTTGGCCTGAGGATGCAGCTTGGTGATAGAGGGGATTTGTTTAGCATACACAAGGCCTGGTTTGATCTCAGAACTGGAAAAATAAATTGATTTTGATTCAAACTTATAAGTAATAAATCATCCAGCTCATTTTTAAATTCTTTTTGGTGCTGAGGAAGCAGAGACAGGCGGATCTCTGAGTTTGAGGCCAGCCTGGGCTACACAGAGAAACCATGCCTCAAAAAACAAAGCTGAAAAACAAACAAACAAAACCAAAAAAGAGAAGAAATCAGAAGCTCTCATACTTGGATGATGTAATAAGATGTATTACATTGCTGTCTTTTTTATTCTTAGCTACCCACAACTATGTGAGATTTTTCTTTCGTATTTTACAGCTTATTGTCTTTGATATCGACAGTTTGTAAGTGGACCAAACCATATACTTAGACTATAGTTTTTAATGCCCAACATACTATTTGGCAGGTGGTCCTCCTGTCTCAGCCTCTTACAATGTTGGGATTGCAGGTGTAAGCCCCAAGCCTGGTAATATACTTGGATCTATCATTTAATATAGGGTTCTCAAAAACAAGCAAATACACAAATCTGTGCCCGCATCCCCCCAACCCCCTCTCCCCCCAGCATGTAAAAGCAAAGAGCCTCTATTTCAAGCTCCTGAGCTTGGTCCATCTGTCTGTCTGACACAGCGGTAAGAACAGAGAGCCTTGAGCTCAGGTGGGGCAGAGTTTTTATCATAGCAGAAGCTGGGGGGAGGGGATTTCTGGGGTCCAGGACCCTGATTGGCTGACAGTTGTCTAGGGGTATCTGTAAAACAAAAAATAGGCATGTGCTAGATTCAAGGACATCTGGCCACCTTATCTAATGGTTGGAGTGTTTGGGATGTCAGGTACTTCCTCACCCCTGGGTGGATCCCTGGGTGGTATCAGCTTAAGGCTTTTCTTGGATCTAGGTGTTGCCTGAGCTGCAACTTTCTTATGGGGTTATTCTTACCCAAGGCTGCCTGAAGATGAAATAGAGTAGTAGGTATGGAATACTATGTAAACTTTAAAGATGGATAGGTGGGTGGGTAGGTAGAGTAGATAGACAGACAGACAGATAGATCTTGTATAGTTTTGTTATACCTGTGTCTTCACTGGGTTTGATTTTTCTAAAAGTATTTCTCTGGGCTACATATTAAAAGTAATGATCCATATAGTAACATCTTTGATATTTCCAGGTCATACTTATATTCTTGCCTGTAAAAGGGAATGGACTTACATGCTAACAGAGTGATGAATGCTCTCCAATTAAAGGCTCCCCAGAGGGACACCTAACCAAACCTGGAGCTGTCAGGTCATTCTGTAGGGAGTGACATTGACCTCACTCTTAGACCAGAACACTGAGGAAAGGGATGAGTAGATGATAACAGGTAGACTCTACTGTCCTTGAATGAGGTGATGAACATCTCTGTTTGTTAACAGTTTCGTGAAAATGACCTGCTAGGTTATTAGAGTAACAGGGCTGGTAATTTAATTTACTGGCTGTTAGTATGTCTGTCTAACATGGGTATATTTACTTCTTGGAGCCAAAGCAAAAATTCCTTTTTTCTTAAATATTGGTACAAACTATTAAGAGAATTAGAAAATCGGTTTTGCTGTTTTGTTTGTTTGTTTGTTTGTTTGTTTGTTTTGTCTTTTGTCTGTAACACACTTTACTTTGGTTTTGGGTATTTGGAATGGGTCCACAAACTATGGTAGGGTAGACATCTCATTCTTTGCTAAGTTTAGGAAGGGGAAATAAGGAGCAATGATTGAGAGTTCTGTAGTAGAGAACCTCAGTAGCAGCTGGCATGACAGAGACTCTGAGCTGGCAGCTTCAGGTGGGTGAGTGTGCTGAGGGAATGGGTGATAAGGGAAGTGGGTGACCAACTGCTCGGCCAGTGTGGCAATGGTTCTGAACATCTCTAAGAAGAAAGCAGTAGCTTTGATCCAGAGGTAGGAGCCCAATGGATAGTCTCTCACTAACTGTTCTTTACTGAGACCTTGGTATTCTCCTGTTGTATAATTATATATCAGGACTGGGTAAAACAAAACAAAACTTAATGAATCTCATTAAGTCTAATAACCTCATAATGAATAGTTAATTATCTGTTTTAGGTCATCCAGAATATCTAAGGGCAAGTTTGCAGACAGGGTTAGATCAGTCTTTGTAAGACCTACCCTCAGATAGTGAGCTAATGGAAAAGCAAGTAGTTACAGTGTTTGCCTCAAGACATAAAAATACCATCAGAAATGTGTGGTGACATCAGCTTTCAGCACATCTCTAAACATACCAGGATTCTCCTGTGATAACTGAAGAATTGCAGAAGAGGATTAATTAACACTTTTGTGTGTCTTAATAGGTGCTGAGGATTGAACCCAGGGCCTTGGGCATGTTAGGCAAGCTCTTTGCCATGGAGCCATACTCCCAGCCTATAAATGTAGTTGGTGTTGGAAATACGTACTTACTGATTTTTTTTAAAGGTTACTTTCACCCACCCATCCCCCCACACACCCAATTTTACTACCAGATCATGTTTTGCTAACTCTACAACTTTTTCTAGGATTATAACTTTCAAGATTGCAAAATATTCTTATGTATAATAGACCTCTGCTATCTAAAATAGAGAGAAACAAATGTGTTTGGGAGAGCTTATTTTGTGATACAAAAGAGATGGGTGAGCTGAAAACCTGAGTGCCCCCTAATGGTGGTCTTAACATTTCCCTGATCTAATTTCCCCTTATTATTTGGGACACTGTTACACTATCTTGCAATGTTTTAGACTCATAGTAACAACACCTACTTAATACAGTTAATCCCCAGCAGAATGTAATGCCTTCCCTGCTTATAGAGATAAGATGATTATAGTATTCTAATATGTAAATGCTTAAGTCTAACTGCTATAGGAACCTACTGAGGTAGTTGATTACAAGAACTGCTAGTGTGTCCTGAGACAGCTGTGTGGTATTGATGACCCAAGTACAGTTGAGTACTGCTGGACTGGTTCTGCTTTTCCAAAATGTTCAACTTTTTCTTTTAATTTAACTCATTTCATTAACAGAAGGACTGTAACCCATATACAATAGACTTTGCTACATTGTCCTACTGTGTGAACCCTGTTCTCATTGAAGTTTGCTTACTCTCCTGGGGAGGGGGGATGCCTCTGCCAGCCCAATGAATGCCAGGGCCAAAATGTTTGTTTTCCTTACTTTAGCATAACCAAGGACATAATGAAACAGCCGTAAGACTTTGCCTCCTGAGCATACCCAGTGAAAATGATGAGAATTACTCAGTGTGTTTATCATTGCTTCTCTGTCCCAGCTTTGAGCCCTGAGCTATTCTGGAATAAAAGCTTCAGAGAAGCCCAATCAAGGGCTCTTGAACAGAAAGTATGGCCTAGAGTCCCCTGGTTCTCTTGAATCCCAAATTCTACATCAGTTCCTCAGCACCAGTTACTGGAGGGTTTCAATAAAAGACCTGAGATGTTAAAAATTGGTTAAGAGGCAACTAGAAATACTAAAATAGATTTAATAGACACAAAACAAGTTTCTTGTGTATACAGATGGAGCTTGGTCAAGACACCATCCATCTGTTATTTCTGTTGATAAGGAAATAGTCTCACTACCACTTTAAGGTTAGGTGATTCAAAGACAGTGAAAAGGGGAGATATGAGACATGTACAGTCAGATGGCCCACAAGTTTTTTCCCAAAATGCTTAACTTTTGATTAAAAAATAATTCTCTTTTATGTATGTGACATATGCACTCTTGGGGAAGAATGCCATTTGCTGTAAATCTGTACAAAAAGGGTTTTCCAGTCATTTGTAAAACTATGACTGGAAGTCTCCCTGGACGTCCGTACAAGTGTCTGAGGTGCCCTTGGGGGTGGAAATCCTCCTTCCCCACCTTTAGAACCATTGCCCTTTAGGAACATAGCCCTCTTGTGTTCTGTGCCAGACAGTTCTTAGCAATTAGGACAAGTACTTTGAAATTAAAAGCATTTTCTTTGTAATTTTGAGTTTGTTTTGCCATATTTACATTTTTTCCACATATCCTTTGGGGCCATCCAAGAATATGAATTTATATAAGTACTTTTATTTTGGAATACAATTTTACTTTAAGTAAAGAACTCTGCTAGTGGCTAGTGGCCAGAATAAAAACTGGCAAATATACGAAAAATATACAAAAATTAAGTTTTTATCTTCCTAAAAGATAATTAGATACCTAAGCAAAAAATACTAATACTATGTAGTGTGTTGGTTAAAAAACAACACACTACAACATGTATGAGCACAGCAGTACACAGAAAGGATGGAGGATGGAATTGTATTCACAAGTCTCTTCTGATGTTTAATTGGATATCATATGAAGACTAAATGTAGGAAATTAAAAAACAAAATCAAACCCCAAACGGGTACAGCTAATAAGGAAATCAAGCAGATAAAATGGAATCGTAAGAAATGTTCAGGGGTTGGAGAGATGGGTGTTTAAGAATGCTTGCTGCTTTCCAGAGGACTTGAGTTTGATGCTCAGCACTCTTGTTGGGCAGTTCACAGCTACTTGTAATGTCAGCTCCAGGAGATCAGACACCCTCTTCTGGCTTCTGTGGGCACCTGTACACACACACACACACACACACACACACACACACACACACACACACACACACACTAAAAAAAAAAGAAATGCCACATTAAAACATTAGGATCAAATAACTATTCCTCAAATCTTTGCCCTCCACCACTTATGGTCATCTCCCTTCTTCTAAGAATCTTCCTGTTTCTAAAGCAAACACATACACACACACACACACACACACACACACACATACACACACACACACGAAAAAAAAAGAAATGCCACCTTAAAACATTAGGATCAAATAACTATTCCCCAAATCTTTGCCCTCCACCACTTATGGTCATCTCCCTTCTTCTAAGAATCTTCCTGTTTCTAAAGCAAACACATGCATATACACACACACACACACACACACCCTGCATGTGTGCACTTGTGAGTGGTGTGTGTATGGTGGTATGCATATGAATGAATATATGAGAATGAATGTGAGTCTCCAGAAAGGCTGCTCAGTGCTGGTAGAGGATTAATGGTTCTAAGGTCAGAGGGGAGGTGCAAGAGTGGTCCCTGCTACAAAGTCAGGTAGGTTCCATTGGCTGGCTGGTGGTTTGTTATCTACTTCCAGAGCTGTATTAAAGATGACCTAACATATTCTTTTGTATTCAAAGGATTGTTAGAAGTAGTCAGCTTATTTTTAGTGGAAGTCTACTGGGACTCAGGATTTCTCTTCTTTACTCTTCCTGTTGTACAGTCCCACAGCCAGTTAGCACCTCTCTCTGTCCCCTCTTCAGCACTCTAGGTGGCAAGGGTGAAGGATTGGAATTTGTCACTCACTTCTGAACTTGCACTATCCAAGATGTTGAATGATAAAGCGGATGAGTTTGTCTGTAATACTTTCCTATGCTGTCTCAACATATTTGTTTTTTTTTTTCTTCCCCTGAATTCAGAGACATGAAAAATGCTGTAATTGGAAACAATAAACAGAAAGCCAACCTCATTGTTTTAGGAGCTGTTCCAAGGTATGTTTACTGTCTAACTTATTTTTCTTCCATTCACGCCAAGTTTCTAATGTACTTCTTCAATTATAGGATTCCCCTTGCTTATCATATTCTTTCTTGTTTTTTTAAAATAATTTCTTTTAAATAAATGTTTTTTTTTATATATATATTTTTTTAATTAATTTATTTATTTATTAGATATACAGTGTTCTGTCTGCGTATACACCTGCAGGCCAGAAGAGGGCACTAGATCTCATTACAGATGGTTGTGAGCCATTATGTGGTTGCTGGGAATTGAACTCAGGACCTTGGGAAGAGCAGCCAGTGCTCTTAACCTCTGAGCCATCTCTCCAGCTCCTAAATAAATGTTTTTAAAATACAGAACTATCTATGGAAGCATATACACATAAATGCAAGTGTGTGTGTGTGTGTGTGTGTGTGTGTGTGTGTGTGTGTGTGTTTAGGGAGCTTCAGTGTTCATAGAATAAGTGGTGGCGGTTGAGGATTTGGGGAGTAGTTCTTTGGCAAGCTGGCCTCAAGCTGCAATGGGATAATTAGGAAGAGAAGAAAGCTTTCCATTCACAAAGACTCTGAACATTTTCGTTAAGAAAATTAGTAAGAGGCCCTCTTAGAAGTACTGCTCTGAATTCAGGGTCCATTTCTACTTTGCATTTAAGATTCAATAGAACTTGGCATTGAGAGTCTTCATATTCTGATGGGACAGACCTACCAGGAAGTGGCGGATAACATGGGGCATGGTGCTGTTTCTATAGAGGCTACTTGCTTACACATTTCAGGTTTATAGTTTGGTAAACTGAGATAGTTATTTTGTATAAAGTAAGACAATTTCTTAGATTTTTGTCTCTCGGTGTTTTGTTTTGTTTTTTATTGAATTAGGAGATGGTATAAACAATTATTTCTCAAAAAAAATCCAAATAAATTCAAACAACCATACATCTATTTATTTATTTATTTTTCATATTTTTATTTTTAATTACTTTTTAAAGATTATAATATAATTACACCATTTCCCCCTTCTCTTTTGTCTCTCCAAACCTTCCCTCTTGCTCTCTTTCTCCTTTTATTAATTGTTGGTGTGTGTGTGTGTGTGTGTGTGTGTGTGTGTGTGTGTGTGTGTGTGTGTATTCCTTAAGAGATAAATACAGCTTGTATTTGTATCAGTCTGTATAATGTTACTTGTATATATGTTTTCAGGGATGGCCATTTGATATTGGATAGCCAGTTGTCATGCTCTTCTTTAGAGTAAACTTTGTCCTGTTCTCAGTGTTCCTTACTTGCCTGTACTTCTTTATCTAGAGTTAAAGCCTTGATTTCCCCCATCCATGTTAGCATGTCTGTTGGTGTTACCCATGTTTAGTGAGTCATGTAGTGAGACTTTATGGTGTAGATCCAACATCCCTAGGAAACACAGTTTCACAGCAACCTCCCTGGTCCTCTGACTCTTACAATCATTCTGCCTACTCTTCCACAGGGTCCCCTAAGCCTTGGGTGTGGGAGTTGTGTTGTAAAAGTATCAGTCGGGAGTGTGCTCTACCATTCTGCCTTTTGATTGCTTGTTTCAATCATATTTTTTGTAATGTGGGATATATTTCCCACACTACTTTTATCACATTGCTTTGTTCCATTAATTACTTTTTGTTTTACAGTCTGTTTACCAAGTCCCCTTTGTTTTTTAGATTGTTGTATTTGCTTCAACAAGAAACCTCCAGCACAGAGCTGAAAACTGAATGTGCAGTGGTGTTAGGGAGCCTTGCAATGGGCACAGAAAACAATGTCAAGTCTCTACTAGACTGCCATATTATCCCTGCCTTGCTACAAGGTATGTAGGGAACCGGTTTCTCCGTGTTCTGTTTATACTATTTTAAATGCTGGTTGAAAGGTGTGTCTCATGTTGGGCAGTGGTAGTGCACACCTTTGATCCCAGCACTTGGGAGACAGAGGCAGGTGGATCCAAGTTCGAGGCCAGTCTGGTCTACAGAGTGAGTTCTAGGACAGTCAGGGCTACACAGAGAAACCCTGTCTAAAAAACAAAGCAAAACAAACAAACACAAATGTCTCACATGTAGTTTCTCTTAATAGGACTACTATCCCCTGACCTGAAGTTCATTGAAGCTTGCCTCCGATGCCTCCGGACAGTCTTCACCAGCCCTGTCACTCCAGAAGAGCTACTGTACACAGTGAGTTTGGGGTGTTGGGGGTCACGGTTTGATTTCTTTTTCTTTCTTTCTTTCTTTTTTTTTTTTTTTTTTTTTGTTTTGTTTTGTTTTGTTTTTTCAAGATAGGATTTCTCTGTGTAGTTTTGGTGCCTGTCCTGGAACTCACTCTGTAGACCAGGCTGGCCTCGAACTCTTAGAGATCTGCCTGGCTCTGCCTCCCGAGTGCTGGGATTAAAGGCATGTGTTGCATGTACCACCACCACTGAGCCCATAGTTTGATTTCTTTCTCAGTCTATTTCTGATTTGCCTAGTTTCTCCTAAATCACATAACTGTTAGATGTGGAAGTCTCAACAAGTATTTGACTTTCTGCTTATTTGTAGTGTTAAATATTCTTGGCTTTGTAAATAAGCAAATGACAGTTACACATTTTGAGAACTCTTTCATGCTGCTTTTAACGGGTCATTTCTGTGTTGATTATATATAAATTAAGGGAGGATGTTTCTCTAAATTATGAAACAGTTAGCTTTTATGCCTTGGAGATTTTCTATCATAGAGACAGTAGAGAATTCAGTAGTGTTAGATGTCAGGGCAAGCGGTAGGGTGGGGGGTGGGCAGCCGCAGAGCTGTTCAGTTTACTTAGCTGGCTGGATAGTGTAGAGGTCGGCTGTCACAACTACTTAGGCACTAAATAGACAGTCCAGTACCGAGGAAAGCTGGGGTTTCTACTTTGGAATCCTGTTTATTGGACAGGTAACAGAGGCAGTTATGTACATATTCTTTATCATCTGTGAACTACAGGTACAGAAATTCAGTTGCCAGAGAGGAACACACATGAGGAAATGGGTTGGGGTTGTTGGACAAGATTGGTGAATCAGAGAGCAGTAGAGGGAAGGACAGAGAAAGAAGTGGATTAGAAGTGAGGGGAGTCTTGGAGCCTGCCTCCTGGCTAGCCCTCTTCCTCTGCTCATTCTCAGCGCTTTTCCGGCTAGTTTGAGGTTTTAAGTTCTTTACTTTGTTTTTAACTACTTGTGACAACACAGTGGATCATACTAACCTGCAAGATTCTACTTTTAGGGAATTGTAGCCTTCTGTTTCCCTATTTCACCCTCATAGATCTTGGGCATTTTTTTCTTCCTCACTTCCTGGTTTTATCTGTAGAGCATAGCATTTCTTTGGGAAATGAGTTAGGTTGCAGACTCTTCAGTCCTCCCCCAGGCTTACAGAGTTACGACCAGTCTCTGGGAGTATCCTTTGGAAATTTGTGTGCACATTTGTACATGAGCATGGCTCTGAAATGTGGTCCACTTTTACTAGGAAGCTTGAGCCAAGTTTCCTTTTTCTGTCTGGTTCAATGCAAAAACACCCTTTCAGTTTGTGTCCCTTTTGCATTACAAATAAAAGGAGAGCTTGGAAAGCCTTCAAGCAGGGTTCTCTTTTCCTTTGACACCATGCAAATGTCAGCAGTAAGTAAGCTACGGGCTTTAGACTATTTTTATGTGTATATATGTTTGTATGTGGTGTACATGTATGTGTGCTTGCAAGGTGTGTGTGTGTGTGTGTGTGTGTGTGTGTGTGTGTGTGTGTGTGTGTATGTATTGGTATCCTTGCATATGTGAGGTGAGAAATTGACATTGAGTGTCTTCCTCAGTTGCTCTCCAACCAAAGCCCATAGATTAATCTAGCCCAGCTAGCTGTCCTGTTGTGGAGATCACCCTGTGTGGTAATATTTTATAAATAAAACTTATCTGGGGATCACAGGACAGAGCCAGCCATTAGATTAGACATAGAGGTCAGACAGTGGAAACACGCCTTTAACTCTATCACTGGGAGACAGAGATTCTTTTGGATCTCTGTGAGTTCAAGGCTACACTGGGAACAGAGCCAGGCATGGTGGCACACACCCTTAATCTCAGCACTTGAGATCTCATGTCTTTGCTTGGGCGGGACACACACCTTTAATCCCAGGAAGTGATAGCAGGAAGCAGTAAGGTATATAAAGCATGAGGACTAGGAACTAGAGGCTTTTGAGCAGTTCAGCTGAGATCCCTTCACGTGAGGACTCAGAGGCTCTCAGTTTAAGGAAACAAAATCAGCTGAGGAGTTGGCAAGCTAAGATTGACTGTGGCTTGTTCCTTTGTTCTTTCAGAATTTATCCCAATATCTGGCTCCAGGTTTTTAATTTAGTAAAACCTTTTAAAATTCATGTTACAACCCTGTCTGCTTCCTGAGGCTGGGATTACTGTTGGGCTGCCACGCCTACCTGGCTTTTCTGTGGGCCCTGGGGATCTGAACTCTGATCCTTTGCATGGCAGCTTGCCAGCAGACACTTCACCCACAGAGCCATCTCTCCAGCCCACTAGTGGGCTTTATGTGAGAGGTTACTAATCATGCAAAGTGTGAAAATAGCTAACTCACCATCATAATTGCTACTGGTGCTTACCATAACATCCCAAAACCCAAAATGTCAGATTTATTTTGTATAGCACTTCTGTATTACTAAGTGTTACTTAGTAATTGTTTGTGTTACTAAGTCACCCCATCACATTTTGGTTTCAGAACTGATTTCTTCCTGCTCTTAGCAATGGTGCTGTTTTATAGTGAGAACATTGGCTACTTATGTGAGAGAAATTAAGTTTCTTCTCTTGTATTTTATTTTCAATGATGAATATGAAAATATCTTTCCTTATCCTATGCTTGAACAGTTCTGATGGTCATGATGCTTTTATTTTGCTGTTCCTTAAAGAGACTTGCTTTGATATCATTAAGATAGGAAGCTTTGCTATGTACTTTCTTGGAGAAAGACTTTGTCACATACGCTTAACGCCTAAGTTCCTTGTTGCTGTCTGCTCCTTTCCTTCCATCCAGGATGCCACAGTGATACCACACCTCATGGCACTGCTGAGCAGGTCCCGCTACACCCAGGAGTACATCTGCCAGATCTTCTCACACTGCTGCAAAGTAAGAACCAGAGTCAATGTTCTCACTGTAAACTTGTGTGTCTTCTCGGAACAAAGAACGATGGTTGAAGGCTGACACACACTTGGTTTGCTTTCTGGCTGTGATTGTGATGCTTGGGGCTGAGTGTGCTGTTTGACATCTCGGCATTATGTAGGTTTTGCTGGCTTCAGCACACTGAATGTCTGTTTCCTTCTTGAGAGCTTCCTTTTCACTTAAAAGACGTGCTTGAAAGCTTCTGTTGATCATAACCAAGTTGCCTGGCGGTGAGGCGGCATGTTCTTATGCAGGGTGAAAGGTCTGAGGGCAGTGTGGGAAGAGTGCAGAGCCAGCAGCACCTCAGACTGCCCTCAGAGTCCACCATGTACTCAGTGTCTGAAAAATCCAATTTCCCTGCTTTTAAAAGGCTCCAACCTACACTGAAGAGTATTGTTCATTTTACTTCATATATTGAATAGTCTCTTAGGTAACCATGGGTGATTATTTATTTGTCATCTTAGATAATTTCTAAATATTTTCTTACTTCTAACCAGTTTGTTGCTGTGTTCTGGTGATGCAGCCAGTGTAACCCAGATGCCAGGTGAGGAGCTTCTGGCCTCAGGAAGGAAGGAGGAACTAAATATACCTCCCAGCTGGAGGATCACTCTCTGTGCTGTTCAGCATATCTTCCCAAATAAAATGAGTTAACCTGGCTTCAGGAATGACATCTGCTTTGTAATCTAATTATTTTAAACCCCATCCAATCCCTAACTGATTCTCACAGTCTAAAATATAAGATTTTTTTTTTTTTGTTGGTCAAAAATCCTTGAGATTTCTCTTGATTGTTTTAACAGTGTGTAGGCCAACTCATAGAAAATGAAACTTCATTGAAATTCATTTGCTAACAATGGGTTCAAACCCACAAGATGTAAGTATTTATAACAATAGAATGATGTTTTAGCTCTATGCCTGTAAGTAGTTTTTGGGGTTATGCACCAGAAGTTTCTTAGCACCTGAAATTGCACAGTACTATCTCAGCTGCCATCCCAGAGGAAGGAGCCATTACATCACTACTCCCTTACTGGGGAGATTTATGCCAGCCACCCTCCAACCACTACTGACATACAATCCTATCAGAGAAAAAGCACTTTCATTAATCCTTTTTTTTTTTTTTTTTTTGCCTGATAGTTTAGTATTCTTATTAAATGAACACATTTAAGTATTCTGAGTTCTAACTAAACCTCAGGGAACTTTATGAGCCCATGACAACAGTAATGACTCAAAATGCAACATCTTTATAAATACACAGTTGCCTGATGCATCTTTGAAAACAACTGTCTATATGGTCTTTATATTGTCCTTAATCACAAAAACCTTTTGTTTCCATGTTCCTTTTTTGCATATAGGCCCAAATAAATAAAATCTGTAGTAGAATTTTAAGACTCATTCATGGGGCCCACTTAGCAAAAATTAAGTGGAATAGAACTTTACCAATAGATTAGTATCAGCATTAAGTCACTTCACATGCTTTGAGGAACAAGACAGAAAAAGAATACTAATGCAAAAACAAAACAAAACAAAACAAAAAAACCATACTAACGCACTGTGTGATAAACTAATCATAATTACATCCTGGAATGTTTCTGAGTTATGAAGGTACAAAAAAGGACTAATGATAATAGTTGCTAGAGTTCTAATTTCTGAATTGTTGCTGCTTTGTAAGCAATAGCTCAGATTTCTGAGATTTCTTTGGTGTTTAAGACTGAAAGGGCTTATGTAATCAGTGCCTGGTGGGTGTCGCCTCACTCCCTACCCACTAGATTCTTGCAGAGATGAAAGAGACACTTGACAAAAATCCAAAGTGAGCCCTCTTCTCCAGTTGGCTTTCCTTGTAGTGCTTTCCACAACCCTGGGCAGAGGCTTAGCGAGAAGGAAGACCTTGTTTGGTAACAGCTATTTGTTGCCATCTCCTGAGATAAAAAATAAGGCATCTCAACCAGCAGGAATTCTGTACAGAGGACTACAGTGTGCTGGATCTGTTCCCTGGCATTTGTAAATGCAGCTTTTGTTAGTACGACTGTCGAGATGGTGTGGACCTTAGAGAGAAATCAAGAGACTAAAAATCTAATAATTATAGAGCATTCATCTGCTAGAAGTGGGATAGGACAAATGAGAAAATGTATATGTACTGATATGATGTCTAAGATGCACTGAGAAGAAAATGTAAAGGGTTATATACAGTTTTTTTTTTTTTTTTATTCTGTTCTGGGTTTTGTTGTTTGTTTGTTTGTTTGTTTGTTTGTTTTGAGGTGGGGTCTTACTGTGTAGCCTTGGCTGTCTTAGAACACTATGAAGACCAGGCTGGCCTCAAACTCAAAGATCTACCAGCCCCTGATTCTGCCTCTGATTCTGGAACTAAAGGTGTGGGTAGCAGTACCACACCTGACAACTGTTGTGTTTCAAGACAGTCTTGTTTTGTAGGCTAGGCAGGTTTTGAGTAGTGATCCTTCTGCTCAACCTCTAGACTACTGGAATATAGTTGTGGGCCACATGCCCTGCTTTTTATATGTATGAAATATCTTAAAGAATAGAAACCAATACGTTATAATTAGATCTCCTCACATCACAGAAAGGCTGTAGAGGAGGAGCAGAGAGGTGCAAGTGTTTGAGGCAGTCCTCTTCCTGTGTAGCCATTCAGAAAAGCTCTGCCACTGTTTAGACAGCATTTTCTTAGTGTTGAGTTTTTTGAGTTCTTTGTATGTTCTAGACACTAATCCTCTGTCAGATGACTAAGCTGTTAAAGATCTCCCATTATGTGGCTGCCTCCTCACATAGTTTGGTTTCCTTTGCTATACAGAAGCTTTTTAGTTTCATGAGATTTAAAATGAGACAGATTTATAGGAGACCTGTTTTTTTCTTGGCTCCCCCATAATAATCTCCACCATCATGTTTATAATGAACAAGCTATTTCAAATGAGACGTTGAGCACTCGGCGAATAGTGCCCATAATTTTATCTGCAGGTGGGTAAATGAGCTGGGAGGAAGGGAAGTGTGCTTAAAACCTGAATTAAAGCCTTGAGAATGTTGTCAAGCAATTTTAAAGGATGTTTTGTGCCGTTCTGGATGGATAGCTGATAATAAGTACATTGTGCCCTTGTAGTCTGGGAATTTATTATTGTCACCTAAGGTTCTATATAAGTATACATCTCCTGTCCTTCCTCATCCTCCTAGATCTGTGATTGTCATCCTGGGAGTCATGACCTCCCCAAGGGGAGGGTCACATATCACATATTTACATTTTGATTTATAACAGTAGCAATATTATAGTTATGAAGTAGCAGTGAATTACTTTTTTGCTTGGGGGTCACCACAACTTGAGAAACTGCATGAAAAGGTGGTAGCTTGAGAACCACTGTGCTATAGTCTTTTCCCTTTATTCTTGGGAGGTAAGTAGGGAGATGTAGACATGTCATGAGGAAGTTATGGCAGCACGTTATATACTAAGGTCTGTCTGCCTTGCTGTGGGGTTTGAGTTTGTTCAAGTACAGGGCAACTGAAATCTATGCTGTAGAATGTAGTTTATTTTCAGTAAGTGTGGTTTAATTAGAGTCGTGATTTTTGTTAATGAGTTACTGTATTCTCTTTTCTTGCAGGGACCAGATCATCAAACAATTTTGTTTAACCATGGGGCAGTACAGAACATTGCTCACCTACTAACCTCACCCTCTTACAAAGTAAGATGAAAAACGTTATGTCAGATTTTATCTTCATTTTCATTAATAGAAATATGCTTACATATTTTATTGCTTCTTCTGTAACTGTGATCAGGAGTAGATTTCTAGCCATCCATACAGGATGTTATGTTCCATCAGTAAAGTGGTACAGGACATATGTTACTACAGTATGTTCTTCTATGGGAAAAACATGTCCTTCCTTCTCCTTTTTTTTCAGGACGTTTTATGCTATGAGTTGTGGATTTTCATTTGTGAAATAGTATTTCAGGTCTCTCTGGTCAGTGCTGAACCTGGTGCTTGAGCTGATGCCTTCAAGTGTGCAGGAGCAGCGGCTGACTGGATGGGGAGACTTTGGGTTTTGTATTTAGCCTTTTCTCCAGCTACACAGACTCAAACCTGCAGTGTATACCTACATACCAATCAACATTTAGATGTACTCTGTTTTGTTTTGAGTTAAGATGTCAAAAGTTTTCAGGCTTAATAATTTTCCTTACTGTCTTTTTTTTTTTTTTTTTCTTTCTTTTTTTTTTCTTTTTTTTTGAGACGGTTTCTCTGTGCAGCTTTGGCGCCTTTCCTGGAACTCACTCTGTAGCCCAGGCTGGCCTTGAACTCAGATCCGCCTGCCTCTGCCTCCCTCATGCTGGGATTAAAGGTGTGTGCTACCACCGCCGGCTCCTTGCCGTCTTTTATATAGTGATAAGCAGTATTATAATCCACCATTAAACATCAAGCCATTCATGGTTGCCTAGCTGTCAGGCTGTAGAAACAGTGGAACATTGTCTTGTGTCTTGCTAAAACTAGCTAAGCCAGAACAGAGAAGCACTAACTTTTGCCCTCTGTCTGCTTAGTGGTGACACTGGCCTGCCCTGTTGTCCTTCATTTCCTTTCTGGTAAGGCTCCACCTCAGACATCCACCATGTGGTTATTGGTCATGGTGAAAGCTTACAGGATAGGAATGCATATGACGCCAGCTGAAAACTAGCCAAAAGCAGGGCAAGGAGCTATGCCCTGAAGCCATTTCCTCTGCCTCGTGCCAGGCAGAGACTGTCAGGACCTGCACATCAAGAAACAGTTATACCTCCCTCCAACTGCCCATAGGACTCTCTACCCTGGCTCCCTCCCAACTCATGTCCTCTATTATTATTATCATCATCATCGTCATCAACATTATCATCATCATCAGCTCCCTGAGCCCAGTCAGTTCCGGCCTTGTGCAGATGGGGGTGGGGCCATGCACTGGGGTAAAGGCCACCAGTGGCCACATCCATAAAGAAAAGTGAGTTTCCCTTCAGTCAGTTGCCAAGAAGATGTAATAGGGGGTAGATAATATCAAATATCTTAGATGCATGTATGAGAATTTCAAAGAATAAATAAAAATACTATTTTAAAAAAACAGTTGTTGAAGCTGGGCGGTGGTGGCACACACCTTTAATCCCAGCACTCGGGAGGCAGAGCCAGGTGGATCTCTGTGAGATCAAGGCCAGCCTGGTCTACAGAGCAAGTTCCAGGATAGCCAGGGCTACACAGAGAACACTGTCTCAAAAAACAAACAACAACAAAACAGTTGCAGAGGTGCTGGTGGCTCTCTTGTTAATGCCCACCGCCTGCCCCTTGTAGTACTCCAATAGACTTTTCTAAAAGAACAAAAAAAAGAAAAAGTTTTTTAGACCGTCATTCATTGTCCCTTCACTTCTGCCATCCTCGAGCTTCACTAATTCCCTGTTTTTTAATTTCTTATCTTTCCTACACTAGACTTATGGACCATAACAAATTTTAAAACTTAGAGTTTGTGAGTAAGGAAGTCTCTGAATAATATGCTGTCATTAGCATTTTGTAGACTCCACCTAAGGGCTCATGCCAGCACTGTAGAGCATTCCCAGGTGAGGGGGGTGGTCATCTTGTTCCTTGTCCTGCGGGAGCCTGCCAACTTCCTACGGTGGTTATGTATAGAGTCAGGCTCAGTGGTGAGGGCGTATGAGATCATCTGGTGGATACTCTGGTCAGCATCCCCACAGATGTAAACCTAGACTATAGCTTAATCCTCTAACTTTTATTCTAACATTGCTTCTTGTTTTAAGCCCCAATTCCATCTCACACACATTTATGAGAATGCTAAAACAAAACAAAACAAAACAAAAAGTACCCCAGAACGCTTTACTTCAGTACTGTACAGAAAAGACATGTCCCACCTGAAAGACACCTGTACTTACTGTTAAGCTCTCTCTTTATGCCTTATAAAACTTACATTTTCTATAATGTTTTTAGATTTGGTTAGGTAGTTTTCTGTTAGTTTAAAGTGCTATTTTCTCTCCTTTTCTTTTTCTATTAAAATCATTTGGCTTCTGCTGTAGTCTTTGGATATGCAGGTGTTATTGTTATTTCTATGGTTCCTTCTTTTAGTTTAGTTTTTTTCCCACAGTCATAATGAATGAACTCAAGCCCTTGAGTGCTCTGTCTGAGCTATGCCTCAGCCTAATCATAATTTAAGTAGAATTAAATAATTATTCAGAAGAGGAGTTTAGATTCTGAAACATTAAATCATACTTCAAAACTTAAAATAAATATACTTTTTGTCTCTTCTTTTGTTTTTACAGGTTCGAATGCAAGCATTGAAATGCTTCTCAGTTTTAGCTTTTGAAAACCCCCAGGTATCGATGACCCTGGTAAATGGTAGGCTGGAACTTTCAGTGGCACCTATGTGATTTAATTTTGAACTTCACAAATTTAAAGGACTTTCTTACTCTTTGTCTTTTGTTTTCTTTCCAGTTTTGGTTGATGGGGAGTTGTTACCACAGATATTCGTGAAGATGTTACAGAGGGATAAACCTATTGAGATGCAGCTCACGTCAGCAAAATGGTAAGAGTCAAAACAGCATGGGAGGAAAGCTGCTAACACCGTACAGTATGAGCATGGTGGCATAATCTGCTTGCTTCCCCTCGAAGTCTTGTTGGAATTTGGAAGCTTGAACTTGAACTGGGCTGTCTTACGTTTTCCTAAACTGGACATGTATTTTTAATACCTGGTATGAGAAACAAGGCTGTCCTCTAAAGCTGTTCTTAGAAAGTTATTAAATCCTCCATGTGTTCACCTTGTCTTTAGGGTGAAATATCAGAATTAAATGAGGTATGGCCAATACATTCTACACACTCAGCTAGGAAGACAGATAAAGAAGCACAGAGTGTTGGTGAATTACATTACTGTGTTGAACACGTGCTGTGCACAGTTCTGTGCCAAGTGTTTAATAGAAACTTAGAATTTTGTCTTGTAGGGTTCTTTGTTTGGTTTTGGTCTCAAGTTCAAACTGGGTATTTGCCTTTTGTTAACTTAATGACCTTATAGAAATAGTTTTGGTTTGGTTTGGTTTGGTTTTGGTTTTTTGAGACAGGGTTTCTCTGTGTAGCTTTGCGCCTTTCCTGGAACTCACTTGGTAGTCCAGACTGGCCTCGAACTTACAGAGATCCGCCTGGCTCTGCCTCCCGAGTGCTGGGATTAAAGGCGTACACCACCATTGCCCAGCTAGAAATAGTTTTTTAAAAATGAAAAGCATAATAAACCTGACAGTGGGACAATAGTACAAAAATTTAGAATTCAAATAAAATAGTTCTGCTGATTTGGTGTGTTTTAGTCTCTGTCCCATTTTACTGAGGGACTCAAACTCAGAAAAGTTCACTGAGTTTCTGGAGAACTGAATATTCAGCACCTGTTTAGGAGACACTAAGTCTTTTTTTAAAAAAATCATATTTCTTTCTTTCTTGTGTGCGCACTGAGCACATGTGGAGGTTAGAGGACAACTTGGGAGAGTTGCTTCTCTTCGCATGGCCATGTGGGTCCCCAGGATGGAACTCAGGGTGGCAGGCTTGCCGGCAAGTGTCTCTACTCGCTGCACCATCTCACCGGTCCATTTTGTTGGGTTTTTGAATTTTTCTTTTAGTGCATTTATTTTCATTCAAAGCTAGATATAATTATTGAGTAAATTGTCTCAATACTTGTAAGTAGACTTGCATCGCTGAACAGCCCACAGAGCCACTCTTGAGCCCTCCAAATCCTCATTTCTAATGGAGAGCTGCACTGTCCTCTGATATTTCTACTGCTAGTAGCCTTGGACTATTGCTACATAGGACCCTTGACCGTTTATCATTGCATTTTAACATCGCTTTCCTTTTGTTAGGGAAAATGTTAAGCATTAACAGTATAGGAGGAAAAAAGAAAAGAGAGAAGTGTAGAGAAAAACAAAAGAGCCCACTTTGTGCACCACACCGAGCTTCAAAAATGCATCCACTCATTCCACTTACTGGGGCATTTATCTTAAAGTTTTGTTTGTTTTTGTTTTATAGCTAGCCTACTCTTTATATATATATATATGTTGGTTTATTTTTACAGCTAACTGAATTTCAGATAAGGAATGTCAGAATCTTGTCACTTAAATGATAGTATATGGGTTTGGTTTTGTTTGTTTTATAAACTCTTAAAGGCAAATAGTATATTTTTAACACTTTAAACCTCAAGTACAATTTGTGTCATTTTTATTCCAGTTTAACTTATATGTGCAGAGCTGGAGCGATTCGGACAGATGACAGCTGTATTGTATTAAAGGTAAGCCAATTAATTATCTAAAAGCACTGAGTATGAATGTTGTTATTGTTTCTTTTTACACACTTGCATTATGGTATGAGTGCACTGCATAAAATGATGACATACATGATGCTTTTCTGTGATATGCCATGTAGTGTAAGGTTGGGTTTAGATGTATATGAATACCACAATAAAATAATTTTTTTAATTACAGCCTTTCTTTTATGATAAGGGAGTATAAAATGGTACTAATATGTAAAATCCCAATGAAGTAGTACTGTTTGCCAATTACAAAGATAAAGACATATCTCACCCTCACATCCAGAAATCAAAAGGCATAATAAGAGAGTAAGTAAATGACAGAAAGCAGCTATTATCTGTGTTCCATGTCAGCGCACCCTGATCTTAGACAAGCCTGGATGAGAGACCATTGCTAACAGTCCTGAGAGCTTCTAGCTTGGGATGCCTCACTCTCTTCAATTCCAGGATATGAAAATGGAGGCAATAATTCCCACTTAGCTATCTCACAGAAATATTGTGAGGCTAGCCATGTATTAAACACATTCCAATGTCTTACTTGCTTTTAAGTACAAAACAAATGCATTACCATTGTTGAAAAAAATGAATCCTGTAGTGTGGGGGTGGAAGGGAGGAGAAAGAATATTAAGTTTACTCATAAGACTGAGTCAGGTGAATTCCAAGCTTGAGGCCAGTTTGAACTACATAGTAAGACCCTGTCTAAACGAAACAGAACACCAAGAAATAATACCTAAGTCGATAAATTAGTGACTAGCTTACATTAGTATTTGGTGAAAGATTTAAGGACCCCCAGAGTAAACAGCTCTTTGTAGACTACTAAAGACTTTCATAGAAATGACTGGCTCATTTATTTCTTTAACCCTTACATTCTTTCTCATTGTACTATCTTCTGATGCTTCAGTTGGGAGCATTGAATTTGATAAGCCATGAACTTATAGTATTGATAAATGTTAGGAATTAGGAATGTTAGGAAAAGAATAAGACTTTCCCTCAGAAGCCTATAGTTGAGTTGTAAAGCCTGAACTAGCCTAATAAGAAATCAGTAGTAATCAACAACGTGCTGACTTTTGTGGTAAAAATAGAACAGGATGATGCAGCTGTCTTTGAGGCGTTTGTGCTCCTGTAAGTAACCTCAATACAATTCATTGGTTTACCAAGTTTGGGGGGAAAAACAAATAAGAATCTAGAAAGCAATAGAGCATACTTGACTGTGGTAGTCGAGACAACTTCCAATAGGTATTAACCCTTCAGTGTCTACCTTTACATCAGCCTTACAAATAATAGGCACACAGGGTAGTTTTGAGAGCCTAATATAGAGACATTACCAAGACCAGTGTCAAGGTGTTTGAAGCACCTCAGAAGTAAAATTGAATGAGTGGGCACCACACTCATTCTAGCATGGTATTAGGAAAATTAACAACAGTGATTGATACAACTCATTAACATTTTAGAACTGGTGGAATCTGAGAGAGGTAAGAGTTTTTTAAGCTATATTTTGCTTTTGTAACTGTAGATAGAATTAATTACTAAAAATGAATGAATGAATGAATGAATGAATGAATGAATGAATGAATGAGTGAATGAGTAAATAAAAGTGATCCCAACCATGTTACTAAGGAAAGGCTAATATTGGTGATTAAACTGCAAGTTCTCTTTTAGGGTGAGCATGTAGATAGGACAGACTGTTGATGTGGTTTGATTTGTCAGGAGTTCTCAAATCTGTTTTATAAAGTTCTCCAATAAAGTTTCAAAGCAAGTTAGAACTTTAGCATAATTAAGAGTTGAGCATGCTAGAAGAAACAATCTTCTGAATTTTGCTTGTTTTTGCATTTAAACTTTTTTTCTTCTAAAAACCAGTTGAAGAAATATACATATAAACATGACTTCCAGCCAATACCACTGGATTGATTTAGTTATCAAATGCTCTTCATCAAGCTTTTGCCTTTATGAAAAAGCAAATCATTGATGTCCCTGCTTTCAGACTTTGCCTTGTCTGGTTCGAATGTGCAGTAAGGAGAGATTACTAGAGGAGAGAGTTGAAGGAGCTGAGACCCTCGCCTATCTGATTGAGCCAGACGTTGAGCTACAGAGAATCGCTAGCATAACCGATCACCTCATTGCCATGCTTGCTGACTATTTCAAGTATCCCAGCTCAGTGAGTGCCATCACTGACATTAAAAGGGTATGTTCTTCTGGATTTTAAAGTGTTCTTAGTGCACACAGCTGTGAAACAGTGGATAATTCCATCTGAGAGCCCACTGTCTTTAAAAGGGGTCTTTTATCTTTATTAACATAGTAATTTTTGAGATTTTTAAGATCAAGTTTGTTTAATATTTATTATCAGGACATTTTTTACTAAACACAAAAGCAAGAAAAAAATTATTCTTGGCTCCCTTAACTAAATCTCCACAATAGTGGGGTCCCTACATTGAGTGTTGACAATATATCAGAATCTAATTCAATTCAGGGTCACAGAATCATCTCTGGTGCTCCTTTCCTTTCTTTTTCTTTCATTCTTTCTTCCCTCCTTCCTCCCTTCCTCCCCAGTCTCCCCTCCCTACACTCCCCTTCCTTCCTTCCTTCCTTCCTTCCTTCCTTCCTTCCTTCCTTCCTTCCTTCCTTCCTTCCTTCCTTCCTTCCTTCCTTCCTTCCTAGGTCAAGGGTGGTATTTGTCTTACTTTCACCGGGTTGATCTCAGTTTACTATCCACCAGTCTTCTCCCTTTTCCTGTTTTCCCCATTTTGGTTTCACACTGTGCTTTTGGCCTGAGGTTAAATGCTACAATACCACTTAACCTCAGTTTGGGACCGACTAAGGACCAAGCCATGTTTATTTTTTCTGAAAGTGACGTTCCTTGGAGTTTGGTATTCCTTTTACTTGTTTGCTATATTCATTTCTAAGAAAATCTATTAACATAACTTTATTTAAGGAGGTCATGGCAGATAGGTTAATGACTTTTACTTGTGGTCAGGACCAGTTCATGAATGTGGCGGTGGTCCCAAGAATGAGTGCTCTCTTCACCTTTCACATGCTCTGACATCTGAAGCCATCTAGCAGGCAGTGGCCTATTTGTCATTTAATGTTGAAAATAAATTACGGGTATGCTTTTTCTCTGTCTTAGGAAGGCCTGAAATAACTGTCAGGGGTACTTAACATTAGTTACATGCACTGTCCTCTGTTTAAAGTTCTGGGTCAGAAGCCAGATATGATGACGCATGTCTAAGTGACCTTCAGGAGGCTGGGAGGAGGGAGTCGACTGTGAATTTGATGCTAAATTGTGCTACATAATAAAAGATCCTACTCAAAACAGGCAACAAGATAACTAGCTATGTGTCTACTTGTCCTTGGTAGCGTTCTTTTCCTAGTGGAAGTGATGGGCACAGGGCTTATCTGTTTCCCTGGGACATTTGCTCACACTGATAGAATATCTCATCAATAAGAAATATGTGAGTGAATCCTGATCCTGGTCTCCAGAACAGCCCGAGCTTTCCTCCCTAGCAAGGCAAGGAGAAAAATGACCATGCCCTAGGAAACTGTCCTGGAAGCGTCTGTGTAAGCACACGTAACGTACTTAACTCATGTGTGGAAGATTATTCCTGCTCTTCAGAATTGTTTTTCCATTTCATTTCTTTCATCATAAAACTGGAATAATTTTTAAATGATCTCCAAATGATAAACATGAGTAAAAATTTGATTAGTAATCTTTAATTTTGGTATTGGATTATCCAAAAATGTCTTAACTACAAAAGTATAGATATTAGACCTATGGAGGGAAATTCTCATGTTAATAAGTGGATGTTATCAGTCTGTATTTGTGTTGTATGGTCCAAATTATGGCTGTAATGTGGTTAAGACTTGAAGGGTCCGATGCTCCTGGACTCAAAGCTAAGTGAGTGCTCACATTGCAGAACCCTTCCACAAGCTGTCCTGTCGGCGCTTTTTGAGCTGCTCTGACTAGTGTCTTTATAGCTACCTCAAGTAGATACTGCTTACCTTGTGTTGATGGAGCACTTGGTTATCCTAAATCCATAACCAGTAGCAGCTAACTTAGAAGGCTTAGTGACAAAGCTGACCCACTGTCTGGGCTGTAGCTGATTCAGTTAGTGCTTTAGAAGGTTTCAGAAGAGGGTTTTATAGTGTTCTCAACAATACCTGCAAACTAAGTAAGAGTTCACTTTCCCAAGATAATGCCTTTAGATCATTATGTTATGACTTTTAGTTTAAGAATGTTATTGATAAACCTTGTATAGTTACAGTTCATACTTAAGGATCTGGAAAACAGGTTTGTGGAAGAATTGCTAACAGTGCCATTTATGTATATTTAGCAGTAATTGTCTTATGCCAATAATTAATTTTAATAATTGTCTTTAAAAACACTGGACATAAATCTAGTAGCTTGTGATGGTGACCCTAGTATATTCTTCATTGAGGGTTTTCACAGAGGGTTCCCTATTTCTAAATGTTTTTTAAATGCGAAAATTAGGAAAACATAGGTATAATAGCATTCATTTTGTTTAACTTGCAGTTGGAGACTGCAAGTCTAGGCATGCCTTCTCTTTGTGCTTCTCTTTTAAGGAGCTGGTAGAAGCAGATGTCAGTGCCGCTGACACTACCATCTGGAAGGACTGGACTCTAACAGCACGCACAGTTCCTTTCATGTACCAATGCCAAAAGTTAAGGTTGTCACTTTTAGACAGAAGTAGACTGCATTTCAAGTCATACTGACATAGTCACAACAAGATCTCAACTATGAACAGAGCCCAAAAGTAACTAGAAAGTTCATGTAGTGACAGTACCAGTGTTGATAGTTGCTACTTTTCCTGAAACTCAGTTATTTTTGTTTTATTTTTATTATTTTATTATAATGTTATATTTTATTCAGATGAAACTTACAGACTAATTTGGAATTTATCCTCTCCCCACTTCCTGTAGCTTGATCATGACTTAAAACATGCCCATGAACTCCGCCAGGCTGCATTCAAGCTCTATGCCTCTCTTGGAGCAAATGATGAAGACATCCGGAAGAAGGTGAGTCTGGGAGAGGGGCGTCCCCCAGTCCTGACAGCCAGCAGGCAGGGAGTGACGTCAACCTGAAAGTCGTGGTGAAGAGCACTAACAGTGACTGTTTGAATATAATAAAGCAGAGTGACAAAAGGCATAATTGAAGAATGAATGGGACCTGGATTTGGGGGGTTGTTTGTTTTTAGAACATAGAGTGGCATGGCCATGCTGGAATGATAAAATAACTGGCCTGCTGTTTTGTGTCATTAATATGGATTATTATGTTGCACACTTTTGCATGTGTTCTGATAAAAATCATTTCTAGCACTGTGAAGCTTTAGACACCTTGAAAGATCTAACACTAGAATTGTAAATGTTATTTATGGATATACCTTCTAATGCCATTGAGAAGTTCAAATATCTATTGTATATTGTTCTTTAATAATGTGGCTTAGTTTTATGTTTTGATTTTTTAATTTTTATTTTATTTTATTTTTGCTACTGTGCAAGTTTAATGTGAATAAAATCTTTGTGGAATGATGATTTTATGTTTAGTGAGTGGTCATCTGAATTTTCCAGCTCTTCTAAAATGTGTCACTGGTACCTCGTCCCCGTGTTAGTCTAACACTGAACTCGTGTTCTTTATGGAAGTAGTTCTAGGTAAGATGTACAGTGTAGTGTTAAATCCTAACCTGGCTCCCTACACAAACTAAAAGGCTAGAATTTACCACTCAAAAACATACAGTCTAATAGATTCCACACAAGGGGATTACAGACATCAACCAACAAAACCACATGTCCTGTCACGAGTGGTCACAGTAGAAGAGCATCTAGACACTATTTATTGAACATGATCATTTACTGACTCTCTCCATCTGTATTGGTATTTTAAGGAGATTTGTGAGAGAAATTAAAAGTATTGAAACTTACCATGAGTTTTTAGAGAAGTATTTTAGGCTTATTAGAGCCATAATGGAACCAACCTTAAGTATGCTGGTTGAAATAATTGAACAAGAACCATCCTTGAAGAAACTGAAGTAGCAGCAATAAGGTTAAATGTGTGAGGTGCACATCCAGTATAAAAAGCACAACTAACAAGCTGATTTCTCCAGTGTCCTCAGTCTAGTTTCACTAGCAAGAGGTTTTTGGCCTCTTAACGTGTTTTAGTATCTGACTTATAAATGCCATTTTTATCACCTGTGACTTTCACTTGTGAACTGTTACTTCAAAGCAAACATTATAGATGCAATATTACATGTGTCTAGCCATGGTTTATGGATGTTGACACGGAAATATTTTGTTCACTTTAGACATGTGGTGTATCACAAGAGAAGATGTTTTGATGGTAACTCGTATAGATAAAATTAACGATGACATGGACCATGTAACTTAAGTACATGCTGATTTATTATTGGATTATTAGGAAACAGGAGGAATATTTTATCCATCCTCACAGCCCCAGAAGACCATGTCATAGAATAAAAAGGAGTTAGATAGATGGACCATAATGGGCATAGGATGTTCATTTGTACTTCTTTGTACTTTTGTTTTTGTCAATAAACGATTGTTTTGGAATTAATGACTTAATACGTGGTACCATGTTCTAGAAGTGCTTGAAACATAACAGTCTAATCAGTAGTCTACTAAAACTTGTATTCCCAATGTGTACAATTTCCTGGTAAGGCTGTTGATCATTTCTGTAGAAAGATAACAAATAAAGAATAAGTTATAATTGTTAACTATAGTTTTTATGTGTGTGGTAAAGAAAAGTTACTGTGCTATTCTTCTGTGATGGGATTACATAGAATTTTTAGGAAGTTATTTAATCCTGGGAAATTGGTGAATTGTTTACAGTTCATAGAACTCATTGAAGAAATTATAAAGTGAGAATTATTAAAAAAAATTATGACAAACTGCTTAAAGGCTGGTCATAGAAGTGGGAAAAATCTTTATTTTTGGTGTATAAAAAGTGATAACTCTTACTTGGAATGCTTTTACTACTATTCTTTTCTTTTTATTGAAATGATTATTTTGATAGATTGAGTTTACTTTTTCCATGAAGTATTTCTTTATCTTTTATACTTATGCCTTATGTAATTTGATGGTATTCTTTTTTGTGTAGATTCTTAATGTACACTATTATTATTTTTTAATGTAGCATTTATTCGTGTCCATATAGAATTTCAGTGTACTGATATGTGTAGATAATCCTGATAAGAAATTTCAAGGACTGTAGACCTACCCTCCCAGGCCCACTAAAACAAGCTTATTTATTTATTCATCCATCTATCTATCCATCCATCCATCCATCCATCCATCCATCCATCCATCCATCCATCCATCTGTCTCATGTTTCAGCTGCAAAGATGAAATGTGCAGTTGGTCTGGTTTTCATATTATAAACAGGAACATAATCCAGTAAATAATATGTGTCACAATGTCATATTATGGCCAGTTAAGGAAAGGAGGAAGAATAAATACAAGAAAACTAGAGCAAAAAAACAGGGAGAGTGAGAAGTATACACAGCCATTAAAGGAAGATAGCAACCATCTGTCTTCCTAGAATTATGTCTCTCCCTCTCTCTCTCTCAGTGCTTTTAAAGATGGCTAAAGGTCTGTTGTGTTACCGTTTCCTGATACCTTTTCTCTGAGTCAGAGAAAAACTAAACATGATCTCCATGTCAGAGATTTGCCATCCCTTCTTTGGAATCTTGTCACTGGATTTCCATTAGAAGCGACAACAAAACTCAGCTGTCCTGTGACTTAAGAAGAACTCAGTAAATATCTGTTGAGCAGGAGTTGGGTGTGGAATTGCACATCTATAATCCCAGCACTTGGGAGGTTGGAAGCTGGAGAATCAAGGTCATTCTCAGCTACATAGCAATCTGGAGGTCATTATGGGCTATATGAGATCCTATATCAACCTTCCCTACAACCCTGAAAAGCAAATAAATAAATAAATAAATAAATAAATAAATAAATAAATAAATAAATAAATAAATAAATAAATACGGTGTTGAGTGAGAATAGAAACAAAAATGCAGAAATAATGCACAGGGTGATGTGTCACTTAGTATGACTGGATCTTCCTTTCTCCTATGCACAGCAAAGTTGGTGTTTTTATTCCTAGCATTTGTCTTAAAATTACTCTGACATTTAACTGCTTGTAATATCTGGTCAAAAGGGTAAAAGAAAAAAGGTTCTGATTGTAAGAATGAAAAGCATTCCCATTGGTTGTGTCAAGAAGAGAGAGAGGCCCAAGACCAGCTGGGCTCCATGAGCTTATTAATGGGAGTTATACCTTGCTACATTAAACTTAGAAGAATTTGGCTTAACTGTAACTGACCCTGATTCTTAAGTGGATTATGTTAGAAAGAATAAGGACATGGACAGGAAATAAGAGCTCAGTAGAAGAATCCAGAATGTTTTAGCTATAACTAAATTGACAGTAACACCAAGTAAGCATTAGCTCTGGTCTCTGTCAGGGGCAAATCCAATTTCTAATGATCCCACATAGTAGTACTTGTTAGAAGGTGGAAGTTCAGATCATGGGACGGGACAACAAGACATAGAGCAATAAGCTTCCAGATACGGGTGTGGTCAGTGGACTGTTAAGTCATGGAGAGCCAGGAGTAGCGAGCAGTCCTATAGACTTGAAACCACTTCTCTTCTATTGAAGACATGAAGACCGTCTTTTCATTTCATACCTGTTGACAATCAGGGACTTTAGAAACTGAACAACTGTTACCTCTCTTTTAATCTCTTCAAGGAACTAATGGAGTGCTTCAGAAATTTAGGAAGTATATACATTGATGAAAAATGGTAATGGCACAGAATAAATTAAACCACAAGGAAATTAATAAACAAAGGATGTTGTTTTTGCTTTGGGTAAAAGTAAATACATTAGAAATGTTAATGAGATACTGATTGTCATTATTGTACCTTCTAGGGTTCTGACTAGCAGAACCTTTCGAAATGCTTTTCTTTCATGTCTGAGTACTTAACTTTTAGCTGGAGAGAATTTTTGATGAACTAGAATGTAAGCTCGGTGAGAGCAGGTACTTTTTAATTTGTTTTTCATTACTGTATTTCTAGACTCTACAGCTCTGCAGCTGACAATAAACATTTGAAGAATGAATGACCAGTGAACAAAGTAATCAAAGTGATGGATGAATGAGCTGTGTTGTAGAATTACATTATTCTGTAACAATTCTTAAACTTGATTAGGAGCTTTCCCCATTTCACCAGCAATCCCATGTGTGGGAGAAGAGAACTTTAAAATGGGAGAAGTAGATGTCTGCTCCTTATGATAGGGCAAGGGCTTTCATTAGATACAGCATAGAGGAAATAGAAATGATTCTCGGTTTTCAAGAGCAGATAATCCTAATTTCTAAATGTCTAGTAACCTGGGTTATGAGTCAGAGAGAACATGATTTATGTCCAGGTAATCTTGACTATTGTATCCTAATCAGAAATACAGGACTAGTGCTGGGGCTGTAGTTCAGAACTAGCATGCCAAGGCCCTGTGCTCCATCTTCAGCACTGCAAGATGTAGAAAAGATTTCCTTCTTTTTCTGTGTGTGATTATAAACAAAATCACAGAATGTACAACTGTGAATCTGGAACAAATTTTCTAGGGATAAACGTATGATGTAGTTTGTAGAAATTAACCTGACTGGGGATTCAACCTGTTTGTTAAAGTGATATTACACCTACATGAAGTATCTTCCAGCTAGTCAAGGGTTTTAAGGTTCGTTATACATTGACTAATTGAACTGCTGTCTCAGCTGTATGGGTTGCCTCGTAGAGGCAACATAGAGTGGGATGAAGAACTGGCTGTTAGCTTCAAACCCAGTAGAGTGAGAAATGGTCAGGCAGCAGCCGACAGGGGCACGAGGAGTTATTGAAACTATTATAGGATGAAATTGAAATCTCACTGCTTTGGGGATGTCACTTTTAATCCTTTCTAAATGCTTTTGATTTTGTATTTCAAGAACTGAAAACTCAGTTTGTCTCCTGGGGAGGAGATCTACGGTAGCTTTACACGGCCTAAAGCAAAACAGTCAAGGCTTGAATTCTTTTTTTTTTTTTTTTTTTAAGTGACAGTGTCAGGCTATGTTGCCCAGGCTAGCTCATACTCCTGGTCTCAAGTGATGAGTGATGCTCTTGCTTCAGCCTTCTGAGTGGCTGGGATTATAGATGACACCATTGGACTAGCTTGCTTTTTATTTTTAAATTTAACTTAAAAAAAGTCTGAGAGGTATAAAGGCAGAGAAAATAAGGGGAAAAAAAGAAAACAAAGAAAAACAAGAATCTCCTTCCTATCCCCTTTCCTGTCAAGAAAAATTCAACATAATGTATTTATATTTAGTGTGATGTCGGCCAATAAGCACTCAATAAATGGCATCATTGTTTGATTACTTTAAATTACTTCATGGGAGAAATTTAAATAAATACCGTATATGTCTTTCATGTGTTTGAAGAAAAGATGAGCAACATTCGAGATGAAAATAAGGATTTATAATGAAGAAAGTGATTTTATGGTATAAATTGCCCAAAATGTCAGTAGGCTCATTTTAGAAAAAGAATTCTTATATTTCAGAAACATACTCTTTGTGTAATGAATCTCTTACAACAGATTTATTTTATACTTTGAACTTAAGATACATTTAAAAATCTTGATTTGTAAAATGTTATCTATGGTTATCTAAGTCTCTCCAGCCATGATTGGCACTAATACTGTTGCTCTAAGTAATCACCATTCCTAGGAGACAAATTCCCTAAAGAGAAAAATATACATTTATTTCTCTGTTTTTAATGCTACAGGATTTTTATAGTGTGTATTTGAAGTCAATTTTCATATTTTATGCTTTCTTCAAATTTTGTTAAACATTCACCTTGAAAAGTTTATCCTTTGTTATAGTTTGATTTTGTTGTTATTTGGTCTTTTGGTTAAGAGTATAAATGACCATGAATTTATGTTTTCAAAGTTTTACAAAGTGGGATAGTTTATTTCATGGTTATTTCAAAAGCACAGCATTGGATTCTACATTTGTCTTTTTCCTTGGACAGATGTAAGGAATTACTTCTAAGCCTTACCTGTGTGTTAATTGAACTTTCTCAGGGTTTTCCATGGCACCACAGACATAACGTCCTTTAGAATTTGGCTTTGCTATAAGTACAAGTTCAGAGTTTATAATTCCTTAACTTAATTGGTAACTAAATTGTAATTACCTTCTTAAAGCTGACCTTCCAAAGAATTCTAAATGAGCCCTGTAACATTCATTCATGGTAAGTATTTTTAAAGAGAGAACCAGGTTTCGAAACATCTCCACAGTAGTGAGACTCTTGATCTTCAGCACACTGAATGCAGCAAACCTGTGTGTGGTACTGCTATATACTCAGTAGAGGTGCTTCTAGAAGACAGCCAAAGACGTTTACCTCAGAACCTCATTAAAAGGAGACATGGAGTTAAGTGTTTTCATGCAGTTCATGGTGTGTAGTTGATAAGCTCTTTATAATTTAGTTAAAAGACAGGTGGTTTATAAACCAAAAAAGGGGATAGAATATGGTCTTTACATTTGTAAAGCAAATGGGCAACCTAGGTAGAATCTTCAGGAGTATTTTGTCTGGACAGGAAGCATTTGGAGAAGCTTTGGAATAGCCAAGCTTGACAAAACTGAGTGAAAAATCAGAGCTCTTGTTACACTCTTTTCCATAGTTAAAATGCCAGCCCAGGAGTCAGCAGGACACATAACTTGTCACCTGTGCAGTTCTTGCCTGTAAGAATGACTTGTGTTTTCAAGCGGTTGAGGGAAGGCTCTCAGCAAAAACTCTTTGACATGGGACTAGTAAATTCAGTTCAGACCTGTGCCCTTGCGGCTCTGTCCCAGCACAGCCACGCTCACTGTCTGGAACTCCCAGGGCAAGCTGAAGAGCTGAAACAGAAGCAGAGCCCCTCTGGCTGAAGGATTTACTCACTGTCTGGAGCTCCCAGGGCAAGCTGAATAGCTGAAACAGAAGCAGAGCCCCTCTGGCTGAAGGATTTACTCACTGTCTGGCCTTTGTACAAAGAACGGATCACTCTGTGCTGACACTACATAGCTTTAAAAACAAAACAAACACCATAAACCAATTTGGTGGGAAACTATACTTACTGTTTATCTTTGGTCTGTAAAAGGAAGTGCAGCCCACAAAACCAGGAGAGTGGGAGGACATTGTCTGCCTTCCTGCAAAAACCATTATTAAGCACTAACAGTGTGACACTGTCACTAGAGATTCCCTTATTTGAATGATGATGGCATATGGAACCCTTGGACAAAAGAGATTAAAAACTGTGGCTTTTATTTACTGTATAAACTATTCCTGGATTCTGTGGATTGCTTAGGAACATTGCTGAGTAAGATGCTATATCTAAGAGAAAAGTAAGCAAATATAAAGCATGTTGGAGGGTCGAAAATCATACAATTCAGATAATCCAGATGTACTCTGAAGCTGAATTTCATGTGACTGGAACAGCCATTGATTGAGAACTCACTATGTGCTGGACACTTTGTGGTAAACTTGAGTATGTTATCTCTCTTTCTCTTAAACCTCACACCACCCTGTGAGATAACTGTTCCGAACTGGGAAGCAAGCAGTCTGAGCAAGGTGGCAGCTAGTAAATAAATCTAGAATCTGAGTACTGTCCCTGTCTCTCTGAAGCCAATGCCTCTGCTCCTCACAGTATATTACTTAGGTAAAGTTGCATGCCTCTAATAGAGTCAAAGGATGATGTAAAGGGTAAGAAGAGTGTGTGGATTTGTCTAAAATGGGGAGCTTGGTATAGAATTACAGAGTGTCTGCTAGCAGATGGCAGGGCAGCACATGGAGAACACATGACAATTTTCTCTGTTTGGTACTAGGTAGATAAGGAGATCCATTTATTTATTTGTGTGTTTGTCATTCATGATATATCACCTATGTAGGCAGGAATGAAGCATAGATTGGTTTATACTTTGTAAGCTTAAAACAGAGGAAAAAAAATTGCTGTATAGTCATTCTTTCCAGGTTTCATATATGTATGGAACATCTCGTTTACACTGAAAACCAGTTTTGCCATGATTGATTAACACACACAGAATAAGAATGACTGTAGCAGGACATGGTAGTATAAGCTAGTCAATGCTTGAGAGGCAGGAGGATCATATATTGAAGGCCACATAGCAACGAGCACACTATGATTGTAATCAGGATGAACACACGAAGGAGTTTGCAAAGGCCTCTTATGAAGAACCTTTGTTGGAAAGCTTCCTCAATTTTTTGCTTCCACACATGGAAATTAGGTTTTTCAGAAGTTTGGGCCTATAAAATGGGAAATCTTCATGTCTGTTTTTTTTTTTTTGCATCAATTTAAATGTTTTTCTAAGGGTATTATCTAAATGTGATTATATTGTAAACTATTCTAGAGAGGAAATATTCAGATACTATTTCAATCTATGGCGTTTCCTTTTAAATAATTTGTTTATTTTTATTCTTTTGAGGTGCTGGGAGCAAACCCAGCATGTACATGGTAGGCAAGCCACTCCACCAATGAACTCCACCCCCAGCTAGAGGTACCATTTCAGAATTTTATTTTGTGGACAGATTCCCTGGGGAGTAGAGTTAAACTTGAGGTAACATGTGAGATCCTTTGATCTTTAATAGTCACTACTTTGTCAAGCTGTAGTGTTCATCACTAGAACGTAAGCTACATAAAGGCAGTACCTGACTATTACAGGCATTAGGCTTGTATTTACTCAGTAAATTGTGACCTTAATATGTCTGGACCTTAATAAAGACTGTGAGGTGTATGACTATGCATATACAGAATAAATTTCTTATGTTGTACAGTTCCTGGGACAGTGCGCAGTTCGCATCCCTGGCATAGTAAACAGAAGGAGGTGGAGGAATGTTTATTGCTGTTTGAATGGTGATGTATAGTGGTTCTGTTTATTTGTTAAAATAAAGTGTAATTTGGTGGCTGCATTAGTTCTGTGCTGATATAAGCTAATGATTGAACTTAAAATTTGAATTCATATAGTGATACTTGATGTGGGTTTTTTAAAATACAATATAACACTTCTAACGTCATAATATTTGTACTATTTTTTTGTTGTTTGGGGGTAAGGAAAAGTTGAGCTGAGAGAGATAACCCACATTTCTTCAAAGTGTATTTGAAGCTGTGTGTGTATGTGTGTGTGTGTATGCTAGCATGCTAGTATATTTGTATGTGTGCAGGTGTACAAGACTGTGCTTGTTCATGTGGAAGCCAGAGGGCAATGTCATTATCTTCCTCTGTTGTTTATGACCCCTCTATTTCCTGCACCATTATGAAAATCAGCTTTTTCATTGACTGACATGAGATCTTACATTCATAGTTCTCATCTAGGTGAAGGTTAGAGCTGAAATCACTGTCCATTGCTGTCTATGGCAACACTTAATAGATTGAAGCAGTGCCGTCCACGCCCACCAATTCCGTCCTCTGTGACAGGTCCTTCCTATTTCCTTCAGCTACTCACTGCTTGCTTTCTCCTGCTTTGACTAGATTTCCCAGATGCAGTCATTTATCTTCATAGATCTGGGAGCCTGCCTTTTCTATTTTCAAAGTTTGACTCTAGCTTTTTACTGTTGTGGTCAGCTCTGTCTTCTCCAGAATTGTGCCACTACACTTTATAGAACTTTGGGGAACTTTTCTCACAATCACATTTGAAATTGTAAAATGACTAGACTGATGTTAAGATAATGACCACTTTATCATCTACCCCTTTGACCCCAAACCCACCTACTTTAAATTGCTTGCAAAGTTTACTAATACCACTAAAACCTCAAGATATGAGGCTTACTTTTTGTACAGTTTGCTGGACCTGCTTTAAGCATAGGTTAAAGTTCAGACTTAAGTTTTTTTCTGGTACCTGAAGAATGTTTCATCCTTAGTCTTACTGAGGAAGAATAATTGATTCCAAGTGTTTTGCTTTGTTTCTTTAGTCATATATTTCCAATCCTTCTAGCTTTTCATAAACTCCTAGGAAAAGTTGGTATATGTCCTGGCCTTAACTGGATTGTAGGTTGTCTGGAGTTTATTGATGAAGGACTGAGAATTTCTCTTGTATCTAAAGGATATCTTTGGGTTGTTGACATTGCTGTATGTACAGTAAACCATCTTGGTGTTATATGGGTTCCATTCTTTCACTGTTTCTTCCTCATGCCCAGAGGTCTTTTGTTCTCCCATCCTGTTCTACTAGATGTGTGTCCATTCCTGGAAGAATTGCAATAATACAAATGTAGCAGCATGCAGATATTGACTACAGATACCAGTGTAACACTTAGTCCATTGACCCAAACCTCATCAGTTTCAGATTTAGTTCTGTAGTTACATTTGCAGTAACTCATCCCTAGAAGAAAAGGAATGACCTCCTCCACTTGAAAGACAGCCTATTACTAGTAGCCCTTCTGGTTGGATGCAGTATCTGTAATAAAGGACAGTATCTCTTTCATGCAATCTCCAACAAGACCCGTGGGTCAATCAGACTACTTCCACTTGGCATTACTCTTACATCCTTGAAGGACCTAAGATTCCATTCTGGGTGCTATGACTTGGTCCCTTCCAAAGTTTTGGAGCATGCTACTGGGGTCATTAAGAGGTATCATAGAGAACATGGTTTATTGCTCATGCCTTTCCAACCCCAGATCTGTAAAACAATGTGGCACTATCATGAGTCAGTAGACCTTGGTGGTAGTCACCTCTAAGCCCTTCCCTGTTGACCTGAAAATTTGTTGTCTGTATTTCTAAACCTTTCCTTAAAGCCTTATAATCCCATGTTTATCCTCATTTGGTCATGGTATTCTCACTGTGGTGCTCCCCCTATACCCCAGTCAACATGGTCTCAGTGCTCAGGCTGTGAAGCCTTGGTTAAATCATGCTGTTCATTCACACAAACTCCCTGGATGCTATTTTGAACTGGAATTCTCTGTTCATATTCTGATTTTTGTATTTTTACCCTCTTATGAATCAAAGTCTCAAGTTTTGAGCTTCCTAGAAGAACCCTGGCAGAGTTACTGAAATCTGCTTTATAACAACTTAATTTACAAATCTGTGCCTATATATAGATGGCCCAGGAAAAGTCAGTTTGTACCCAGATGGAAAGAAAGACTCTCAAGATAGCCTTACTGTAAAAAAAAGAAAAAAACACTTAGGAATTAAGTTTTTGTTAGGAAATAAGTTTTGTAAGCTTCATGTACCCAACTTGATGTATCCAGTATAACAAAGGTAAAGAAAAAAGGGACAGAATGGAGAGGTTCCAATAATTCCATTGTTAAAGTGGTGGACACTAACAGTTCTTCATCATCCACTCTGAGCTTGGTTACTCCCTAGAAAGGTCATTAATGGTCATTCCCCAATTAATAGTAAAAGCCCCATTCTTCAGAATGGTTCTCTCTCCTCCCTTCCTTCTTCATGTTTCTTTCATTTTTCCTCGCTGAAGCCCATGATCTTGTCACTCCTTTAGATGCCTTTGCAGCTGTAGACACAAACACCAAGTTTTGATAGAGCAAGGACTCTCTTCATCATTACTATTTCTTTGAGTTTTAAACCATGTTCATGACTAGACACTCATATTTGCTGAATAAATGAGTGCAGGAATGCATGTAGGAAGTGGATTATTTGTCCTACCTGGTTTTGATACATGTTTCACTAGGCGTGGTCAGTCCCTGACTTTTTTCCTGTTTACCTTGCTTTCCGTAGTGCTTCTGAACAATCTAACGGTCTTGTCCAGGAAAACGGATTGTTGTTTGCCTGCTGATATCATGGAATGATTGCTGTCTCTTCATTTTGCTGAAGACCTAGAGAGGCAAAGTAGATTGCCTAAGCTTATATAGCACATGTAACATTGTATTTTACATCTTCCACCTAAGCTTATATAGCACATGTAACATTGTATTTTACATCTTCCACCTAAGCTTATATAGCACATGTAACATTGTATTTTACATCTTCCACCACTAGATTGACTGGCCAATCATTTTATTACAGTTAACACACTGTTCCCTCTTCCCAGGGCTGTTGATTGTTGACCTCAATAACGTTGGGAAGGAGGTCATAGCCTTGATATGGGGCTATACTAAGCTTTTAGAATTTTCTAGCCTGTCTCTTAGATGGAATTAGGATCTTTCTGGAGGCTAATCTGTTTCAAACATTTGTTTATTTTACATGTATTTGTGAGAAGTGTGTACACAAATACTATTTGTGTGCATGGGTGTCATGGTTCATGTTTGGTGGTCAGAAGACAATTTGTGGGATTCAGTTCTTTCCAGCATGTGCATTCCAGGAGTCAAACTCAGGTTGCCAGGCTTGGTGGGCAAGCATCTTCACCTGCTGAACCATCTTGCCAGCTGCATTCAGGTATTTATGACCTGTTGCTATATTGAGATAGTCTTTATTAGATGTTTATATGATTGCTAGACTGGTAGATTAACCTCTTTGGCTAAATGTAGCCAGTAAACATTATCTGTAAGTCTCTATCAAGTCTTGCCTATGCCCAGGTTTCCCAAGCACCTGAAGTGAGTGTTGATAGTGTTTTCTGGTTTTTAGAAAGTAATCCTGTGTCTCATTCTCCTATACACACACAGGCTCTGATGAAGTCACTGTAAAGATAGAAGAAGGAAATGGGGAAGTTGTCTAGGGGCTCATAGGAGAAGGGCTTTAAGCTTCATGTACCCAACTTGATGTATTCAGTATAACAAAGGTAAAGAAAAAAGGGACAGAATGGAGAGGTTCCGATAAGAAGTGGGACTTTGAGCCACAGGCTTGTGGTCCCCATCACTCAGGAGCCTGAGGTGACAAGATCACTTGGGCTCCTGTGTTTGAGTTAGAGACTCAACTAGGGCAACATAGACAGACCCCATCTCAAAAAGGGAAAAGGGGGCTGAAGTAGGAGGTGGGTACCACAAGGAACATGGGGATCTCTTCCAGGTGAGTACAGGGTGGGGGGACCTGTGGTGAATGTCTGACAGCTGGGAGTGTGTCTGCTGAGAAGCTGGCAGGCATCCACACTGGGAAAATTTAGAGGAGAGTTAAAGAGTAGCTAGCCTGAGAAAGAAGGCGTATGAGAGGCTAGAAGTGATAATGGAGCAGAGCATGGATGCTCGTAAAAGGTAAGAACGTGATTAGGGTTGGTTTGGTATAAGGAACTTACACATTCTTGTGCTATATTGTACATATTCTTGGGCTATTTAGACACTGAAAACACTATATGAAAATTTCCTTTCCTGATCGGTGGCTAAAGTGTGGTTCCTGTTCTCTTTCTTGCTCCGTGTGTGTGTGTGTGTGTGTGTGTGTGTGTGTGTGTGTGTGTGTGTGTTACATGTACATATGTGTGTTATGTGTATGTTTGTAAGTGAGAGGACAGCTTGCACAAGCTAGTTCTCTCCTTCCGCCATGTAGGTTCAGGTGCTTGATCTCAAGTCCTCAGACTCAGTGGCACATACTGTTAGCCACTGAGCCTTCTCACCAGCCCAAGGTTTCCCCGCCACCCTTCCTCCTCTTAATGTGTATGAGTGTTTTGCTTGTATGTCTGTCTGTACCACCTGTGTGTACCTGTCGAGGCCAGAAGAGGGCATTGAATTCCATAGACTGGAGTTACAGAAGGTTGTGAGCTGCCATGTGGGTGCTGGGAATCAAACCCATGATAGTAGAGGTCTTTTTACTGGTCACTGGTAATTGGAAATGACTTCTGCTGCTGGGCTCTGAACATGCTGAGGTTTCTCTCCTGTTCTGAAGTCCAGCTTCTGAATCCATGTCACTGTAGGTTGGTGGTCTTAAGCTTCATCTTCGGTTGCACACTGAACTCACCTTCTAAAATCACAGGTTCCTCTCTCTGCAAGAATCTGGTTTAACTGGTGTGTCCTGGACATACAGGCTATCCACAGCTCCCTCGTATTGGTCTGTGCTAGGTGTTCCAGGTGAGAGTACAACTCCTCCCAATGATGGATCATTCATGTTTAGAACTGTTAACCAGAGCAGTATTACAAGTGTTGCTAAGTGCATGGACTCTGCAGTCAGGTCAGCTGCCTAGGATGTCAGTGAGAATGTTTATACTAGCACTTAGAGAAGAGATAACAGAAGAGTCAGATAGCCAGAGACTATAGGATGCTTAGCAGGGCGACTGGCTCACACATGAACTCAACAAATACCATTGACGATGGCAATGTTTTGTGATTATACTAACACTTTACTAGGAACAGTCTGTTTCTCTGTAGGCCCATGCGATTTAGCTTAATTTCCTCTGCACACTATTCTTTTATCAGTACCTGGCTTAATGAAGACTGATTTCAGGGTATCTTTTAGCCATAAGAAACAAAGCGTAATGATTGTTGTGGTGTCATGTATCAGGGCCTGGTGCTGTGGTGAAGCATAGCAAGGGTTACTTATACATATTTCACTTAGTTTAAATTTACTTGGTAAGGTGGAGCCACAGAATAGCTATGTCAGAACCTGTAGATTTCATTCACTTGATGAGGACATTGTGGACTTTGATTCTTTATCATTCTTACAGGGAAACGCCTCATGGTTTACTTACATCCCCCCACTCCAGATCGTTTATGCACACCTCTGTTGTACTTAATGCTATGAAAATTTTGTTTTAAGCATTTTTAAAAATAAACATAATTATGGCTGCCATTTATCCTGGCTTGTCCTTAGTGAGTGTTTACCCCGTCTTTCTAGTGAGCTGCCACCTGCCCCACTGCAAGGTGATTGTTGAGAGGTAAAATCTTTTGCTAAAAACATTGAACTCTTAATGGACACTAACATACTTGCATTTACAAGCGGTGAAGTTTGTCACCTTCATGTTGTTATTTATGCAGCATTAACCTTTTTCTCCAGATCATTGAGACTGAAAATATGATGGACCGGATTGTGACTGGCTTGTCTGAGTCTAGTGTCAAGGTGCGGTTAGCTGCTGTCAGGTATGAGCTTTACATGGTCTGAATAAAAATCCCTTGCTGTGTGTTTAGCCCGTTTCCTTTCCGGTCCTTCACTAAGCGCAGGATGCAGATGTTCCTGGAATGTCTGCTCAGGTGAAGTCATGCAGTTGCAATGTTACCTAACAGAACCTCCAACGCCCGAGAGGTGTCTTGCTGTAGCTGACTTAGTATCGATAGCCATGCTTGAAGTGTCCGTTCGTACTAGTGAAAAGCCAAGCAATTGATTTGGAATGTGAGTTTTGGCTTCTTGGGAAGCTAATTTTGATCATTCTTTATAGATGTTTGCACAGTTTATCCAGATCTGTACAGCAGCTTCGAACCAGTTTCCAGGATCATGCGGTGTGGAAACCTTTAATGAAGGTGAGAAAGTCACAGCAGTTGGCACAGAGCCTGTGAGCTGAGCTGGCCAGCAGCACCCGGGTCTAGGATTACGTCTGATTCTTTCATAGAACATGTTGATGTTTATCTTGAGTCAGATGTTCTGAGCATCTACAGACCTTAGAGAATGCGTTTCTCAGGGCAGCGTTTCATGTGTGAGAGGTAAATCCCAGCCCAGGCTTCTTTATTAGTTTGAGCTTTTAGTACTCATTTGGTCTTCTCTGTGTTTATAATTACTCTTTAAACTTAAATCAAGAGTTTTCCTTGTAGTCTTCAGGTCATAAAAAAGAAAATAATTGGCTAGTTATAGATATAAAATAAGATTAACTCTGCTTTTGGAATCTCCTATGCCAGCAAGAAAGAATTCAAGGCAAATAAATCTGAATTGAAACTTAAAGGGTGCTTACAATTAGTTGCTGCTAATAATGTTAACCCCCATACTGAACCACAGTCATCTTGGTCTTTGATTTTTTTTTTAATGTCTTAAGTATGCATTTCATTTATTTGGTAGAAATTTAAAATTTGTTTTTTGTTGTTTGTTTTTGAGTACTTACTAAGCACTAAGTGAAGCCTCCAGGCACATTGGCCTTGCAATAGCCATCTTACCCTTGCTTAAACTTCAGTTTAGAGTAGGGACGTCAGCATGGCAGAAATAAGAGGAATGTCAAGCAGGACAAATGTGAATTAGACTTTAAAGGTAAAATGAAGAGAAAGATTTCTTTCTATGAGCAGAAAGGCTGTGCATGAAAGATGTAGGAAATAGCAAAGGTGCCTTCATGACTATCATAGGATGGAGTGTAATGAGACAGACTGATGGATAGATAACCAAGTGGGAGCTAGGTGATGCATGTCTGATATCTTAGGAACTGGAAAGTATAGGCAGGGAGATCATGAAGTGAAGCCAGTTGGTCTGTATAGTGAGACTTTGTTTTTGTGGGGTACAGCTGTTATCCTGCTTTAGAGGTGGAATTGGACCAGTGCCTTGGGAATTAGCGTGCTGAGTGGTTCTTACAGGAAAGTTGGTCTCATGGCAGAGTTTATGATTTATTCTTTGAGGTCTTGAAGTAAGATGATAGTTGTTTAAGAAACAATATGAGCCAGGTGGTGGTGGCGCATGCCTTTAATCCCAGCCCTCAGGAGGCGGAGGCAGGCGGATCTCTGTGAGTTTGAGGACAGCCTGGTCTACAGAGTGGTTTACAGGACAGCCAAGGCTACACACTGAAACTCTGTCTTAGAAAACCAAAAAAAAAAAAAAGAAAGAAAGAAAGAAAATATGAACCCTAGAGCTACCTCACTGGAAGGCATGACAGTATTGAGTATGTGATTTGTGTTTAGGTTTCTATGATACAGCCTTGTGAGGCTTATCAGGACAACTCCTTCAGGTTCTCCTTTGCTGTGGGCCTTCCTTCTCAGCCTGTGACATTGCACTTGTCCCATTTCCTTGACATTATTCTCTGAGTTTGTTGCACCTTATTTCCCCTAATGGACATATGGCACCCTTTTGAAAATGACTCACTTCCTTCTGTATTTTTGTTTCCTGAAACTCATTGAGAGCCCCCAACCTCAGGAAGGTTATTTGCCTACTCTAACTACAACCTTAATGCCTTTCCACACTGGTAAGGTACCACCTTGGGAGTTGACTGGTTTAGGTCAACAAAAGTCTGATTCAGATTCACAATCTCTTATCTAAAACCAATGGAGCCAAATGTGACATTGTTAGATTTTTGAAGGCTCACCTCAGTTAATATTTTCTTTTACAGTTCCTACTCTTTCTTTTCAGGGTTTTGTTTGTTTGTTTGTTTTGTTTGTTTTGAATTACAGCTTGATCATAATTTATTTAAATTATCCACTCAAGACCTTTTAACTATTTTCTTTTTCCCAAAATAACCTCTTTCAGTCTGGAGTTTTTTTTTTTTTTTTCTGGTTACTCAGCTCAAAATCTCTGTCATACACATCAAGAATAGAACAAGGTGATTTCTGTCTACTTCTCCAAGGGCAAATGTTTGAGGAGCAGCTTAGAAGAGTTTTGTACTCAGGGCTATATGTGACTTCAACTCTCAAACTATGATTTAGTCACACATTTAAGATAAAATATTAGATACAGATACTCATATACATTTTGAGTTCTTATAGCTGAGAAGCTGCTTATGTATCTAATAATTTTTCTTATTTGCTTTTCCATCTATTTTAATCTGTTGGTTAACAAAACACAAGATAATAGCCATTTAAGTTTAATAAAAAAATTTTGTGTTTTAAATTTTTCTGTTTGGGTAAAATTCATATGTATATATGCACGTGTATAATTTTTTGTTCTGGGATCAAACCCAGGGCCTCATACATGCTAGACAAGCACTCTACCAACTAAGCTATACCCCCAGCCCTATTTTATTACTAAAATTCTGTTTGCTTGATAGTAGAGGTCAGCTTCTGAATTGCCTTATTTTTTCCTACCCACACTGTCCAGTATGAGAAGTCAGGCTGAAAGATGATTGTGCAGGGTTTGACTTAGTCATGACCTCACCTTCAGCATTTCAAAATTAATGACCTTGCCCTTTTTATTCTATAGGTTTTACAAAATGCACCTGATGAAATCCTAGTAGTAGCGTCTTCCATGTTATGTAACCTTCTTCTTGAATTTTCTCCAAGTAAAGAGGTTAGTGTCAATTTTCTCTCACCTGGCTAAAGTTTAGTCAGTCGCTGGTTTTTGTTTTTATTTGTTTATTTATTTTGACTTTTCAAGACAGAGTTTCTCTTTGTAGCCCTGGCTGTCCTGGAACTCCCTCTGTATAGACTAGGCTGGCCTCAAACCCACAGAGATCTGCCGGCTCTGCCTTCTGAGTGCTGGGATTAAAGGTGTGTATCATCACCTCCCAGCTTTTCTTATTTTTTAAAAATAATACTTGGTGTTGAAATTTGTGGATTGGGTTGAAGAACTGCTTCTGAATTGTTTGATTTGGGTAGAGAAGGAGACAAGTCACTTCCTTTTCAGTATTGGAATGACTTCCTATTACCTGTCATGTTCAACTTACTTCATAGATGTTTCAAAGCCCAAAGTAATATTCCCCTGTAGTCTCCACTGCTTGGGAGACTGAGGCAAGAGGGGTCCAAGAGCCCAAGAATTTGAGGCCAGCTTGTCTTATAAATAAATAACTAAAATATATCACAGTATGTGGTTAGCCTATATTGAAATTGCACGTAAAGAAATAATTATAAAAATATAAATAATAGACTATTTTCAAACAATGTTTACTAAAGAATAAATTGAAAAACAACTTGTCTTTGAAAACCAGGATTGTAAGTCATTTCAAGGAAATAACTCCTTGCATCAGAAAGTAATATTCAGTGGTCATTGTTTGGGGAAGAACAAATGCAGGGTTGTTTTTTTTTCCTGTTATTTCTTTTCTTGACAGTTTTCTCCATGTTTGATGAATTTAGTGGTTTTCACTGCTCCTCCTGTCTCTCCCCTCCTCCCTCTCCTAGTGAAACCCTTCTTCCCAGAGAGTCACTCTTTTTCTGTACTTTTGTGTTTGACCTGCTGTGTTGATTAGGGTTGCTTGCCTGACGGTGGATGGAAGTTTCTTACTAGAGCAAGGGCAGCTTGACTGTGGTTACACACTGAAGAACATGACACCCTTCTTCCCCAGCAACCATTAACTAGGCCCCTTTGTGACCATGATGAAATGTTGATTGACAGCCCAGTGTTGTGTGTGCCCTTTCCTGGGTCTGTACAGCTGAATTCCTTTAGTTCTTTCTAGTAACCATTTGGCATGTGGCCTTGAAAGGTATTCATTAACGGTAAATCTTCATCCTGTAAAGTTTGGATTTTTAAGAACTCTCTAGAAAGCCATTTTCAGCTAGGTATTCTAACTATATTTGGTAGTTAGGCTATTGTGGGCATGAGATGAGATGTGGTATGCCTTTAAGAACACAGTTGTGCTGTGTTCATGTCATGAACTATTAGTGTAGAGAATAGGCCCGAATTGAGTTCTGCAGTGTGTTTGGATTGAAGAGAACAAGAGTAGGGAAGTAGATGGGGTTATAAGAGTCTGTGTGAAATGGGCCCGTATTAGGATGCCTACAGATTCTGTGTGTGTGTGTGTGTGTGTGTGTGTGTGTGTGTGTGTGTGTGTGTGTGTGGAGAGAGAGAGAGAGAGAGAGAGAGAGAGAGAGAGAGAGAGAGAAGAGATGTCTTCCTCAAGTTAACTTATGGTGCATTAATTCCTGATTAGAATTGGTGAGATGGAGAAGAGATTATACAGTCAGTGGTGAAGCAGACACTGGTTTGCATATCTGAATATCTGATGCGACTCTGTTTTTTATTGTTATTTATTTATTATTCTTTCTTGCTCCTCCTTTTCAAATCAGCCAATTTTGGAATCAGGAGCTGTAGAGCTGCTTTGTGGATTGACACAGAGTGAAAACCCTGCTCTACGAGTGAATGGGATTTGGGCTTTAATGGTATGTTTCTCCCTTTTAATGTTAAGTTTACAAGAAAAATAGAGGTATTATCAAGTTATGACTATGGAGTGTGTTCTGGAATTTTCTTTCTTTCTTTTTTTTTTGTGTGTGTGGTGGGGGGCGGGGGTTCAAGACAGGGTTTTTCTGTGTAGCCTTGGTTGTCCCGAAACTTGCTCTGTAGGCCAGGCTGGCCTTGAATCTCCAGCGAGCTGCCTACCTCTGCCTCCCAATTGCTGAGTTTAAAGGTGTGTGCCACTATTGCTCAGCTAGAATGTTCTCTTTTAAAAACTGGCTAACATAGTCCAGTTTTCTAATGACTTAAAGTCTGAAAGATTCTGTGTTCATCATCTTTCAGGTTCAGCTGTGAATGAGTTGTTTGGTCATATAGCAATTCCTCATTTGGGAAATGAAGTCTGTGTTCATCTGAATGCACTACTCGCCATAGGAGCTGCTTATTTTATATGTGCATATAGGAATATTCTTTTCATTCTTTACATAGTAAACCAAGGCATAGAATGATTGCTGTTCTAACTGACACATAAAATTTTATGTTTATGGTGTACATGTTTTAAAAGATCGACATTCTGAAGTAGCTGAGTTGAGCTAATAGAAGCATCACCCATATAGCATATTTTATAGAGTAGTTTCCTTGCCAAAATAACATAACTGGTGCATAAATACTTAGTAATTGAACAATTTCTGGTAAATACAATAATAGTTTCTAAAATTATGAGATCAGAGCCATTTTTCTCAAGATCATTAAAGTAAACTTTACTAAATTTTGAAAAGAAGTAAACCTACATGGATTTTAAAAACACATTTTACAGTATTAACAGTTTAATTGCTGTGTATCAGACCAAAGCTAGGTGCTTTATATTTTTATTGCTATTTTAAAGCTGTCTGATACCTTTATTTAATGGGGGAGTATGCACACATGCCGTAGGTGAGGGTGGGAGCCCGCATCATTGATAGCCTTGCTCTCTGATAGGCCTTCGTTAATTAAAACTACATATAAACCAATTGTTATTTGGCATTTGCTATTTTTTTTTCTTTAGACATAGAGCTTGGAGTAATCTGTGCTAATCTATTATATTAATTAGGAAATAAGTAGAAACAAAGTAGCCACTGGCCATCTGAGTAGTCAGGGCATACCTCTCACCCACTGAGAATTTCCTGTGTGATAGGGTGTACCATCGTAGCACCTAGCATAAAATACATAAAAATATTCTCAAAGGTCATAAATGGGTTTGTTCTATTCAAATGCCCATGTCAGTAAGTGGTTATATTCCTCTTACAGGAGGATATCTAAGAGTAGTTGTTAGTGCTCTCTATAGGTGAGTAAAAGGAATCAGAAAAATAGTATCACGTTTAATACAGTGACCATAGACATGATTCTTATAACATCTTTAATTCTTTCAGAATATGGCTTTTCAGGCTGAACAGAAAATAAAAGCGGATATTTTACGAAGCTTGAGTACTGAACAGCTCTTCCGGTTACTGTCAGATTCCGATTTGAATGTGCTGATGAAGACCTTAGGACTTCTTAGAAATCTCCTCTCCACTCGGCCTGTAAGTAACATCCTAGGATTCTCATTGCCCAGCATCTGTGAGTGAGTCAAATGCTGTTCATTCCAGAGAAACAAGTTCACATAGGGGGCTGTCACTTGCACAGATGCTCGGGAACTGCCATGCTGTATAGTCCCCTACCCGCCACCACTGCCTGCATGTCGGGTCTCCCTCCCTCCCTGGTGCTGGATGTATACCTGCCTTGACTTGTCACTTTATCTGGTTTGCTGACCAGAGTGGGTCTTCTCATCTGCCCGGTCATTGTCTCCGAGGCCTCTGTTTCTCTTTGAAAATTCCTCTCAGTATCATTATACAGAGACTGTCCATCCCCCTGCTCACATATTGATGTCAATGCAGAGAGAAAGGGGTGTGTGAAAGAGTCTGAGAGGCTGAGCCTTGCTAGTGGGTTCACTGTGGCCACTCTCTGATATTCGCTGACCATCATCATCAATGGTTCTCGGGTAGATAAAGAGCGTGATGGCCCCTTCTCTGCCTTCCTTGTCTTTCAGTCATCTTACCACATTTGTAACCTAAGACCGTATTAGTGACCTACATCATATCTTCCATGTCTGGCTCCCCACCCATTTTGTGCTTCTTGGTCCTCAGTGGTTTTAGTTTTCTTTATAAATACACAGAAGAAAGTGTGGGTGGGGTGGGGGCAGACGGAAGGCTTCAAAACACAATCCACACTGGTCGTTGGAATCTGATTCTGTGTACCTTGTTGTTCTGCCTGAAGCAGTTATGCATCATGTAACATTGATAAACCTTTCTAGGTTAGGTGTAGTGGTACATGGCCTGTAATCCCAGCACTTGGGTGGTGGATCAGGAATTCAGGGTCTTGATCAGCTTCATGAGACCCTCTCTAAATAAACTGAAATGAAAACGAAAGAAAAAGAGGCCTCCTGTGGTCTTTTTCTCTGGTTTCCAAATGGTAATTGTGGATTTTCCATTGTTTTACAGCATATAGATAAAATAATGAGTACTCATGGAAAGCAGATTATGCAAGCTGTCACTCTGATACTGGAAGGGGAGCATAGCATTGAAGTTAAAGAGCAGGTATGTGTTGTGGAGAGCTTTCTGATTGTAAGTACAAAGATAGATCTATAGTCTTATGAAATATGGCTGCAGAAGACAAGATGAAGGGTCCTCCACCATCCTTTCAGCTCTTCCAATGATTTCTTTCCCTGGAATAGAGGAAAACATGACCAGAGTCTGTAGTTTTCTCCTTTATGTTACATAACATATACACTGTCCCTGTCTCTATAGGAACTGCCTCCTTTTAGCATGCTGGACTTAATGTACCCTGGACTCCAGGATTCACTGGAGATAAGCCTTCTCTATTACTATACTCCCAACTCCAAATTCAAATTCCTACAGCTCCAGTCAGATAATTCCTTATCCTGAAGGCAGTTTTGGTTTCTTTACTCTTTGGCATCTTCTAATCTTGGTTAGCATTTCAAACCTTTATTTTCTATAGGACATATTTAGAGAAGGTATGAAAGTACAGCCACTACATTATCAGGGACTCAATTGGGAGTCCCTTTCTGTATTTTCTAGAATTTATCATAGAAGTTGTGTACATTTTATTTGACCATAAGAATAAAAGTGACCTGCCAAGATGGTACCACAGAATCTGAAGCATGGCTACTGTTTGTTTTCCTGACATAGTTGTTTGGCTCCAGGCTCATGTTTAGAATTCACTGAGCTGTGTGTGTGTCCGTGTACATGAATACACACATAATGTTATGTATGTGAGTGAGCGAGAGAAACAGAAATTTGTCCCAGATCATATGGAGTTGTTCTTTGTGATCCTGACTGAGAACAGTCCTGGACATCAGAGTTTAGGACTTGATTTGGGCCTGGATTTAACAACAACAAGAGTTGACTAAGTCATTTTAAGACAAATATCTTAGGTGATTTAAAATTAAAAAGTAAACTTTAGATGTGCAGTAGTAACATTGAGAAGGTGTAATCTAAGCATCATGGGAAGTGGTTGAAATGAAAGCCATCACTGAAGAATGAGGAAATATACTAGTCTGTGGGGCGTTTACCCACCACCCCCACAGCTTCCCAGAGTTTTCTTGAGTGCGAGCAGCAGGAAATATTAGATAGAAGGATTTATAGCGGAGAATCTTGTGGAGATAAACAGATAGAAAATAAAGGATAGCCTCGAGAGGGCCTGGAACCTATTCCAACGGGCCCCGACTGTCTCTGGTCCAGGGTTTTTATAGAGATGCCAAGGGGTGGAGCAAAAGACCTCCTCCCCCAGCACAGCCAAGTGCAGACCATCTCAGACACCTGCACTCAGGCCCGTGGTCCTGATCCTCTATTCGGACCTGCTGGGTAAAGCCACGAGGAACCCCAGAACGGGCTCCCACAGGTCCCCCCTTCTTAATATATAAAAAAATAACTATTAATGGCTTACAGCAATCTCCATAGCTGTTACACCTCCCAGTATGGGAGTAGAGGATGTTATAGATGGCATTTCTCTTTTGAATTAGGTCCAAGGTGACTACAGCAGTCTCAAGCTGCCTCAAGCCCTTTCTAAACCAAAACTCGGTGACTACAAACTTCAAGAATCCCTTAGCTTCATCATTACCATTAACAGGTTAACAAATATTGCTATACATAGTCACAATTCTCTTAATCTTACAACTCAAAGCAAACTCTTAACAGAACCATTTGAATTAGCATATATGGTGCTATATATAGTTAACAATTTTCTCCGTCTTACAACTTTAACTCAGTCATTTGAATTTTCTTGTTAACAGAACATAGGAAAAACTTTGATGTATTCACGTCAAACTTAAATATTTCCTTAACTCCACAAAACCATGGTGCACTAATATCAATAGGTTAAACATAATTTCTGCAAACATAATTCAACCTCATAACTCCTCCTTTTCTTTATAATTTTTAAACAAAAACTCAAACCTAGTTAGAGGAACCCAAACTTATACAATTCCTACAAACCCATATTGAAAAGCAATATTTTTCAATCTAACCATTAACACTTTGAAAACTTTTAGCAAAACATCCAAAAGCAGTTTCTTAATAAAACTCTTTACACACTTTAAAAGTAGTCTCTTAGTATACCCCATTTGTATTTCTTACTAACAAAACATGACATTCATCCACTCAAACAATTAAAATTAAATAGACTAAGGAATATTAACTCTCCCTTTTCTTTATAATTTTAAGCAAAATCTCAAGCCTAGTTAGAAAACCCAAACTTTTCTGTTTAAACAGTTCCATTTGTAACACAAAACCAGTTCCATAAGTAATTCCATTTTTACATAAACAGTTCCACAAAACAATTCATAAATCACCAGTTAATAAAGCATATATGCATACACAAAATTGCATCTTGATTCTAAGAAATACATTTCTTCATTTAAACAGTTCCATTTTTAACCCAATTCCAGAAAACTGTTCCTAGGTCATTATTATAAGTAAGCTCAAAATTGTCCCATTGCAATGAAATCTCTATTGTTCATTTCATTTAAGTACCAAAGTTCAAATGATAAATATTGGTACTAGCCTTCCAAATTTGAAGAAATCCATAACCAAAATCTTTTTGTAATTTTATCTCATTTTAAGTTCAAAAAGTTCAAACAAGAAAAATTCTGGTATCAGGCTTTCACTTCCAAATATGAAGAGACGTTTTTCAACCAAAACTTTTTGCAGTTAATAATTTTGTTCAAACAAGCGTCTCTGCAACTTTTGTTCTCACAGACAGACCTTTTTAGTATAGTAATATTTTAAACTGTACCGTTTTTGCTGTTAGCTCAGGTTTTTCTGTGTCGTGTCGATTTTCCACGGATCTCAGCTGCGGATGCCTTGTGCTGGTTCTGGCGTCCGCCATTCTTAGCTTCTTAGCGGCTTCTGGAGCTTTTGAAACCATTCAAACTGCCTACTTTGCAGTCTACTAGGACACTATCTCCTGTGTCTCAGGTGTTTTCACCATATACATTAATAGACTCACACTTAACATTTACACTTTTTCACAAACTCACATATAACATTTTTTGCCTTGCAAAGCATTTAGACTCATATTCAACATTTACTCATTTTTACAAACTCACATACAACATATTAACATCTACTTATTTATACTTTAAGGAAACTATAGAACTACTTTAGCAAATATATTTCTTATTAATTCTTATATATTATATTCATTCCATCTTATTTCTTATTTAAACTTACATTTACAACTAGCATCTTACAAGCTTATTACTACATGTCTTAAGACTACCTTAGATACTTCTTACAAGCTTATATTCTTAAAGGAACTCTATAGATCTATTTTACAAACTTATATAGGCTACCATTAGCATATATCTAACTTAGCAAACACCTAGAGATTTCTTAACACAGATCTAACAAGACAATTTTTACAAACTCATATCTTATATTCGTCTTTCTACTTCTTACTCTTAATTATTATCACTATCTCTATTATAAAGATTCTCTTAACTAGACAGGAAGTACGTACATCATTTCTAAAGTTTACAGTTTATAGTTAGCTTTGTTATAAAGCACTGGGATTTAGTGAGTGTTGTCATTATAGAGTTGTGATACTTGTTGCTAGGGGATTGTAACATTCTCAGGACAAAGCCACACCCCAAAGTTGCCTAGTTCTCTTGGCCTTTCCGAACCGGCAGAGATGTACTGTCAGCGGTAGATGGTTTTTAACTAGAGGCTGTCCCTTCACCCATATTCATAATAGTTCCCCTAAATGCCTCAATTCAGACAAACATTTCTATTACAGCAGCACTTTTGGTTTGTTCTATGGAAAAACTTCACTTCACACTGAGGGTGAAGCTCATCACCAAATACTGCACAGCTATTAGGTGATATAAAGTATTTCTCTAAAGGAGCTAGTAAAGCCAAAAGCGGCACAGCTCCGAACTCTTATTCCTCACTGTTTGCATTAAACCAGTGACAAAACCTCAATAGCACTAATCGAACCACTTTCATTCTGGTTCCTTTATAAGAACCTCATTGGAGCTGACCTTCCTTAGTTCCACGCTCCTTACAAAATGCTCCAGTAACCACCGAGCTTCTTTCTCCTCTTGTGAAAAAACAAACATGTCCTCGACCCCATATTAACACAGGATCGGGACCCTTCCATAATCCCGAGCAGGAATCTTTCCATTTCACTTGAGTTTCAGCATTTAGTATTTTCACTTCATTAGCTTTAACTCCTGATATTAGCAGCTGTGATATTTAGCATTGATTTCTTATAAGGAACTTTCAGGTAAAGCAACTCTTTTGTAAGACAGCTAGATTTTTTGAAGTTTGTTTCCCATCTATAAAGCAGTCATTTCTTTTTTGAATGCCTGTTTCCTTGTCTCCTTATTAGATTTGCAAAGGAATTACTCATTGCAGGCAGTTCGTTCAAGGCAAAGAACTTTTTTAATTTCAACATAAGTTTCTTCATATCTAAGACAACGTTCAGTGTTTAAACTGCTTTCCCTTGTTTTAAGGATTTTAAAGTGGCTTGTTTGCTCTTAAAGGTAGCTTTTTGTCATCCTACTACCGTAAAAACTTTGCACAGCTATTAGGGTAAATAAGGCATTTTACCAACGGAGCCCCAAACCGCAAGGCACTTAGTTCTGTACCCTTTCAAATTTTCACTGGAACTGACACTTAAACTCTTAGACGATTTTCCTCCTTATTCTTTTAAAAGCTGTATTTTAAGTTTACCATGAATGTATTTTCGAGCTGACAAGTGTTTCAGGGCAATGTCACCATCTTTAGTGGAAAAACTACCTTTCCCAGAATATATTTCCCTTATATCAGTCTATAATAATATCAGTCCCTTATATCATTTTCCTTACATCATTGATTTCCCATAGTTCTTTTCAGGTCTGAGAGTCAACTGGTTCTCTTTTACTAGACTTGCCTGGGAGGTTTGAACAAAGTCTCTTGCCTTTGCAACGGGAGATTTGAACAAGCATTTTACATTTTCAATTATGGGACATTGGGAGGTTTCTATTCTCTCAACTGGCTTCAACAGGTGTCTCTCCTTCATTAGACACTGGCCCCCAAATCAGAACCACACCTGCCTCGTTAGCGTGCATTGAGGCTGGCATTTCTGATAGCAACTTTCCTCAGGGCTTGTGCTTGTTTTAGCCAGTCAGTGAAAAACAAGATCATTTACAACAGCTTTTCCATAGCTCCTTCAGAGAGATTTTCTCCCACTGATCTTATTCTCATTTTGCTTGTTCCTTCCCCCCCAGATGCAGAGCTTTAGGTATCTGTCTGCGGCTCTGTACCTCTGCTAGCTGCCTTTGGAGGTAGGGGCTTTCTTTCTCCCCCTGAATCTGCCTCAAATTCTAGCAGCTTTTTCAGGTCATATTTTCTGGGGAGGATTATGTCCCTTCTCTGTTTCTTCAGAGTCTTTCTCCCAGACAGTTCCCAGTTTGGTCTCAATTTATCCCCTCTACCCCAGAAACGGTTTCCGACACTAGAGCGGCGGCTTTCCCTGCTACTGAAGGTAGGGGCTTTTTGTCCGTTTCTGTTTTCGGGGTCTGTGTGGTTTGCATACAGACTAAAAAATTTAACAAGGGAGGTTTTTGCAATCTCTAAACTCCCATTAGGACAGGTGTTTTGCCTCATCAGGCCTTCACCTGGCCCAGTCCCCCAGTGGGTTGTCTTTGCTTGTCTGGGTGCTCAAGGACAGAGCTTATGCCAGAGGCAATCACCCCTCAGGGCTACACTCCCTCATCAGGAGTCAGTTGAAACAAAGCTTTTCTCAAGAGATGCTTTCTCTGACAGAAAAGAAAGCTTTACTCCTGGATAGTTCTGTTCTGCCCTGGCTGGGCTCTTTCCCCAGACAGCGTTCTGACTCTGCAGCACGACTGCTTCAGACACAGCTCAGCTTTACTGTTTTCCCAGAAAGGTCCTTTCTCTGATAGGAAGCTTTTTCTCAGATTTCTTTTTGTAGTTGTGGACCTTTCAACCCGGGACTTGTAGGAAAGTGGACAACTGTGCCGTTCCCACCGGCTTTAGCTTTGTTCATTAGCAATCTTCCCCTGGGTGCTGCACCTTCCTGCCTCAGCTCTGTGCTCCAGGAAGTTTACAACTGCAGGAACCCTAGTATCCCGGAAATGCACTCCAACTCAGAGATGCTGGCCAGTCACCTCTGGGTTTTTGGTCAGAAGCGAGGATTCAATGCTATCAGTTTGCATTGCTTCAGGGGATCTTTGCATTAGGAGGATTAGGAGCACCTTTTCATTCTGAAATGCTCACTCAGAAACAAAACCCTTGATGCCTCAGCTCAGCTGTAACTGTGAAGCTTGACTATTTTGCTTTTCTCAGGTAAAGTTTCCTGCCCTTTTTGGGCTCTCTGTAGCTCTTCACCCACACTCTCCCCAAGCGTTTCCCTCAAGGTACTCTGACCCACTGTCTTTTACTAGCTTGAAGAGACAGAGCTTAGAAGAGGTTTTTAGGAACTTGTTCCTGCCTCCTGCATTGCAGGGAGGATTGTTAAAGCTTGAAAGAACTTAGAGAGGTTTTGCTGTCTTAAGAGGTTTGTTGTTTTCCCTTAGAGCTAATCACAGGTGGTCCCCATACTAATATCTTCAGGTGATTCTAATTTTTGTCCTCTCTCAGAAGGACAAATTTAGTTTAAGTTTAAGAGAGCTTTTGAGAAAGATTAAGGCTTTTTAGAGAGTTTCTTCCCCCCAAATTTTTCAAGAAAAGCTTTAGAGTTTAAGAGAAAGTTTTTTTTTTCTCCCCCACCAGGAGAAAGTCCAACTTTCCCCAAAACTTCTCAACTTTAAACTTTGACTTCTTACACCCCCATTTTTGCCTCAGGGAGAAATTACTTTCTCCTGCCGCTTGGACTTAGCATTTCAGCTGTCCCCAGGTCAAAAGCTTCCATAGGAAACTTTTCCTTCCCCATAAGCTCAAAGAAGAGCTTTTTTACTACCCGAAAAGCCCAAAGAAAGATTTTTTTTCCCGGTTTGCTTTCAAAGCCCCCAAAGTTAGAAAATTGAAGAGTTTTTCTGTCTAGTTGCCTTACTTATTTTTTCCTACACAATCTTACACTTCTAAGTTTTTCCTAAACTATATTACTACCCTATACCTTATACTTATCACAGATAGAAATTGAGAAAGGGATAGAAGATAGAAAATTTTGACAGAAGAGAATTTCGCTGCAGCATCGGACATCCTTCCAGTCCGCTTTCCTTTTCTCTCGAGGATAAAACCCCTGCATCACCAAAAAATATATATAAAAATATATATATTCCATAACACCGGCATGCCTTTCCACTGGCAGGGCTGACTCAGCACTTTCACCAAAAACTCTGTAATAAAACTATTATTTTCCTTTATCTTTAGTCCCTATTACTTTGTCTTAAGTCCCTGTTCATTTGTCTTTAGTCCCCCCTTTTTTTGTTCCTTTTTTCTTTAGTCCCTTTTTTTCTTTAGTCCCTTTTTTTTCCTTTTTCTTTAGTCCCTTTTTTCTTTAGTCCCTGTTCACGGCGCCATTCTGTGGGGCGTTTACCCACCACCCCCACAGCTTCCCAGAGTTTTCTTGAGTGCGAGCAGCAGGAAATATTAGATAGAAGGATTTATAGCGGAGAATCTTGTGGAGATAAACAGATAGAAAATAAAGGATAGCCTCGAGAGGGCCTGGAACCTATTCCAACGGGCCCCGACTGTCTCTGGTCCAGGGTTTTTATAGAGACGCCAAGGGGTGGAGCAAAAGACCTCCTCCCCCAGCACAGCCAAGTGCAGACCATCTCAGACACCTGCACTCAGGCCCGTGGTCCTGATCATCCTCTATTCGGACCTGCTGGGTAAAGCCACGAGGAACCCCAGAACGGGCTCCCACACTAGTCAAAAGAAACTGGTCCTTAGAAAGTGTCCACATGTTGTCTGTGGAAACAGCTCACCTGGGTAGAGGTCATCCAACTGAAAAGAAGCAAGGCAGAAAGGCCAGGCAAGATTGAGATGTGGGCAAAAGACCAACAGCAGTGTGTTTTCACAGGACGCAGATATAGATATGGACACTCTCACAGATTTTGGAGGTGACCCAGAGTGGGTGTGAAATAGGAGACTTAAACCACCTAGTTGTTAGCTGGAAGTTCAGTCCTTCTCAAAAGCATTTGATGAATTATTTTTATTGGGGCATACATTAAGCCGTATACATTTGCAGTACATATACATTTTCACAGGTGTATTTATCCATGAAGCTACCTGTCTTAGTTAAGGTTTCTAGTGTTGTGAAGAGATGCTATGACCATGACAATGCTTATAAAGGAAAACATTTAATTGGGGTTCAGAGATTCAGTCCATTATCATCATGGTGTGACATGGTGGTGTACAGGCAGATATGGTGCTGGAGAAGGAACTGAGAGTTCCACATCTTGTTTTGCAGACAATAGGAAGTAAGCAGTGTCACTGGGTATAGCATGAGCATAGGAGACCTCAAAACCCACTCCCACAGTGACACAGCTCCAACAAAGCCACACCTCCTAATAGTGCCACTCCCTGTGGGGGCATTTTCTTTCCAACACCACACTACCACCGCAGTCAAGACGGTGACTGTACTTGTTGTTGTCCTTTGGTTGGGAAGGAGACAAGTTTGTCCATTCATATCATTACTAGTCAACAGGACACTGGGAAATATAGCAAGCAAAATAAGTAAGGCATAGATTGGAAAGGATGAAACAGAACTGTTCCCCAGACACGAAGGGTTGTGTAGAGAATGACAAGGACTCATTTAAAAAAAAAATCCAGAACTAAGTTAAGCAAGGTGATAGTATAGAAAATTAGTTATTTTCATAAATAAGCAGTGAATGGTTAGGAATAATGCTAAAAAACAGTATCATTAGAAGTAGCTTGAAAAAAATAGAGTACTTAGATTGAAATATCATAAGGGTTTGTATACTAAAAGTTATAAGACTGGTAACAATAGAACTAAATAACTAGGAGTTAAATAAACAGAATGTTAACAATGTTGGCTCTCCCTGAATTGGCTTACAGACAATATAATGCCAGTCATGATCCCAGAGTAAATAAATATTAATATAGTTATGAATTACCAAGTTTTTGGAAAGTAAAAGGAACTAGAATAGCTAATCCACTTATAAAGAAAAAGGAAAAAAAAGTGGAAGATCCTTCCACGCTACCTGATTAAGACACTATAAAACACAGAACTTAGCTGGGCGGTGGTGGCGCACGCCTTTAATCCCGGCACTCGGGAGGCAGAGACAGGCGGATCTCTGTGAGTTCGAGGCCAGCCTGGGCTACCAAGTGAGTTCCAGGAAAAGGCGCAAAGCTACACAGAGAAACCCTGTCTTGAAAAAAAAAAAAACAAAAAACAAAAAAACAAAAAAACCCCACAGAACTTAAGACAAGATACCATCAGCTGACAGAAGCAATTGGAAAGTTTAGAAATAGACTCACATGTGCATGGTTTGATGATAACTGACAGAGATACTGAGGTAGAAAAAGGATGTCAGTTTTTTAAAGGCTAAAAAATTAACTTTGAACTTTATCTCACACCTTAGGTAAAAATGTATTCATAAATCTAATGTAAAAAGTAAAATTATAAATCTTTTAAAATACAGTAGAAAAAATTGAGATTTTTAAGATATGACCATTAAAATAGCATCCAGGAAAGTTCCATTGATCTTCATCTTACTGTAAAACCTCTACTCCTATGGAGTGTACTGTTAAGAGCATGAACTGCAAGACACTCACCTGAGGGAAGTAACTATGAGCACATTGAACACAATGACTTGTATCCAAAAGATACAAGCTTTCAGAACAAAAATAAAACAACCAACAACAGATACTCCACAATAAAGTAGCACTACAGATCCTTTAGAATGGCAAGCATTTAGATAAACATTAAGTTACATTACTGGGGGGGGGGGGGTTGTTGGTGTGCTTGTGAGGACAGAGGACAACTTACAGGAGTCACTTCTCAGGTGGGACTCAGGTAGTCAGGCTTGGTGGCAAGTACTTTTACCTGCTGAGCCGTTTCACCAGCCCTAGAGGGCCAGCATTTTTAAATAGCCATTTATACAGTTGCTACCAAGAATGTAGTGGGAATGCAAAATGACACACTATGAAAAATTGTATGGCTTTTTTCTTATAATGTTAAAGTGTACTGTTATCCTCTGTGTCTGGATGATTGGTCCCCTCCCCTGCACGTGGATACCAAAGTCTTCATTTTCCTGTCCCTATGTAAGATGTGTGGGCCATAGTGATGTATGTAATCTACAGACTTCCTTCTGTATACTTTAAATAATCTGAGTTGTTTCTTTTGTAACAATATAAATGCTATGTAAATAATCATAATATTGTATTGCTTAAGGAATAACAACAAGAAAAATGTCACTATAAACACAGTTTTTCCCCCTGGAATTTTTCCATCTGTGAATGTGGAATCCACAGTAGAGGTCCAGTTGTAGTTATTGCACTGCTTCCTAGGTATTAATAATGCCTAGAAATTACATATATAATTAGTATATAAAGTGAAAAGCTATTTTCACAAAAATCCTGTCAATGTTTATAAGAATTTTTATCCATAATCACCAAACAATTAAAACAAATTAAATGGCACTCAAGCAGGGAACGATTAAACTATAGAATACCAAGTAGCAACTAGGGGTGGGGGGTAAACACAATGGACAAGTTTTGATACATTCCACAGCGTGGGTGAATCTTAGGTACATTGTGCCCCATGAAAGAAGCTAGGTTCAGAAGCCAGCACGGTAGGCAGTTCTGCTCATACAGCAATTTATAAAAGCCAGCAGTGAGAAGAAAACAAATCAAAGGCACACATGGTGTCCAAGGAGGAAAACTGGGGAGAGACAATGGTAGAATTACTCCACGAGTGAGGATTTTAGGATTCTTCTCACAGGGAAGGACACCAAAAGTTTAACTGTTTATTTTATGCATTTGAGGGTTTTGCCGTGTGTGTGTGTGTGTGTGTGTGTGTGTGTGTGTGTGTGTGTGTACGCGTGCGTGCACCTGGTGTCTGAAGTCCACAAGAGGGTATCAGCTTCCCTGGAACTGGAATTACAGATAGTTGTGAGCTACCATGTGGGTGCTGGGACTAAACCTGGATCCTCTGGAAGAGCAGCAAGAGCTCTTAACTCCTGAGTATCTTCTCCAGTCCCTGTAGCAACAGTTCCCAGGTTTGGTAAGCACTCCTTGAACCTTTTTAGTCTACTACTAGTTTACCCTACTGTGTGGTGTGTGGTTTTTAGATCTTTACATTTTATGTGTGTGTCTTTTGCCTGCATGTATGTGTGTGCCTTCAATAACCTGGAATTGGAGTTAGATACAGTTGTGAGCTGCCGTCTGGGTGCTGAGAATTGAATCTGGGTCCTCTGGAAAAGAGTTGGCAGTAACCACTGAGCCATCTCTTCAGCCCCACCCCCCATATGTTTGATGCAATTTTGAATGAGTTTTAAAAACTGTGATTTCCAATAAAAGAAAAATGCTCATTGCTATTATTTGGACAATTTTTAAACATTGATCTTTCATTGTTCACTCTTAAGCCCTTTTTGTAAATTACTCAGAATTTTCTGTCTGTGAGTGAATGAAACCATTTTAACATATATTGTTTTTGCTTTGTTGTTCAGTTAGAATGCCCAGTATAATAGATATATAGGAATTAGTAAGAGTGGACATATTTGCCTTGTTCCCAGTATTAGAAGAAAGCATTGTCTCTCGGCATTGACTATGAGAAGTGTAGGTTTCTGACAGAACATGAGCAGAACAACTGTTGCTCCCATAGTTCCAAACTTGAATCCCTTGAAATCAGTTGCTGTCAAAACCTTCTCAAATGTATTACCCCTGTGAGTTAAACTAAAAAGAGTACAGACCCAAGCTGCCTCTAGTCTCAACACTTGGAAGGTTGAGGCAGGAAGATTGTTGCAAGTTTGAGGTCAGCCTTGGATACATATCGAAGCTCTGCATGTAACACATAAACACTCACGTACACACACACACACACAAGTAAAAGGTCACTGAGATTGCTGAGTGAGTAAAGGTATTTGCCTTGCAAATCTGACAGCGTGAGTTTGCTCTCCAGAATCCACATAAAGGTAGGAGAGAAGTGACCCCATGCAGTTCTCCTTTGACCTCTACATGTGCACATGGCATTTGCACCTAATAATGGTTTTCTTATAAAAATGAAAGATTTTGTTTTTACAGTACAAATCCATTATTACTGGTTTTCTTAGGGTAGTGTCTAACAGTTTGTCCCATACCAGCACATCTTCCATAAGCCATCATTGTCACATCATTGTCACACTCCATCATGATCCAGTTGCCATGATTAACTTAGTACCTGCTTAGGCCTTGACTAGGAAGTTGTATTTTCTGTCTCTTGTGTCCCAGAGGTAGCCTTCTTTGGTTCATAGATCTTGCTTCCCAGCAATCTAGTTACAGCCATGTGTTAAGCAAAGTGAAATAAAGCCACAGAGCCCTTAGAACATGTGAGGTCTTGGGACTGAGGAAGAAAATAGTTTCTTCCTTGGCTTAATTCCCTTAAGTCTTACAACAGAAAAGGTTTAGGACTGGAAGAAATTGAGTCTGTGCTCCATCCTCAGCTCTCATACCTGTCTTTGATTCCTGAGCTTGGGGATCATGTTGCTTCCTCCCAGAAGCTCCCTCTGGCCTTTATTGTACCCAGTAACTTTTGCTTTCTTGGTTCCCTTTTTCTGCAGTGAAATGTAGTTGTGTATGTAACAGTGTCAAAGTCAGCGTGTGTGTGTCTTACTCCTACCTCACCTGGATGCCCTGCAGAAGATGGGCCCATGGTGGGTTCCATCTGGCATTGTCTTGATTTCCCTGCCAAAGTCCTTTTGCCTTTACCTTAATCCTGGCAGCAGAAATGGTGCATCTGGTGAAAACAGTCCCTTCTACTGAGCAGAGACTCTGGTTGTCAATGCCCTGTCAAAATACACTGTCCCATCAGCTGGCATAGGCTCCCTCCAGTCTCTTCATCAGGCCAACTTGGACCAAGCCCCTCTCCACATGTTGCTTCCTTTTCTGTCTTCTCAAAAACCATCAACATGTCCCAGTTGCAGTGGCCAGTGCAGCTGCTAGACAGGGTCAGTCACAACCGTAGGAGTCCTAGGGAAGGGGGGGGGGGCGAGTTGCGGCTCCTAGGAAACTTCCAGCAAAGAGGCTGCGTCTTTGAAAAAGGAGCTTCTCTTAGAAGTGAGTTTTAATATTTATTATCTCAGTAGTAGGCGTTTGGTGCCAGGGTTTAACCAGGCTTTTTGTGTGCTAGTGCACCACTAATTCACACTCCTCACACCCAGGGACCACTTTTTTTTTTTTTTTAATTATTTATTTTTATTTAATGTGCATTGGTGTTTTTGCCATGGGTGTCAGCTCCCCTGAAACTGGGGCCACAGATAGCCGTGAGCTGCCATGTGGGTGCTGGGAACCGAACCCAGGTCCTCTGAAAGAACAGTCAGTACTCTCAACCGCTAAGCCATCTCTCCAGCCCCCACTTTTTTTTTTTTTAATATAACATAATTCTTTATTGATTCCTTGGGAATTTCTCATCATTTACCCCAGTCCCGTTTACCTCCCAGTCCCTTCGTATCTTCTCTTCACCCCTGAAACATCTCCCCCAAAAGAAACTTCCCCCTAAAATAAATCAATTAAAAGCAAAACAAACAAAATAACCCACCTCGCTCCTCCATCTTTTCAACACCTCTTCATTCATCCTAGTGGCATTGGGTGCTGCACCCTTTGTCTGATCAGCCCCACTCACAGTGTTCGTTGCAATGAGTCATTGATCTGGTTTAAGGCCTCTGGCACACCATTATCACTGGACCCTCACCAAAACTCCTCTTAGGTTTCCTGTCATTGCCTGAGTCATGGGGCTCCTGGGTTATCGTTCTGCAGGACCAGTCTCTCTACATATTCTATCAGGTCAAAATGGAGTAGATGTTAGGGTCGGCTAACCCAAGGCCCAGAATGTGGGTCTATGTGGTAGCTGAGGTGGTTGGTCTGGGCCACTGGGACCACCCTCCTCAGGTAAGGGGCAGAGCCAGCTCTCCTAGGCCCGTGTCATTGGGGCCAGGCCAGCCTGGCCCTTGGATTTTAACATGCATGGTTCCTATGATCCCCTATGGCAACATGGGCCCTGGACATCATCACAGACCCCAGCTGCAGCAAGAACATACCCAGACATGGCCCTTGGCTTGGCAGCAGCTCAGGCCCGGATATTACCATGGTCCCAGTGGCAGCAGCAAGGTCCTCAGATGACTGTTTAGACCCCTGGAATTCGCACAGCCCTCAATGGTAACAGGAGCCGTGGATATCAACTCAGACTCTGGCTGCTGTTGCGCCATGGAAAGAAACCACAAATTTTTTTCATTTATTTTTTTATTGTTTAAAATTAATTAATTTATTTTTCTATTATCAGCTTGATACAGTTTGTATTCTTAATAGTGAGATGTTTCATTGAGGCTTGCCCAGTAATTGAGTAAAACTGAAATTTATTATAAGCCACAGTCGTCATAGGGACCTCCATGCTATATATATATATAGCCTCCATGGTTCTGTGGTTTGTGATCTGATTGTTCTTTATTTTATATCTAGAATCCACTTATGAGTGAGTACATATCATGTTTGTCTTTCTGGGTTTGGGTTACCTTACTCAGGATGTTTTTTTCTAGTTCCATCCATTTGCCTGCAAATTTCATGCTTTCATTTTTTTTTCTCTGCTGAGTAGTACTCCATTGTGTATATGTACCACATTTTCTTCATCCATTCTTCAATTGACAGGCATCTAGGTTGTTTCCAGGTTCTGGCTACTACAAATAGTGCTGCTATGAACATAGTTGAGCATGTATCTTTATGGTATGAATCAGCATTCCTTGGGTATATGCCCAAGAGTGGTATGGCTGGGTCTTGAGGTAGTTCAATTCCTAATTTTCTGAGAAACCGCCATACTGATTTCCACAGTGGTTGTACAAGCTTGCATTCCCACCAACAGTGGAGGAGTGTTCCCTTTGCTCCACATCCTCTCCAACATTGACTGTCATTGGTGTTTTTGATCATAGCCATTCTGACAGGTGTAAGGTGGTATCTCAGAGTCGTTTTGATTTGCATTTCTCTGATGATTAAGGTTGTTGAGCATTTCTTTAAATGTCTTTCAACCATTTGTGATTCTTGTTTTGTGAATTCTCTGTTTAGCTATTTAGCCCATTTTTTAATTGGATTGTTTAGTATTTTGATGACTAGTTTCTTGAGTTCTTTATATACTGTGGAGATCAGTCCTCTGTCAGATGTGGGGTTGGTGAAGATCTTTTCCCATTCTGTTGGCTGTCTTTTTGTCTTATTGACCGTGTCTTTCGCCCTGCAAAAGCTTCTCAATTTTCAGAGGTGCCATTTATTAATTGTTGTGCTCAGGGTCTGTGCTGTTGGTGTTATATTTAGGAAATGATCTCCAGTGCCAATGCGTTCAAGAGTGCTTCCTACTTTCTTTTCTATTAAGTTTAGTCTAACTGGATTTATGTTGAGGTCCTTGATCCACTTGGACTTGAGTTTTGTGCATGGTGACAGATATGGATCTATTTATAATCTTTTACATATTGACATCCAGTTATGCCAGCACCATTTGTTAAAGATACTTTCTTTTTTCCATTGTATAGTTTTGGCTTCTTTGTCAAAAACCAGGTGTTCATATGTGCATGGATTAATGTCAGGGTCTTCAGTTCGATTCCATTGGTCCGTATGTCGGTTTTTATACCAGTACCAAGCTGTTTTTATTACTATAGCTCTATAGTAGAGTTTGAGGTCAGGGATGGTGATGCCTCCAAAGGTTGCTTCATCGTATAGGATTCTTTTAGCTATCCTGGGTCTTTTGTTTTTCCATATGAAGTTGAGTATTTTTCTTTCCAAGTCTGTGAAGAATTGTGTTGGGATTTTGATTGGGATTGCGTTGAATCTGTAGATTGTTTTTGGTAAGATTGCCATTTTTACTATGTTAATCCTACCTATCCATGAGCATGGGAGATCCTTCCATTTTCTGATATCTTCTTCAATTTCTTTCTTTAGAGATTTAAAGTTCTTATCCAAAAGGTCCTTCACTTGTTTAGTTAGTGTTATCCCAAGGCATTTTATATTATTTGTGGCTATTGTAAAGGGTGATGTTTCTCTGACCTCTTTCTCATACCTTTATCATTTGTGTGTAGGAGGGCTACTGATTTTTTTTTTTTTTTTTTTGAGTTGATCTTGTATCCTGCCACTTTACTGAAGGAGTTTATCAGCTGTAGGAGTTTCCTGGTAGTTTTTGGGGTCACTTATGTATACTATCATATCATCTGCAAATAGTGAAAGTTTGACTTCTTCCTTTCCAATTTGTATCCCTTTGATCTCCTTTTGTTGTCTTATTGCTCTAGCTAGAACTTCTAGTACTATATTGAATAGATATGGGGAGAGTGGACAGCCTTGTCTTGTTCCTGAATTTAGTGGTATCACTTTGAGTTTCTCTCCGTTTAATTTGATGTTTGCTGTTGGCTTGCTATTAATTGCCTTTATTATATTTAGGAATGCAGGAACCACATTTTTAAGAAAAGATAATGTGGTGATGCAGCAGCCTTTACATGACTGTGGCTTAAAGTCCAGAAAGAAATGACTGAAGTGTTTGAGTTCTTGTTTGTATAAGGTAGACTTTTCTTGGTTATGGTTACTGTGGTTGGCAGTAATGACAGGAGATGAGAATCAGGGCATTCATGATAGAACCCATGAGAAGCTGTGCACCTTCAGATGAGAAATTTCCCACAATCTTCTGGAAACTTGATCTTCAAATTTTATTTTATGTGTATGAGTGTTTTGTCTGAATGTATGTTTATGTGCTATGTTTGTACTTGGTGCCCACAAAGGTCAGAAGAGGGCATTGGACACCCTGGAACTGGAGTTATTGGTGGTTGTGAGCCACCCTGTGGATGCTGGGAACCAGACTTGGTTCTTCTGCAAGACCAGCATGTGTTCTTAACCATTGAGCCATCTCTCTAGCCCCCCGAGGGAGCTTTCTTGATCACTGGCTCTCTGTTCTTTTCCAGACACTGTGTATCCTAGCCAACATAGCAGATGGGACAACAGCGAAAGAACTTATTATGACCAATGATGACATCCTGCAGAAAATCAAATATTACATGGTAAGCCTTAGTGCCTTTTACTGCAGAACTAGAAGACAAGGTCTGTAGCATTGCAGCTCTAAACAAACTGTGCAGAAGAATGCTCACTACTCTGTAACACATTCAAAGAGTTTGGATCCTGAACTGTAAAAAGCAAGCCCAATTCCTAGAAACGTGCTGTGGGCACTGTTAGCACTACCACCCAGCTCCCACCCTGGCTGTTTGCCCTCCACCTCCCTCTTACTGAAGACTTGGGCTCTTGGTTCTCAGCCCTGTCTCTCTCAGATCTCTCAGTCCTGTGGGGTATGAGTCCTCTAGACAGCTGGTACCTTACTTCTTTGACATGTTTACTTCCAAACACACAGCCTGCCACCTACTGCTGGGTCATGTTGTCACCATGGGACACTGTCAGGTCAGCACCAAAATCTGATCCTAAATACCTCCATCTCTTTTCATTTTGTCCATTTTCACAACAGCATTTCAACCATGAAGGATGTCTCCCCGCTCCTTCCTCGAGCAAAGCTGTCTTCTTTTCACTGGACGTTTCATAGTTAATAATTACATAGAAATTTAAATGCACAGAAACGAGCTGGATGATTGGTGTTTACAAACCCAGTCTTGTGTCCTTCCTTAATTCTTTCATAAGCTGTGCCTCCATTCTACCCAGAATAGGTTCATACTTTTTTGCTTGAAGATCTTTTAAGCTTAACTCTCCAGTCCCTATTGCTTTGTGTTGCCTTACTCTTCATTGTACTAAAAGAACAGAAGACAAAATCCACATAGCCCGACACCCCCAGCTCCTTTGATCAAATTCTTGGCCTCTTACAAAGGCCTGGTAAGTACTCGGTGGTACACCTGATTCATTTCATCCCCCTTGCCTTTGTTCACTATGTGGCTGCCTTCTAGCTCCTAAATGAAGTCACATTTTTTCCTACCTGAGGTCCTTTATCCATTCTGACTTCTCCACCAGGGACACTTCTTTCTCTAACTCCCCACCCGTCTATCTCAGCTGAGCTGGTCCTTCATCTCTGGGCCCCCTCTTGTGTGCATTGTTTTCTTCAGAGCGGTTCAGTCCATGTAGTGACATAGTTCTGTGTGTCTACTGTCCCTGTCAAAGTGAGGACTGAGGCACATGTGCACCATTTTATTTCTACCACCTTCATAGTGCCCGGCCCAAATACCTACTCGGTGTTCGTTGAGTAAAAACCTACACTTGAACCGGTAATTCCCTTGTCTTTTCATCACCACATAGTGTCTTCTGTCTTTTGAAAGTTCCCCTAGTGGTAGAACATCTCCAGTGCACATGCACTGGGCTCACTCCGCAGCACCGGAAGGAAGGAGCTTGACCTCACCACCTCTGTTCACTGAGTCATCAAGGTATACACCAGTTTCCCACTGCTATTCAAAACCCCCTTTTTCTAAAAGCATCTTCTGCATATTCTCACTCCTTTCTTGCCTTCACAGTTGCTCCAACCTACTTAGTCTGGCTTCATCCTCATCACTCAACTGCAGCTATTCTAGTGAAGGTCACTGGTGACTTCTGTGATGCCCAGTCTGAAAGCTATTTTCCTTCCTTATACTCCCTACCGAGAGCTGACTTGAACACAGCCAGCTGTTTCCTCCTAGAGACATCCCTTCCTCTTGGCTTCCCTGACACCATACCCCAGACAGTCCCTTCTCCCGTCTGCTCTCCTGCGGTTGCTGGTCTGCAACTCTGGTTGCACACTAGAGCCTCCTAAGGAGCTCTCACGGTTTGCTTTCTCCTTGCCCTCCCAAGATTGTCATCTAATAAAAAAGCCAAGGATATGACTTAGTTACCCAGGTTTTTAAGTTATTCTTATGTATGAGATAGAGGAAAACCACTGGCCTAACGGACTCTCATCTCTGCCATTGTTTGTTTTCCATCTCTGAGTAATTTTATTTTGTATCCAAAGCCTGGCCCTCCTTTCAGGACTCTGGACTTGGTACCCTCCTGCCTGCTTGGCACCTTCTTGTGCTGTCTGACAGCGTTTGGGGTTCTTCCTAAGTCAGTGTCTCCTAAATTTACACGTCTCCTCTGCCATCTCCTCCAGTGCTCAAATCAGATGCTACTTTGATTTCTCCAGCCATGTTCACACATTTGTCTAGATTATCAGCAAGTCCTGTGAACCCTTTCTCAAAAACCAGTTTTGACTCTGTTCACATCTTCCCATTGCTGCTTCCTCCACTGGAGTCCATGCCTTTGCATCTCCTGTCTGATTGCCTATATGGTAGTGGTAGCCTTAGAACTATATCCAGTCCCCTCAACCAAGGTGACACTCTGAAAGTGTCAGTCAGATCTTGTCTCTTGCACACCTTCAGGGGCTTCCTCTGAATTCTGAGTGGAACCCACAGTCCCTACTCTAGCCTACAACTCTTTGAATGTACACCCATCAGATCCCCTCAGACGGTTTCTTTTTGGAGCTCATAGCCCTGTGATGTTTCGACACCTAGCTTCTTCCTTTTCTTTAAGTCTCTGTTTAAACGTTGCCTCTTTCGAAGAGAGCTTCTGTGCATACTCACTAAGCCGAGTTCCTACCACTCCAGCCCCCTTGTTACTGAGTGAGTGACAAATTGATTTCTTGCTGTAAGTCCATTTGTTCAGTTGACTCGCTTTAGCCTGACGCTGGAAGCAGGTGACAGGTTTTATTCTCTTGGTTTAATGAGCCCACAGTGAATATGTCTTTAAAACTATTGACAAGCAAAAGAAGAATAACCAAAAAATTCTAGTGAAGGAAGCCATGCCTAGTTCTTTGATTTATTATTTATTTTTAATGATTTGGTTGGTTGGTTGGTTTTGGTTTTTTGAGACAGGATTTTTCTGTGTAACAGCCTTTGCTGTCCTGGAACTTGATCTGTAGACCAGGCTGTTCTCAAACTCACAGAGATCCTTCTGCCTTTGCCTCCAAAGTGCTGGGATTAAAGGCATGCACCACCACGCCTGACTGATTTTTTAAATTTATTTCTTTAATTTTGTGTGTGTGTGTGTGTGTGTGTGTGTGTGTGTGTGTGTGTGTGTGAGTGATTGAGTGTATGTATATGCACTACATGTGTGCCTAGTGCCTTCAGAGGTCAGAAGAGGGGCATTGGATCTCATGGAACTGGAGGTATAGGCAGTTGTGAGCTGCCATGTGAGTGCTGGGAATCAAGTCTGCATCCTCTGGAAGAGCAGCTGGGAATCAAGTCTGCGTCCTCTGGAAGAGCAATCAGTGCTTTTGTCTGCTGGGCCATCTCTCCAGCCCTTATTTACGACCTTTAAAATGGACAAGCAAGGAAATAATATGAAGGTTGTTTACTATTTAGAGTCATCTTTCATCTAGGAGAAAACAGTCTATAAGGATAAACAATCCAGCTTAACCTGGAGAGGTTGCACTTATAGTACATATTGGAAAATAAGGAAGAATCATGTGTTAGAGTATGAAGCTCCTCAGTCATAGTTGTGACATTTGAGAAGTCAGGTAGCAGTTTGATCTAGTTCTTTGGGATATTCATGTAGAAATAAGATAATTCAATTATTCCAGAAGCCAGATGTATTCTGTCACGCTTACTTTGAGCAAGTAGCATCAGGAAAATAAACTATTTATAAAGTGTGCTTAAATCTGATTGTTCATGAACTTCCTGACCATAGCTTCATTTCCTATCCCAGAGGAATTATTGGACTACTTGAGCAAGATAGTAACTGAAGAGCTAATATGAAGGCTACTTCCAGTTCATCACTGCCAGTGACTAAGAGAACACAGGCTAGTCGACAGTGTAGAGCTGTTAGGTACCTTCGTTTCTGGGCACATGCATTAAAGCACAATTTCTCACCCATGACCTCAGGGCTATTTTGCAATAGCTAGGTTGTAAAAATCAACCAGAATCCACTGGATGCACTTTTAAAATTTTGTGTCTTAGCAAGAGTTGCTCTCTTCAGTTGGCCAGATTTCCCACCATTTCCCATTGCTTTTAGCCTGACCTTTATTTTCTTTAATGGTAACTTTTAGTTCCTCAGGCTTATGGCCTCTGGTTCAGAACTGTAGGCTCTTGGAATTACCTGTGGTATGTCACGAGAAAAATGATGTGCAGTAAAATTACCCCCATTTTGATTTTTATTCCTTTTCTACGTCACTAGGGTCATTCCCATGTCAAACTGCAGCTTGCCGCTATGTTTTGTATATCAAACCTCATATGGAATGAAGAAGAAGGTAAGATATTGGTAAAGTTTGCTCCAAAGAAAATTTTGCAAGGAAATATTTACATAGGTAAAGCAGATCCCTCTCCAGGAAGCCTGGAGCTTCCTTCCTATCCTTACCCCTTGTAATCTAGTACCAGGATGGCTTGAAGTATGGGGGTAAGGGCTATAATTCAGCAGCAAGCATCTGGCTCACTTAGGTTAATACTATTGATTCTCACAGCAAGAAGTCTCTGTAATATTAGGAACCAGCTAGTCCAACTGGGTCTTTCCTTTTGAGTGAGGATGCACATTTAGAAACGATGCAGATAACATGATGGCAAAGAGGGCATGCGTGAGGCGGTGCAGAGACCAGTGGGTAATGAGCCTTCTTGGGTGAAAGGTTCTTCCCTAAGCTGCAGATTCACGTTTTACACTAGGCCAGTTAAGTCAGAGGCAGGCTCTAGGAATGGACGTTCTTTGTGCTTCCTGGGTTTCTCTTTATGGAACCAGGGTAGGAGTCAGATTGCAGAGAGCTCTGAGTCTCACCTCCAGGTTGGCTACATTAAAACTACCTAGGAAAGCCTATGAGTACAGTTTCTGGAGCCTGTTCCTAGAGAGTCTGGGCCACTGGGTGTAGAGAGGGTGGTGCATGCATGAGTCACTTGGTCATTTAGTGGGGGAAGAAACTCCAGGGAGCTTCATGTACTTCACATTCAGAATATTATAGAACAAAATGCAAGGAAGCAAAACCAGATATAATGCACAGGCCTTGGTACCAAGGGTTGTATGTGACCCCGGACATCAAAACCAGGCTTCAGGCTGGTAGTCTAATTGGAAGACAGAACAGAGCAGTCTGGGATTAGAAATGCCACATGTGCTATCTATCACAGAGGCAGCAAGAAGTGCTGGGAGGGTCAAGGAGTAAACAACAGAATAGGAAAGTGTTCCTGCCAGAAACTGTTGGTTTGTCCTTAAAAGCTGGTTCCTAGTGACACGGGGTCTTAGGCCAGGCCAAAGAGTGTGCCTGACTCCAAAGTCCATGCAAGAGTTAACTCATCCGCAGAACCCAGGGTGGACTTGAAGGAACGGGGTTCAAGAGGCAGGGAAGACAGGTAGAAGGCTGTGAGGAAGTTCAGGCATGAAGGAATTATGGTACATGAGGATGGTAGGGGACAGAAGGGTTGGAGTGAGCGACTCTGGTAAAGCTAGAGGAGAACAGTGTCCTCCATCATGTTCCAGTAACCTAGTAGTTTCAATCTTTTAGGTTCACAGGAACGTCAGGATAAATTACGAGATATGGGCATTGTAGATATTCTTCACAAACTGAGTCAGTCGCCGGACTCAAACCTTTGTGACAAGTGAGTATTGACATAATGGCTTTGGGCCATCCTCAGTCCTGTTGTGAAAGGTTTGAGCTGTTTTAGTAGCCCATGCAGCCACCCTTTAAGATGTCTCAGATTGTTGTCCTTCAGTTTTAACTGAACCAGCAGTTGTATTTGATTTTTTATATGTGTTTATGTATGTATGAGGGTGGGTGCATGTGTACCAGGGCACGTGTGTGGAGGTAGGACAACTTGTTTGGGTCTCTTCTTCCATCATGTGGGTGTAGAGACAGTGGTCAAACTCACGTAAACACTCATTGGTTCAGAGTTTCATTGAGCTCTGCCTTGTGCCATTGCGCAGGGAGCCTCTGTCTCCGGGAGCTTACCACTCCTTGGAGGGACAAGAGGTAGAGTCAAAGCTCCAAGAACCAAGAGATGCTTTTCCTCTACTCTTACAACAGCCTTCATGTTCCTGCTCACTTCTGAGAATAATAGCTGGGAACTTCTGCTCTTTTACTCTCTATATGTTAAGATAGCTCAGAGCCGGGCAGTGGTGGTGTATGCCTTTAATCCCAGCAACTGAGAGGCAACAGGCAGATCTCTGTGAGTTCGAGGCCAGCCTGGTCTACAGAGTGAGTTATAGGACAGGCTCCAAAGCCACACATAGACACCCTGTCTCAAACAAAACAAAACAAAACAAAACAAAACAAAAAAATCCCAGAAGCCCTCATGCCTTCATATCTGGCTCTGCCTTTCACATTTATCCCTTTCTCATGTCCAGCCCATAATGTAGCCATCCCTGCTTGCTTACAATGTCATACCTTCAGGCATTACACATTCTGTCCCATGTGATTGGCCACCTTGGTTGTCTCCCCTTCATGTCTCAAACATTGTTTAGTGTTTTTCAAAAATGACCCACTATATATTCCACTATCTCCACTGTTTTAGGTTTGATTATAAAAAGATGAATAACTTAGTGAAGTCCTTGCTTGTGTTCAACTTAGATCCTAATACAAAAGTCAGACACTAAACAAATAGATATAGATCAGGTGATGGCAGGAACCATAAGAAATAAAGAACATTTCTTAACAAATAGATATAGATCAGGTGATGGAAGGAACCATAAGAAATAAAGAACATTTCTTTCATATTGTGTAGCCCGAAAAGGTCTCTCTGAGGGTGTGGTGTCTCATCATAGGCCTGCTTGAAATGAGAGAGTGCCTTACAGAATTTAGAGGGAGAATATTCTAGGCAGGGAGCCCAGTTAGTTCAAAAGCTCTGAGGTACAGGGGTGAATTTCATATGCTGAAGACTAGATATACAAGAAGAGCAATAGAGCTGGAGAAAAGTAACGAAGGGGCATGATCATAGTGGGAGGGCCAGATCTCACCAGATCTCAAAGAGTTGTCCAGGCTCTGTGTAAGCTTTTAGGAAGGACCCCTAGTAATAAGGACTCAGGCTTTTTTATGGAAGGCAGTTGTTAGAGAGCTTTGGGGGAAGGAGACAGGAGCAAGTCTGCAGGACTTGCTATGGAGTCTTAGAATAAGAGCAAAGGAAAGTACCTAGGTTTGACCTGAACAGTGGGGGAGAGGGCATTATGTTTACCAAGATGATGGGGATGCGGGGGAGTTAGGTGGATAGACAGAATTGAATTCTTGTTTGTGTATGCTGACTTTAGGGTGCCTGTTTGATATCCAAGGACTCAGGAAAATGTGACTGGTGTAAATTTGAATGGTGTTCAAACATGGAACTGGAGAAAGTCACTGAAGCAGAGAGTAAGAACAAGATGAGGGAGAATGCTAAGAACCGAGATCCAGGACCTGTCAACATTTATGACAGATGAGAAAACTCCAGGAAGAGAGCAGACGGGACAACTTGTGGGTTAGGCAGATATGCAGGCGTGTAGGTGTCCTGAAAGCAAGGGGAGAAATGCCCAGTGGTCGCTATTCTTCCTCCTGACCTTCCATTTCTAAGAAGCCATGCCTCCTCCGTGACCACGTCAGCACCTCCTCTGCTCCCATAGTACCTGTAGAACTCTCACACTGTCTTAGTTATCAGTGTGTCCAGTGATTCTAGACTCCCGAAGTTTCCAGAGCAGGCTGGGCTTCTGCCTCTCTGAAGCTTATTGTCCCATAGGTTAGGGGAGATGAGTCTGAGTAATTGGTAGCCCCAGGTGCCAATCATGTGAGCATAGGAACAAAGGCAAGTGAGGTCGGCCACATGCTGCAGGCTGGAGTCTTGGCCTTCCCTCCATGGCTGCTGGCTTAACTGGTGGGCTTTGGCAGCCCACCTCTCTGACTGAGAGCCAGGCTGCTAATTGAGAGTTCTGCTTAGATTTGCTTGGAAGAGAAAACCTACGTAAAATTGTCTTTGGGGGATCTAGAGTTCAAAGAAAGGCCTCATCAACGTGAACTGGAATAGATTTGGGTTCTGGCCTGTATTGATTTAGGCCAAGCTGGTGCTGTTTCTCCAAATTTGTGTGGCATGTAAGTTTTGGGATTCCACTTGCCACACACAAATCCCTATTAAAAGAAAAGGGAGCTGTCTGGGATTGGGGGCGCTCACGTGTGATCTCAGCACCCAGGAAGCTGAGAAGAGGATCGTGGGTTTGAGCCCAGCCTTGGCTGTAGTGCAAGCTGGTTCACATGGCAAGAGAAAAAAAAATCCTGCCTGCCTTAAGGAAGAGAAAAAAATCCAAGGAGTGAGCTCCTCAGCCTGTCTGTCCTCTAAAGACTCCTTAGATAAAATGTAGTAGAAACAGTGAACGTACACTCTGGAGCCCCCAAGAAGTCAAACAGCCTGCTAGGAATAGAAAGACCGAACAGTTGAATCAGCAGGTTCACTTGTTATTTGGGTGAGAGGTCAGGGTCTCACCCTGTGGCCCAGGCTGGCCTGGAACTCGTGTTCCTTCTCCTGACTTCACCTCTGTAGTGCTGTTATAGATACGCACCACCACATGGACTGAATAAAGACTGAGACAGGATTTTGATAAAGACCATCATGTATACATAATGACATAGCACAGTGAAGTCTGCCAACCAGACAAGGCAATTCTTGGGCTCTACTTCAAAAACACCTGTAATCTCAACACAGGAGCATGCATAGGAAGATCCTTTCGAGTTCAAGGCCAAAAGAGGTGACATAGTAAGTTCTAGGCCAGCCTAGAGTCCAGAGAGAGTGACTGTCAAAAACACAGAAGAACAAACACAAAACTCATAAGACTATACCTTTGACTTGACAGTAGCAGCTGTCCTTGAGTCTGTTAGTACCACTTTGATCAACTAATGGCAACTACCAATTTGGGCCTTTTCTTTCTTTAAGTTAGGCAGGGAGACCATTTCTGAGGACAGACTTCCTAACTCCACAGTTGTGTCTTCTTTGTAGCCTGACAGACTTTAACCTTCATAGTTCTGAGGCAGCTTCGCCTGACAGGCTCATGTCTGTCAGGTGCCTCAGCACCTTGGCCTGGGTCAGCTTCCCAGTGTCCACCTCTAGCCCTAGGTATTGCTACATACAATCCACACAGCAGTACGAACAAGTCAGATTTCCAGATCCACCCCAACTGTAGGAACATCGTAGAGCTGTCCAAAGAACCCAGGGGGAAATGGGAAAATGTTGAGTGCCCCATGAAGGAGGTGCTCAGCAGAGCTTAACACAGCTCCCTCTCAACTACCACTAGCCACAGACGGTTTTCCCTCAGCTGCAGTTGTGAGATGGTGGCTAACGGGAACTTTGTGATTTCAGGGCAAAGACGGCGCTGCAGCAGTACCTGGCATGATGGGCGCGCCCTGGGCACCTGCGAGCACCCCACACCTTGGTTTAAGGAAGTACGGGAGCTAGCCTCATTTGACTCCTTCTATTTGCACACGTCACCTTGGACTGCAGGGAGCTGTTTGCAAAGCAGTTTAGTAGGCTTAGATCTCAAATTCATCTTGAGAACCGTTTTTGAGGTAGTAATTTCCTCAGAGGATTATTGTGTTTGTTTTGTTTTGTTTCTGAGCTACCTGGACTCTTTATTAGAACAATCAATCATTTTCCTTTGGACCTACAATTTTTTGCCTATGCTGCAGCCACTTTGTGAGCAAGAATGAGTGTGTGTGTGTGTGTGTGTGTGTGTGTGTGTGTGTGTGTGTGTGTGTGTGTGCACGCACATATGTGAGTTAGAATGAATGGCTGTGTGGGTGAGGGATACCTCAGATTTTTCTTTTCTTATTTTGTGTGAAAATCTCTTTTCTACAGATTTTCCAGGGTTTAAGCATTGCTTGCTGTATAAAAAAACTTTACTGAATTATATACAGTTTGAATGAAATGTTATTTTAAAAGCAAAACAATTGTTTAGTGTTCCATAAAAGTTATGTTGAATTTTGGTCAGATGAATATTTGTAAGTAAAAAATATATGCATTTCTGAACCTCAACTTACATAGATTTTCTTTATAAAAACAAAAAAGAAAAAAAAAAGACAAAGAAAAGTTGGCTACAGTCGACCTGAATAACAGGCGCTGTACATGGTGCTGTGCAGATAGTAAGCTAGCCTCTTACTGCCGTCAATATTAGCAGGTACAAAGCCTTTGTTTTTGTTTTGTTTCATTTTGTTTTTTTCAGCCTAATTCAGTAAGTTCTCAGGCTTCCCAGTCAGAAGGAAGGTGGAATGGAGCAGAGTGAGGTAATAGTCCTTGTAGGTTTTTGACCCATCCAAGGGAGATAGAACTACTGATAGAGGAAGCCTAGGGGGGCTCAGGTGGGCTGCCTCTGACAGGCCTGGAGACCTGAGCCTCCCCACTTCCCGAAATCCTGTCATTAGTGTAGCAGTATCTGGCAGGGTTCAGAAACAGACCTGGAGAGCAGGTTGCCCCTTCCGGAAACAAGCCAGATCACTTCGTGCTTCCTGCAGCAGCATAGATCACTGTGAGACCAGCTTGTTCTGCAAACACATCCTGGAAAGCAGCAGCAAGATAGGAGCATCTTCCTTCTATCCTCCAGAAAGCTGCTTCCTGACCATCCCAGTGAAGGCCGCACAGTAGCTGGGGATGCCTGGCTGTTGTGCGTTCCTAGAATGAGATGGGAAGTCTTTTCCCAAATGAAGCTAAAATACTAAGTGTTGAGAGAAGGGAAGGGAATCTCCCCAGGATGACTGAAGATGACTTCTTTTTATTTTTATTTTTTTAATAATTTTTTGCTCTAACTTCTGGTCCCTTCAAGGTGAACTCAACAGAGGTAGAACTAGCCTTCCTTTTACTAGAAGGAAGTCAGAAGCATGGCAGGCAGGGTGTGAGGTCTGTGGTCCAGAAGCTTGCAGTGAGTGGGTACAGCTGCCAGGGTCCACATCCTCCCACCAGTCACTCCTGATGGGGTTGCTCACCTTCGAGCTGTCCCCTCACCAGCCTGCACCTTCCTTGGGAGACTTAAATGTGGTTGATTGCAAATGAATGTTTTTAAATGTATTTAATGCAATGTTTCCTGTTCTCCATATGACCACCCAAGATGCAGACACAGAGATTTCCAAATTGTTGGGTTTTTTTGTTTTTTTGTTTTTTTTGTTTTTTTTTTTTTCAGAATATTGCTGATTTAAAAGCTGTCACAGCAGAACTTGGGTTTTGTGCAGGTGTCAGAGTGCTAGTGTGAGAAAACTAGCTCAAAGGAAACCTAGTTTACTGGGAATGAAGCCTTATGAGGGCCTGCTCATTGCCACTTCTGGTGCTGAGACTGTACCCTTGGATAGCATTTTAACACAAAATGCTACAGCGTCAGTTTTAGGAAGTACCAGTAAATATAAAGAAACCAATAACACGTTGCTTGAGACAATCTTGAACCCAAATAGCATGAGAGGGCTGAAGACGCCTTGAACTCTGTGGATAAATCTTGCCTGTGGGTATAAGCAGTGGTCACATAAAAAGTGCTTTACTATAATTAACTTTTCTGATCTGAATGAAGGGAAATGTATTTATTAAAACAAAGCTGTCTGCTGCTCTATGCAGGTGCAGTGTTTGGTCAGCAAGGAAGTGGGAAAATGGGACATGGTCTTATGTCTACACCCAAGTTCTTACTGAAGCTTCTCGCTCTAATACTGCATTCTGTTTCTCCTTTGTGCCCTGATTGTAACCCAAAATTTATGAACTAGAAAAGAATGTCCAATTTAATAAGTTGCATTTTTTTTCCTTAAGCACTTTATTCAGAACAATATGTGTTCTTCTGGTAGTGTTTGGATAATATGATTTTAACACATGCTAATAAAAGCCAAGAAAAATCATGGCAACTTCTTAAAAGGAGTCTGTTTTCCAAATGACTGGAGCATAAGGAAATGGTAGAAGATGGTGTGGACTGGCTTTTAGAGGCTGTGATTTGTGGGAAGTGAAGGGCTGTGAGGTGGTTTTGCATTGTGGAATGGAGGTCAATAACCTCAAGCCAGTTATGGCTCTCAGAGGCACCTGCAGTAGTCTGAGGGTCCCTCTCTTTGTCCCCTGGCAAGGCTGCAGACCCTTTATGGGTACCCATTCCCAGCCACCAAGACCCACCCCCCAATCTGCTCTGTTGTATCTTCCCCTTCCTCTTACCTCCCTTGCCGGCACCTGCTGAAGTCAGACTGAGTCTGACAAATGACCGACTGCTGTCCTTCTGCAGGGGCACACAGCTGTTCCTCACTTCCATACTGAAGCGCTGCCCTCTGAATCTACGTCTTCCCACAGCTCTGCGCAAGGCCTCACTGGAAATAGAAACCCAGGGACACCTGCCCCAGAGCATGAGGACAGAGAAAGAGTGCCATGAGGTAGCTGTTAGGGGAAGAGAAGTTTGGTGGTGTGGATCTCTGGGGTGCCCAAAGTGACCAAAGGTGGAAGACCAGGTAGCCCCCTTTTTCATAACTTCCCTAGGGAAAATGTGCAAAGCCTGAGGAAGGGGACATTGTCTCTCCTTGTCTTAGTAGAGAGCCAGCAGAAGGGGTTCCAACATCTTCTAACTAGGGTAGGTCTTACCTTACCTTCTCTGAATGAGCAAAGGCTCATTCATTTACCCCATGACCTATCCTCAAGGAGAGCTGAGAGAACTCTAAGGCTATATGGTATAGAGGGCAGAGCCAGCCACTCTGTCTCTGCAGCTCCAGGCTCCTGTTTTTGCTGTTGCCAGGCCAGCGTGGCACTCACTGAGAGCAGGCCACAGCCAGCCCTTAGAGTGGAGCCCCTCCCAAGAATGCTGTCCCCTGAGAGTGGGCTGATCTTCATAGCCACTTAAGGGAGCCCCTTCCTCAACTCCATTCTTATTCCACGAATCCTACAGATTCTTAAAACAATGCAGTGCTGAGCACACAGCACGCTCAGGCCAGAGCAGTGAAGGAGTATGTCCCTATACTGCACCGTGCTCCCAGTGTCCAGCTTCGTCCTCCCCTCTGCCTCCTCGGAAGGGCTCAAACTGTCACACCAGCATCTCACCCTCAGGCCCAGGTCCCCACCCAGTCTTCCCTCTTCCCTGCTTTGAGAGACCTTGGTTGCTCCAGCTTTCCTCTTGCCAGAGATAAGGCCCCTAGCATCCTGACTTTGGGGAGATGAGGTAGCTGTCAGTTGGGCACACACCCTCCCATAGGTAGTTTGGAGCTGTAACTGATGCTTGTTGTGTGGAAGCCATGACATGGAGGGCCTCTCAAGCCCATACACGAAAAGAGGATGGCCCCGCTGTGCTCTGTTGCCTGGAGTTTGGAATAGTGGATCCTAACAACTGCTGAGTACACGGTCATGAGGGAGCCCAGGACATGGGCAGTACTGAGCCTGTTCATGCCTGTGCATGCCTGTCCTGTGTCAGTATGTGGCAGTGTCATACCTGTCGAGCTAATTTCAAATCTCAAGTTACTGGGGCTGCTGAGATGGCCTGAGATGGCCCAGTGAGTAAAGGTCCCTGCTGCAGTGCCTGATGACCTTTAGATCCCCAGGATCCATATGGTGGGAGGAGATAACTGACTTCCTTAAGTTGTCATCCGGCATGTACCCACACATACACACATACACTCACACCCCCAACACAAAATAAATGCCTGTTTTTTAAGGTATCAAGCTAGGCTTAAAACAGTAGATTTATTCTTGGGGGGATCCAATGTCCTCAGAAGTGACACCATTGCCTCAGTCGAGTGCAGTGACTAGAAGGTAGGGTATGTTCTGTAGACTGTCTAGTAAGACAGTTATTTCATTGTCTACAAACTAGGGCTGAACCAAGAACATATCAGTGCTCTGAAATCGTCCTCTGAAGGTCCTCCTATGCAGACATGAGCATACCAATGGCCCCTCTGGTGGCCTTGTGATCTTGATCCTGGCAGAAGACAGTAGTGTTCCAGTCCTCAGATACGCTTAGAGATGCAAAGGGCCTCCATGGGGCTCACCACTCTGAGCCTCAGCACCTAGGGGAGTGACATTGTTCTGTAAGCAGCAGCCATGGCCCCAGACTCCTGCCATTCCCAGCCCCCGCCCCCCCCCCCCCCCCAAAAAAAGACATTGCTTGAGTGTGCCAACAGGCCAGATAGCCAAGGGGGGCCTAATAGGTGTGTTAGGAGGGATGAACACAGAATTAAAATGAACAGTTCAGGTAGGTCATTCACAGGCTAGACCTTGACATCCTGTCTCTTCCATCTTCACAGCAGAGCTGTGAGGAAGATGGGCATTTGTAATTATTAGTTTGGGGTTTTAGTGGGCCTATCATTGTCTCCATTTCACACATGAAGACATGGGCCCAGCACAGGTATGTGACTTTCCGGAAGCTGCCTAGCTGATGAATAGTGGGGCCAGGGTCTGTCTCCAGAGCCTGTAGCGGAAAAAGTGCAAAGTGATGTGAAGCTCCTCCCAGAAAGGCTGCTCCATAGAAGCCAAGCATGATCTGGCCTCAGACCCGTCGAGAATTATCCTCCTTGCTCTCTCAGCTGAGGCCAAGATGCCAGATCTCAAGTCTCCAGCACTCCCCAGGACCCCTGGTCAGTTGTTTCCAGCCAGTTCACTTCCACCTGCCCCACAGTGGCCCCGAGTTACACCTTTGTGCCTCCAGGCATGTCCCCAAATGGATAAAGATGTGTCAGGGGTTCTGAGGGAAGCTGGCCCTGGCAGGACTGGTCACCAAGTGAGAAAACTGAAGAACACCAGTGCTTGGCAGTGTGAACTTGGGTCCCTGATCTCCCCCCCAGAACCACACTCCCCAGGGCTTCCTGAATCCCGAGGTGGGTGCACTCAGCATATTCCTCAGCTCCCACTCTACCCATCCTGACAGAATGAGCTTTAGATCTTGAGACCATCAGCACACCAAACATTTAGGTAAATAAAATCCAAACATGTAAGTAATACGTACTTTAGATCTGTGTGCAGCCTTTTTTTTTTTTTTTTTTGACACGGTTTTTCTATGTAGACCTGGCTGTCCTGGAACTCTCTGTAGACCAGGCTGGTCTCTGTCTCCCAAGTGCTGTGATTAAAGGTGTGTGCCACCGCCCGGCTTGCTTCCTCTTAAACTAACCTTTACATCCTTGGGTTTTCCCTAGACTATTCATTTCCAACCCCTTTTACCTCACTGCAGTCACAGCTGGACCCAGTTCTGGTTACAGAACCGATGTTGTGTGCACCTAGATTCTGGTTTCTCACCCAGATCTGGAGAAGATGATGGCCTGACCCATCTTGCCCCAGGTCCCGTGAGTACTTCCCATGGAGAAAAAGATGCTGATCCTTCATAGCCCACTCTGATGCTGGCTGAGGGGCAGAAGGCCACAGCAGGCTCCAGAAGGGACCCTTCTAGTGCAGCCTGGCTTCTCAGCAAGCCTGCCAGGGAACAGGGTCCAGAGACAAGAGAGGGACACCTGGCTTTGAAGGACGGCTGAGAAAGTTATTAAATTTTCACCAATGATTAAAAACTTTAAAGGTAAAAAAAAAAAAAAAAAAAAAAACACTTTAAAGGTGTTCAGCAACCTTGGCCAGTAAGGAAATGCAGATTAAAATCACCTTAACATTCCACCTCACACACCAACAGAATGACAGTTATCAAGAACACCACTAGCAAAAGCTGGTGCAGATGTGGGGGAAGGGGACCTTTGTACACTGTTGATGGGAATGTTAACTACTGTAGCCACTCTGGAAATCAATCGGGAGGGTTCTCCTCAAAGACATATTCCCAAAGGACTCTCTGCCCTGTGACAGGGGTAACTGCTCGTGTTCATTGCTGCCCTATTCACAGGGCCTAAGAAATGGAAGTAACAGATGAATAACCAAGGTTTGTACATACACAGTGGGATATTACTCAGCTGCAAAGAAAAATGAAATGTGCAGGGAAATGGATGGAATTGGGGAAAGAAATTATTTTAAGTAAGGTAATCCAAACCCAAATGGACAAATGCCATATGCTCTCACACGGGGATCATAGTGTCGACTCTTCAGTATGATTCATATCACATGGACTGTGCAAGCGAGGAAGCAAGGTGATATGAGGTAAGGATTAACTTAGGAAAGGCATATAGTAGAACATAAATAGAAAGTAGGGAGGTAGTGTGGGTGGAAGGGGTTAGGCAGGGAAGGAGGCCTTGGAGATTAGGGAGATGAGGGTTTGGGATGGGATTAACTTTGTCCAGTATGAAGAAGCCATTTGAAAAGCAAAGAATGCCCATATACACAGCGTTGATAAAATAACCAAGTGCCACCTGCATGGATTCAAGACCCTTTCCAAAGGATGAGACCAGTGCCTGGTAACCCAGCTAACAACCCAGGTATGGGAGGAGGAGGAGGCCCGTGTGGGGAACGTATTTCTCAGGGTTAACTTGACCGATTGTTAGCAATTGCCTTCTGAATACCAGTGCTGAGACCCATAGACAAGGAGACACCAGCCTTAATCATAAGAGGCCTCCTGACAGTGGACAGTAGTGAATAAAGACTCCTGGCTGCACAGGATGCAGAAAATGAGTGACAGATGTGGGCTCAGCCCTAAGTAAGTCTTATACCTCCCCCTCTAACGCTCAGGAAACACTGAAAGAGAGGCAGGGTGAAGGTCCACCAAACCCCATTCCCTAGACTCGTAAAACTGCCGTAATCATTAACTCGCATCAGTTGTCATTACCTGCACGGGGCCCTCATGAGGTCCCACCCTTTACCTCCAAACTCTTGACTGTCAATAGACCCTGGGAGAGATAGGGTGTAGTGTAGTGTGAGTTCTCCAGACATTAGCTAACAGATAGCTTCAAACCCATGGTCACACAAGTGGCCCTGGTTAATCTCGGTGGATCACAACACAGAATGAACAGACAGGAGCACTAGAGAGATTTGGGGGGAGGGGGAGATGAAAGTGATCACTATGCAAAGCATGCACATGTGAAATTATAAAAATAAATTTCTAATTTTGTTGAAAGTTGTGAGATTTTCCTCATGGTTTGCAGAAAGAACGACCAAGTGTCTTTGCAGTGGAACTAGGATCCACAGTAAGCAGAGAACGCCCAGTGTGGTATGAAAACGCTGCCCTACTGCTCGATGAACAAGCCGTTACATGATGACCCATGTTTCAGAACTGAACTTGATTTGCTAATTAGGAGGCAAGCTGTCGGTTTCACACAGGCATAATCGGTCATGAATGGCTTTCACCTCAGATTGAATAAAGAAATCGGCCTTGACAACTTACCCTGGGGGGCTTTCGTGTCTTTATCTGAAAACTTGAAACTGGGGAAGAGCAGGGCCAGCTCTCTGTTGGCATCTTCTCTGTCCCGGCTTCCATGCACAGCATTAAAGGGCATTTCTGTGCCATACTGGGCCCGGAGACTGGCAGCATTGGAACAATGTAAGAGAAACAATTGCTTCACTTGCAAAGAAATGCTTTGCTCTCTGGGAGCGGGACCACCAGCTACCAAATCAGCATGAGGGTGCTTGCTCTTTGTAGAGAATCCGAGAACAGCAGCCATGCCAGCAGCTGCTGGCCAGGGGCGTCTCACACTGCATTTGACCTCTGCCCAGAGGGAGACAATTCCCGCTGTGTAGGACTAGCACCGGGCAGTGCCCCATATAGCTCTTCAAAACTAATTTTGAGAAGAACTGTAACACTGGTTGGTAGTGCTAGGTAGGACCTCTGTGCTGAGCACAGCTCTAAGTGCCTCTGGCTTCTGATCGTGGACATTCCCACTTTACAGCCTAGGAAGTAAAGCCAAGGAGGGACTTGACCCATTAGTGGTGACCTAAGGTCTGAGTCTCGGCTGCTTTACTTAGTGTCAGTTAGATGCCCTTGCCCCTTATGACTGCAAGGTACAGCTCTAGAGCTTTAGCTTTTAGCGAAGTCCTTTCCTGTTGTCTGTCCATGGGTCTGTCACCTCAAAGGCCAGGACCCATGGATTTGGCATTAGCCAAAACTCACTGAGTCCCAGAGCAGGTTAAGGAGGTCTAGGTAAGTGTGCTGAACAGGAAGCTGACTCCAGAGGGCTGTGGGAGTTGAGTCTACAGTACAGGCCATGCTGCAGCCTTTGACCTGGCAGGCTTGACTGGGTCTCAGATCTGTGACCGTGAGCCACACTCAGCAGCAGCCTTTAGAAGAGAGCGGGGAGGGACATCCCGTGGTAGGGGCATTCAGGCAAGACTGGGAAACTCCATCAGGGTCAGAAGATGTCAAAGACTTCCGAGATATATGGAAGGGGACCTGGCCACCAGAGAGCTGATGGCATCACCCACAATTCCAAACCAAACACCAACTGAAGTGTCAGCTTGAGGTGGATGAAGGAACCACAGCTGGTATCACCTTTCAGGATGTTCCCTCCTGGCCACATTGGGGTCACAAGGCCCCAGGAAGGTTCGCCAAGCAGTGACTACATCCTCGGTGCCCTCGGTCCTGGTGAGGATCAGGAGGTGGCTGGGTCCACTGCACATGTGATGTACTAGCTTCTCAAATGCCTCCTAGGCACAGGGGAGAAAAACAATGACCTGGGGCAGGAGTTACTTGTACCTGAAAAAGGCCAGCGAACCCAGACAACCCACAGACTGGAAGGGAGTTATAATCTGCCTTGTATGCTCATGGACACACAGCCATGTCTGCCCGCTGTAATGGTGATGGCCAGCCACACCCCAGGAGCCCAGGAAGGTAAGCCAGGTGGGTAGTGGCATGCTAAAAGTATTGTATGTATGGCTATGTAATATATGGGTGTTGGATCTCCAAGGGTAGAGTGTAGATGCAACTTCCCCTCACCATGAATGTAGCCCTTTCTCCTTCAATAACAGTATCCTGGGTTTCCTTAGGGGAAGATCTCTCCTCCATTTCATTTGTTCCTCATTTCACAACCATGATGCTTAGCAACCATCACACCTCTGGCTTAGGAAGTGGTGCTGTGGCCTAAGAGTGACTGGCCATACTCTCCAAGTAGGCAAATCATAAGCAGAAGCAAGCAGAAAAGGCATGTAGACTAAAACGGCAGTTGGAGATGTCTTGAGTGGTCTGCCTACTGCCTTGGCTCCTGTGGGCCCTAGAACTTTCTCTTCAAGTCCTCTTGTTAAGCATTTTCATTTTTGTTCATGAATTCTGGGAGTTACAGAACATCCTTCTAATAAAAGTCTTTATTCCATTACTTACAGTTAAAATGTTTTCCTTGGAGCCATTGTACATGAGCTGTACAGGCTCTAATCATATTCTGAGTGCAAACCCGTTACCCACCCACTTGCTGTTCATACTCTTGTTCTTCATATTGCTCTCCCCAACTCCTAAACCTGTCAGCATAGTGTTGGAGGAGGAGAAGAGAGAGTGAGATGGACCAATAGGAGCAGATGAGCTGACCTCCCTGGCTCTGTGTTGATAGAACACTTGCATTTCTGCCTCTGTCAGGGTTCTCTCTTCATTTGATAGAATGTCAAATCCTGCTTCCTGGATCTGCAGAATATACATTGTATATATATGTATACATATACATATACATATACATACATACATACATACAAGTGTGTATTCTGCAAATGTGACTTAAGCCGCATTTACAGTGATCTTAACAGAAAGATAAAAAATAAAGATGGGCAACATTAGAAGCAGTGCAGGTCCTCAGCCCCTCAGGACCTGCCCCCAGATCTAACATTGGAACCAAGTTTGAGTTATAACTCATCAGAAGCCTCCTTTCCTCAGAACATCACAGCTGCCACTGCCCCCACCCCTGTGTATCCACTGCGAGGGGACCTGAGAGCACGTAAGGTAACCCTTGTATCTCCTACCTTCATCATGATCTCATCAGCCTTTCCATGGGCCACCGCGTCTGGCTTAATGATGGCTAATGTACAGGTCTTCTCTGATGACGCTGAAAAGAGCCAGGGAGGTGCTGTCAGATGCTTGAGGCTCTGGGAGGCCATTTGCAGTGACATTGTTAGGACAGGCTCCATTGCACTGAGTACCAGGTGTAGGCTTGGCCTCCAGGCTTCCAGCCTCTGGCCTCTAGGCTGTGCCTTGGACTCTAGCAAATGGCACCAATCTGGCACCAGCCCACAGTCAGGAACCCCAGCCTGACTTAGAGGGACAGAGTCTGACCCTTGGAACTCTGGTCTGGGGACACATAGGGGTGGACATTTCCAAAAGGCTGTTTAGAAACAGAAACTTGGAATGACTGGCTGAGCTGCCTGGAGACAGGCGAGCAAGGAACACAGGAATCGAGGTGACTCCCTCATGGCTTCCTCACCCCCTCTTGTGGGTCTCGGCTTTCGCTGCTGTCTGCCTTGCTCCCTTCTCACTCTCCTGACTCCTTTGCTTCTGTGGAATAAATCTTTTATGTGTGTGGATGTTTTGCCTCCATGTATGTCTGTGCCCCCATGTATGTCTGTGCATACAATGCCCATGGAGGCCAGAAGAAGGCATTGGATCTGCTGGGGTGGGAGTTCCAGACAGTTGTGAGCTGCCATGTGGGTGCTGGGAATTGAACCCGGGTCCTCTGGAAGAGCAGCCAGTGCTCTTAACCACCCAGCCCCTCTCCAGCCCCCTTCTGCTCTTTGCCTTTCTTGCCTTGTGGCAGAAATGGTTGCCTCAAGCCCTGGACGAACTTTGTGCTTCTCAACTCCAGCACATGCTACTAATTTGTAGCTCCCTGTCTTCACTTCAAGTGCCCCAGAGAGAGGGTCAGATAGAGTGGCTTGAGATATATATATATATATATATAATTTCATTTTGGTTTTAGCTTTAATTGGCTGTGCTGGGATCAACCTTGATGATCAGATGCCATATGCTCTGAGAAACTGTAGGGAAAGCTTTGTCCAGTCCAGGAGCCCATCTCTATTGGGCTCCTATTTACATGAACTTGGCCTTGGTAAGTTATCTGCATTTTCAACAGAATCAACATTTCCCATTATCTATTTTCTGCTTCTCAACTTTTATATCTGTTGTGCCACAATGAAACAAAACTGTCTGTATCCAAGGAGGGTTTCTCCTGGGAATATCTGTAAAGCCTGTACTAAATAGGCACATGTTATCCGTTGGATAAATGTCTCCCAAGGGCCTGTGACTTTGTCGGGAGGTGGCTGAACCTTTGAAAGCTGGGACCCACTGACGGGTGGCCAGTCACCGGGCCTATGCTCTTGTAGAGAGTTGAGGTGCCCCAGCTCCTCTCCCTCTTGTTTGCCTCCTCACTGGGCGATGCCTGCTTTACCAAATGCCCCTGCCCTGTGATACTTTACCACAGGCCCCAAAGCAGCAGGACCAACTGATTATGGGCTGAAAGCTCCAAAACTCTGAGCCAAAATAGACATCTTGCCTATAGAGGGCTGAAGTGGAGGAGGGTTCATGTGAACAGCTGTTGGCCATGGGTCAGTTGGTCCTGAGAGATGGGTGATGGGTGATGGCCTCTGTTGCCCTCAGCTGATGCAAAGGGAGTCTGTTTATAAGATGATTATTCCCAGGTATTTCATATGGTGACAGAAAAGCTGACTTGCACAGTATATGTCACCCTAAGCAACCACCTGTTGATTTTTCTATGGTTATCATTTCTGATAGACTGTGAACACTTGACATTAAAGTACTCTTACGATTGATTCTGTGATGGATGGGTGGGCTTGTGAGATCACTAAAGCAGAGAGGGAGAAGAGATGAGGCCTGCAGCCTCATCTTCCAGTTTCAGCTCAAAGTGGAAGCCCAGGAAAAGAGGCCAGAGAAATAGAAAGATGTTATCTCAGAAGCCAGCGGGTGGGGACTTGTGCTGTAGCTCAGAGGGACTGACCTAGCATGCCCGAGGGCTTAGGTCCCATCTCCAGATAAACACATACACACCCAGGGGTGGGGGGGGGAGCATTGAGTGGGGGGAGCATTGAGAAGGAACACCCGGGCGTAGGGGGTGGGTGAGTGGGGGGAGCATTGAGAAGGAACACGGGGGGGGGGGGGGGGGGGGTGGATGAGTGGAATGCACACAAACACATGAATATCTCCCTTCTCTGCGGGAGGAGACTGTGGCCTTTGGCAGCCGAAACGTCACTGTGCCTCTCGGGAGTGCCCTGTCAGGAGCAGTGGGTTCAGAGTCAGGCCACAGCACCTCAGCAGGAGTGAAGGTGGGGGTGGCCCCAAGATGTGGACAAAGTTCACAACTCTTAGCTGAGATTTGTGAACTTTGTCCAAGGAGAAGAGGCTGAGGGAGAGAAAGAGTTTCATGTGGTTTTCAGGGTCAAAGAGACTTGACTGCACAGGCTTTAACAGAGGAGGAAAGAGTCCATAATACAGGAAGAATATTTCCTTCGAGAGTCAATTCAGATCATCTTCGCCGTGCTTTCCTGGCTTTCTTAAGCCATGCCTCCTGCCCAATCCCAACAGTCCTTACTATGCACCCGGGAGAAACAGACATGTATCTCATGGGATGATAACTTTAAAGCTTCCTGCCACCAGCTGCATCCAGGCCGGGTTTCCCGGCACCCTGTCCTGGTTCCCTGGTATCTTGGCTGCTGTTATATCTTCCCAGCAGCAGCCTGCCTAACTCTGGTCCTCACACACAGCCAGGCCGCTCTTCTCAAAGGAAGAAGGCCGCAGAAGAGGCACAATGCAGTGCATGTGAAACCTGTGACTGATAGCTAGAGAATTCGGGAGAGAGCGGGTGGGCCTGTGAGCAGAGAGGACCAAAGGCCGTGGAGAGGAGAGGCCTCCTGATGTTCCAGAGAGAGAGGCATAAAGTGAAATTTGAACTCTCCAGATCAGACGGAACTCATTGCTCCGTTATTACTGAAGTTTCTAGAAGGATCATTTCCTGATGTCCAATGATTGCCATCGCGAAGTCATATTTGAATATCATCAGACAGCTGTCGAACGTACCCCTGGTGCCACCAAAGGGCAGAGAGGAGGTCCCATTTGTTTGGAGCCAAGTGCTGAAGACAGAATGCTCATAGCCAGCTTCCCAGAACTGAGATGGCCCAATTGCCTGGTGATGCGCACCAAATCAGAATCCACCTTGCTCATCGGCTCTGCACTCACCTATCTCCTCCTCTTCACCACCGCCCTTTTCTCGGGGAGGACACTTGGCTACGCCAGAAAGAACCTCATCGGTCACCTAGGACAAATCAGTCAGGAAGAGAAAGGATTTAGCCAATGAAAATTATTATGAAGCCTTTCGACATCTGCAGAAACAGCGTCAAAAGGCAGAGGTTCCAAATGCAGAGCATAAGCCTTGGGGAGGGGGCCAAGGTCATCAGGGTTTGGGCAACAAGGGCCTTTCTCACAGTTGGATGGTGGGGGAAATCCTTGCTGGTTTTGAGCCTCCAGAACCTGCCTCTTAACCAAGCACAAGGGGAGCCTAAGGAACGGTAAAGAGTGGACAGCTGGCATTCAAACAAGGGATGAGGCACCCAGGGCAGAGAAATAAAGGGGCAGGCCATTTTCCCAGAGGCAGCTTGTGAAATGTGTGAGTGTGTGGTCTTCCTTCTTAGGGAAAGAAGGCTGGTAGTATCTTTAGAAACAGGGGTGCGACCTGAGTCTATATATTCTAGAAAAGGGACTGTGCTCTTTGGAAGTTAGTATGAAAGGTTGGACAGGGAACATCCACCAGTGTGCTCCCGGAAGAAGCACGGAGTGCCTGGAAACACTCCATGTCCCTATGGGGCATGGATTTTTTAAAGACTGCTGGTTAACCATGAAGATGATGCAGTCTCTATTATTATGGAAATAGTTTCTCAAAGCCACAACTATGCTGATCCTGTCTCCCACAGTAATGACAGCTAGGTTTCTAAATTAAGGAAATGACTTGTGTGTGCTCACAGCTAAAAATCTTCAGGGATTTGAGTATGTGGGTCACCAGGAGAGACTTCACCCTGAGGCTGAGGGAAGATCCTCCTAACCTTTTGCTCTAGTATGGGTGTTCCCCAAGAGCCCATGTATTCAATTCATGGTCCTTAGCTCGACAAGATGGTGGAAGCTAAAGAGGTGGAGCCATAAAGGTCACTAGGGGGGTGTACTTGAAGGAGATTGGGAGAGGAGGTTATTCTTTCCAGCCTCCCTGAGAGGAACAGCCTTCAGCCTAGACACTGGCTCAAAACCAACAGAGCCAACTGACTATGGCCTGAAGCCTAGGCTGTGAGCCAAAAGGAATTTAAGTCAGTTGAGTATTTCTTTATGGGCTGACTAAGTCACTACTCAGTTCTGTAAGTCATGACTGAACTGAAGTCATGACTGAGGTTTAGTTGTGAGTGAAAGGGAAATGGATGAAAGACGTTCCAGGGGCTCTTGAAAGAAAGAGACTTCTGAATGTGCATTCTCCCAAGGCCTGGATGAAGAACAGCCCGCTGTAGGACATGAAGGCTTCCTCATGGGGAGGGGCCCCATGTGAGCACACTTGTGAGTCTGCCAGTTGGATGAGTGACCTCCACTTACCACGTTCCGTTCCCTGCCTTCAGCCAGAACCTTCTTTTCGACCTCCAGCTGGTGTAAGATGGTCTTCCGAAGCAGGGGGGCATTGGCTCCCTTCACCACAGCCACCAGTTCGCCTCCCTGGAATGTGTGACAGACCACATGAAATCCTCTTCACAGCTGGTCATTGATTTCAGGAGACAAGGACGTTTAAGGCTGTGCTCAAGGTCAAGGTTCATCAACCCCAGGCCCACCTCCTCCACCCTCACTGCTGCTGCCCCTTCCTGGATCCCATCCCACCACGAGGCCCTCAGTTTGGCTCTTAGTGCTTAAATGATTTCTCTCTGATCTCTGCCCCTCCCTGATACCCCCCTCTTGTCAAAGCTCCCTTCAGGGCAACTGGCAGGTAGTTAACGGAGGAACAATTCACAGAAAATTGTGTGACTAAATGTGGCTTACATGTGGCTTATTGACAGATTTATTGAGCACTCATTACCAAGCACTCAGACTGAGGCAAAGAACACAGCACTAACCTGAGGAAGGCATAAGAACTGCCTCAGTCAAAGTACAGTGGAGTGGCCACTCCAAACACACCCTTAGGATAAAACAACTGCTTTACTAGAGGACTTCACGTTGGAAGCGTGTCGGCATGGAAATGGAAGAGTGAGTTCCCAGTGCTGGCTACAGCCGTCAGGGAGGCTTTCGCCGTGGTCCCGCTCAGAGTGGACCTGAGTTTTCCGCTTTCATTTTCTCCATGGATATATATCACTGAGAAATGGATCTGAGGGGCAGTTCCTGTGGAATGGCCCTGCTTCCGTTTCTCTCCGTCTTCTAATGGACCACTGTGGGTTGGAGATTGTGGCCTGAATCCCCACAGATGATTGTGATTTATTTCTTAACCACCATGAGCCCAAGCAATCAAATAACTCCAGCAAGGACTGCATCTGTGACAGCTCTGATGGCCAGTGGGGCTGGGTGGGCGGGCGGGTGGCCCTCTCCTTCCCACTGAGTGGTTCTTTTTCCCCACGACCCCAGCCATACAGAAGCTCGGCCTCACTACCAAAGGACAAAGATCAAGGGACATTTTAGCCTAAGTTTCTAACGTGGGGCTGGCGAGATGGCTCAGCAGGTAAAGACGCCTCCCGCAAATGAGGATGACCTGAGTTCAATCCTCAGGACCCACACGGTGGAAGGAGAGAGCCAACTGACATCTGACCTTCATGTGAGTACACACACACACACACACACACACACACACACACACACACACTGTAATACATAATTAAAATAAGTTTCTAATATGTGATACCCAAGGTGCCGAGGCTAAGAGCTGGACTAAGTAACCCAGAGAGAGTGGCTGTCAGGAGTCCTGGGAGAGCAGACCCTGGTTTCCCTGACTACCATGAGTGGGCGGGGCTGAGTCTGCATCAGCCTCTTCACCAGGTGTCCCCTGAGTTTGGGAGGCAGCCACAACCTGAGAAGCTAGGGGTACAGCAGGAGGCTCTAGGGGGCACGGAGAAGCCCATCCGAAGACGTCCCAGCCACTCGTCACCACAGAACTTGTCCAACCGCCTCGTGGTTCCTCGGAGGCTCCCTTGCTTTTTCTTTCACGCCACGCTGTGGTTGTCAAGGCAAATGCACAGCTTCTCTATAACGTATTCATTTCCCCTCGAAGTTCCCCTTGGCAGAGAAGAGACATCGCAAAACTGTGCTCTGAGGGTAAAGCTGCAATCTATTGCGTCCAAGTCTGAGCATATGAATTCCAGGACGTGTGTCCTTTGCCACGCACAGTCACCTAGGAAGGCTGTCCGGCCACCAGTGGCCACCACGGAGCTGTGTCTTTCCTCTCCTGCAGCACGGGAGCCCACAGGCAGGAATGAACACAGCTGGGCATGCCTGTGTCTTAGGGAAGTTCCGCATGGGCTTGTGAATCAGTCTAGAGGGTGTGTCAGGGACAGCATCGCCCCTTAGCATTGTTGAGGCTTCATGGTGGCTGCAGAGAGCTGATGCATCTATCTGAGCACCAGATTTGCAGTCAACAAACTGTCGTGGGAGATTTGTTTGCATTGTCTCTGTGAGACCGCAATGGAGTTAGACCTTGATTCAGAGGGCGGAGTCCATGTTCAGCTGGCCGGAATAAACCACAGAGTTTTCTGGCTGGCCCAGAGGAAGATAAAGAGACACAAAGAGGAATGGGGGTGGGTCGCTTAGAAAGATTCAAGGGTCTTTTTGATCTGGGAAGGTGAAGAGGAGGACAGCTGATCTTTTCTCCATTACTCTGTGGATCTATCAGGTTTATACCCTAATATCTGACTCCAGAGCTTTATTTATTAATAAAACAATAAAAGAAGCCGCTATAACAGACAGTCCTGCTTCTGCAAAGACACTTACCGCATAGAACAGGAAGGTTGGCTCGCACTTCCCCCGGTATTTTTCCAGAACATCAAGACTGTCTGCCTCTGCCTACAGAAAGCCAGCTGTCAGCGGGTGCCCTAGGCTGCAGCCAGTGCAGGGTCACAGCAGCGCCATGCCCTCCTGACCGACTTCCCAGATGAAGCCCAACTCTCTGTCACATACTGGTGACACATGCCAGTGGCACTTCCTTGAAGAGTCAAGTGAGAAGGAGATGAGCTTCTCTGGCTCCCCACCCAGCTACTCCACTGGTCCGGGGAACCCCACCATCTGACATCCTCCTGTGGTTGTGACAGGCCTGAAGGTCCTCAGGCCTGCCCTCACGGTCTATGGTCCTTAGAGTCCGAGCTCCTGAGAAATTAATGTAAGCCAGCCCTGTGGGCTCCTGTTGTCTTTAGTGTCCGTGGCCCTCGCAATGCCTCAGTGTACAGTGTGTCAGCGGGGTCTCTTTCACACCTCTATGGAGTCCCCTATGGGAGTCCTGAAACATTGGGCTCTGGGCTCTGAAAGTGACATTTCAGCCACCAGTGCTCACTAGCCAAGATGGAGATGCAGATGCACCTGAGTGACATGTGTTCTTCCCCGGCACACAGCTTGGTGGTGAGGCTGGCGCCTTTATGTCTAGAGAAACCACAGAACACCGTGACAGCCGGTGCCTTTCTATTTGAAAAGGGCAGCTTGTGCTTCCTGCCCCTGGCTTCTTCCATGTTTAATTTGTTTACACCGCTGTGTGACTTTTTGCTAAAGAAGGAAGGAATCTTACCAAAGCAAAATGGAGAAGGTCCAAACCAACCTCCATCCTCATCTTCTGGAAGAGGCTAACCACAGGTTTGCAGGGGCCACACCAGCCCTGGTAGACGTCCACAACTGCAGGAGCCAAGGAGCGACAATGTTCAGCAGATAGCCATGTCCTTGCAGACAGTCTGCTCCACACCTCCACCCCCTGCAATGGACACGCTTGCAGCATAGGTGTCAACCTAGCAGGTCAGGACTGAGCATAAAACACAACCATCCCTCATGTCCAACGTGGCATTCTGGATCTGAAATAATATCTGAAGTAGCTTGGTGTGGTGGCTCGCGACTGTAATCTTAACACTGGGGAGGTGGAGGCAGGAAGATCAGATGTTCAAGACCATCCTCAACTATAAGTGAGTTTGTTTTACATGAGATCCTATCTAAAAAAAGAAGTCGGGGGAGGAAGAGATGAGGTGAGTGTAGATAGAAGAAGAAACATGTTTTAAGGTGATACTTTTACCTTGGGGGGATCAGGCATGGACCAGAGTGCTACTCAGTGAATATCTGAAGGGAACACAAACTACTCCAAAAGTAGGAGGTCACTACAGGTGACCAGGCAGCATCCAGTTGATGCTTCCGTCTCACTGACACTTTCCACCAGCTTCTCATCCTCTCTCTCCTCCTTGGCTCTGGGAAGAGTGATGAGGAAAAAGACTGATCGGGTGGTCCCATGAGTGGAGGGGGTGGGGGGTGGGAACACTGGAAAGGAAGAGCATTGCAATTTCACTCTGACGGACAGGAAGCCAAACAGAGCCTACTTGGAAGGCACCTAATTCGGTGTAAATCTGCAGGCAGATGAGAAAAGGCAGCAGCAGATGAGGCCTCCAGTGTGGATGGCTTTAGAAATAGGTTTCTCCTGGCAGTGGAAAGATGAATTCTCTCTCACCCACCATTAACTACTCCCTCCACCCACGTGGGGTGTGTGTGTGTGTGTGTGTGTGTGTGTGTGTGTGTGTGTGTGTGTGTGTGTACTCGTTCCTCTAACCTTCCCGGTGAGAGAAGGTCTTAGAGGAGCCTTCCACCATCGAACTATTCAGAGTGGGCCTGGCATAGTCCGTGCTCAGGAAACAGTAGCCATGGCCACATGAATGATTAGCAGGGCAGCCAGCACATGGCAGAATCTGTAAAAGATTATCGACAGTTGGCTAAAAAAAAAAAAAAAAAAAAAAACTTTGTTTCACCCTGAAGCTGTATTTAGCTGCCTAGACCAGACACATGGGTACAACAGTTAAGCCTTGGCACCATCAAAAAGGTTTCACAATCTCCCCAACTGGAGAGTGTGCCAACACTCACTCCCACACACACCAGATCAATGGGACTAGCATTATTTAATACCCATTTGGCCCCAGGCTTGGACGAATCGGCTACAGATGCCAGGTGAAAAAGCTAATAGTGTTGTGTTAGAGTCTGGAGAGACAGACAGGGTCTGTCAAACTGGAGAGCTTGTCAGAGCCCTAGGGGTTCCCAGGAGGAGGAAAGTGGAGACCAGGAAAGATTTCCCACAGGCAGGCTACTTTTGAGCTAGGCCTTGGAATAAGAACTGTGACTGTTCTCAGCACAGAAGAACACGGAGGAAATGAAGACATGGGAAAACCCATGGCATGCTCAGGAAAGATGTCTCAGTTCAGGACCCACCTCGGGGAAACAGGAGCGGAGGGGCTGGAAGGATGTGGAGTTTTCAAGAGAGGGCACATTCTTGAACGCTGAATGGTCGTGTGGATAGACAGACAGAAGCGTGGAGTGCTGAGAATAACAGAATGCAGAGAGACCCAGAGAAGAGGAAGGAATAATGGGCAGAACAGCGTGGGCACTTCAAAGACTCCAGCCTCCTGGTACGCACACCATAGTGTCAGCCCCAACACCTGAGGATGGCCTGGATCTCAGGACAGCTTTCTAATGAACACAATAAAGTATGGGTACGACGTTGAAGATTAACTGGACAGAAGGCCGACTTTGCACCTGTGTCCCCTCAAGGCCCCAGCTCTGGAGGAAGCAAGTTACCATGACGTGAGTAGCCTCAGGTAGAAACCGCTGGCAAGAAATTGTCTCTGGCCCCAACAACCAGGGAGGACATGAACCCTGCTGACAACGACTGAGTGAGCCTGGTCCACCAGCAGCCCTATAGAGCTTGGAAGCAAGTCTGCTCCCAAGTGAAAAGCCATCTGTAACACACAAACTGAGTCCTGGTGAAGCCTCTGGGGCCAGAGGCCCCCAGCTGGGTTGTACTTAGTCCTGGCCTGCAGATACAGGAAGGTAGTAAGTGTGTAAGCCCCTGTTGGGGGGTAAACCAGCAGTGGGTGACCGATACAAAGAAGAGAGGTGTGGACAATGGTTGTGCGGGCCCTGGTTGTTCCCAATTCTCTGCGATGTCTCATTCTTCCTCCATCCTGGGAGTTCCAGGAAACCCCAGTTTTCCTCCCCAAACATTCTCCTTTTGTGCCTCGGGTCATGAAGATTTCCCGTGACTGGCCACCAAACGGGGCACAGCAATCAGCTCTAAACCCAAAGGACCGTGCGGCCTGACAGTACTGACTGAATTAACTGATGTCCAACTGCATGAGAAACAACAGCACCCCCTGTCCTCAGGGGATATGTCCCAAGACACTGTGGAGAGCAGAAGCTGGATAGGACCAAAGCGGATACAAGCACATCAGGACAGAGACAGTTTGATAACTAGCTCCTGAGAGAATAATGAGCAGGTGGTAGATACAATGTGGAATCACTGGACAAAAGAATGACTGGTGTCCCCCAGTGGGTGGGCATGAAATTTCAGCACTTCTGAGAATGGTGTGTAATTTTAAAATTATGAACTTACATTTCTGGAATTTTCCATGGGACTATGGTAGGATGTAGGGAACTGAACCAGAGGAGAGTGACACCATAGATAAGGCAGGGCTACTGTGCACACAGACACAGAGAAATTGCCTGGTTCTTTTTCTGTGTGCTTGTACGTTTTGAAACAGAGTCACAGGCAGCCCAAGCTAGCCTCAGACTTGCCACGAACCTTGAACTCTGAGCATTCTGCGTCCGGCTCCCAAATGCTGGGATTACAGATGTGTGCCACCATACCTGGCTTGTGCAGTTCTAGGGACTGAGACACAGGCTTAAAAGAAAGTACAGCTTGTTGTAACCCCTTCTTCACATGCATTACAGAATGATTTTGAAGAGAACGGATCAGGGGACATGGTTTCATTTTGAATCACCCGTCAGTCCTTTGGAGCTGAGCATTTCCTCCCAAAGCTCCTGGGTGTTGATGTTGACCTGCAGTCAGAAGGATCAAAAGCAGCGTCAGTGAGGGCAGGGATGGGATGCCGCTTCCTTTTCTCCACTGCTCTCTCGGAGAATATTATTTTTACTAGGCAAAGATGTGTTACATTTGTTTATCCTGCAGAATATTACTAACTGTGTAAAGGTGCGTTGCATTTGTTTATGCTGCATTTGTTTAACAAAGTAAGGATGTGTGTTTAATTATGGAAAGATGTGTTGTGTCTGTGTCACCTTGGCTGCCTAAGGTACCTGATTGGTCTAGTAAAGAGCTGAACAGCCAATAGCTAGGCAGAGGAAGGATAGGCAGGGCTGGCAGACAGAGAATAAATAGGAGGAGAAATCTAGGCTGGGTAAAAAAAAAAAAAAAGAAAAGATGAACGAGAGAAGGAGGAGGAGAGAATGAAAAGCTGGGCTGACAGGGTGCTGGGGAGCTGGCTCATTAAAATGCTTACTGCACAAATATGAAGACCTAAGTCTGGGTCCTTAGCACCTATGTAAAAAGTGGGGGAATGGTGATGTGCATCTGGGGAAGTTCCTGGGAGCTCATTGGCCAGTCCTTCTAGCTGAAATGGGGAGGTCCAGATTCAGGAAAAGATCCTATTTCACAAGGTAGAGAAGCAACTGAGGAAGATATCCTGACATCAACCTCTGGCAGACACAGGCACTGGGTTAGGTACACACACCACACACACAGACAAACACACACACACACACACACACACACACACACACACACACACACACCACACATACACACAGAGACATACACACCCACCACACACACAGACACACACACACACCACACACACAGACACACGCACACCAGAATCACACTCCAAGGTTTCTGTAAAGGTTCTTTTGTATAATTATATGGGATCTCTCATCAGCTGTTTTATTTCTATGACTTGACACTTGGTCTCAAGCCAGCGGTGGCATTGGAGGAGGTTCTGGAGCCTTTACAGTCCAGAGCAAAGCTGGCACGTTATATAAGGCAGTCTGGCTCGGCATTGAAGATTCTAGAGCTCAGCACCCACATCCAGGCCTGTCTCAGTTTCCTGTCTGCCCAGATGTAACAAGCCACACTGCAAGCTTTCATTGCTGAGGATGGAGCCACGCGCTGCCGTTCCTCTCTGCCGTGATGGACCAGCTCCTGTACAGTGAGCCCAAAGAACGTCTCTCTTGAGCTGCTTCAGTCTGGGATTTTATCACAGCAAAGAGAAACGACAGGGCGTTACTTTGACACTAGACACATGAAAAGATCATGAGAATTACAACTTGTTCTTTAAGTTTTTTTTTTTTTTAAGATTTATTTTTTTATGTGTGTGGGTGTTTTGCTTGCATGTATGTCTGTGCACCACTTGCATGCCTGGTGCCTGAGGAGGCCAGACACTGAGGATCCTCTGGAACTAGAGTTACAGAGGCTGTGAGCTATTATTTGGGTGCTGCTGAGAATCGATCCCAGGTCCTCTGGAAGAGCAACCAGTGCTCTTAACCACCAAGACATCTCTCCAGCCCTATACAACTTGCTCTTGATAAAAATATGTAAAAGTCGGGGGCTGGAGAGATGGCTCAGAGGTTAAGAGCACTGACTGCTCTTCCAGAGGTCCTGAGTTCAATTCCCAGCAACCACATGGTGGCTCACAACCATCTTCTGGCCTGCAGTCATACGTGCTGTATACATAATAAATAAATAAAATCTTAAAAAAAAAAGAACCAGAACAGAACATGGAAATTAATACCACGGAAAAGTAAATATTAAAAAAAAAAAAAATGTAGCCGGGCTGTGGTGGCGCACGCCTTTAATCCCAGCACTCGGGAGGCAGAGGCAGGCGGATCCCTGTGAGTTCGAGGCCAGCCTGGGCTACCAAGTGAGTCCCAGGAAAGGCGCAAAGCTACACAGAGAAACCCTGTCTCGAAAAACCAAAAAAAAAAAAAAAAAAAAAAAAAGTAAAAGTCTATGTTAGGATGTATTATCCATCAGTTACAGCAGGAAACCATATAATGTGTGCAGATCCTCTATTATAGGTCTCCATTTCCAAGGAAGCGCTCTCTCTCTCTCTCTCTCTCTCTCTCTCTCTCCCTCTCTCTCTCTCTGTCTCTGTCTCTCTCTCTCTCTCTCTCTCTCTGTGTGTGTGTGTGTGTGTGTGTGTGTGTGTGTGTGTGTGTGTGTAGACCCAAAAGAGAAAAGATCTTTTGAAGCCTTAAGTGAGAGTTTGACTGATATCATCTTGGCCCCATAGCTACTGCCCTGAAGCAAGTGACAGGAAGGACAGAAGAGCCCTGTCACCACCCAAAGGTTTAACTGATGTCATTGGCATCTCTCTTCCTCTTGGTCCCCTTCCTGGAGTGAGCCACACCAGCCCTGGGACCAGATGAGCTGTCTTACTCCGGGTTGTAGGGTATATCATCATGGAAAATACTTAAACTTCCCCAAGGCCTGCATTTGGAGAGAGTGAACAGATTGCTTGGCATCTTTTGACCAGATTATTCCTTGATATCATGTGATTTCTGTATCAGCCACAGAAGGAACCCTGAAGACAGAAGACAGGGTTTCTGGGTTGGTTGGAGTTCTTGGGCAATGAATTCAAAGAGCGACCTCATTGTGGGTGGAGAAAGATCACACACACACACACACACACACACACACACACACACACACACACCCTCAGCAGCTGGAAGCACTTTGAGTACTGGGTCATGCTCAACTCTGAGGAATAGTATAAAACACCACTAACAAATAATATTACCCCCAAGGGGATACAGGGCATTAAAGGGTGAAGTAAGAAGCACACAGGCTGTGTGAGACACACCGAGCATGCAGGCTGGCCTGGAGCCATCCGGAGTCCCATCTCTATAACTTTGCAGTTTATGTATTACCTGCCCTGCTTCTGCACAGGGCTCAGAGAGGTTGAGGAAATGGTTCGCACAGCAATAATGGGGGAACCAGGCACTCAGAGTCTACCATAGAAGACCCTCACTCTGGAGCTGTAGGATGTCAAGGCTTCATGACCCTTTGGGATATTTCTACAGCCTCACTTCACAGGTGCTACATAGAGGGACTCTGTCTCAAAAACAATGAGGTTAGGGGAGGAGGAGGAGAGGAAGAGGAGGAAAGAGCTGGCCTGTCCTATGTGCAAATGAAGAACAGCAGTCTACAAAGCAAATGCTTATCACACAACACATCTCAAGCCATGCTGTTTGAACAAAACAGTGCCGGGAGACTGGTCACCACAAAGTACACAGATGCATGCCCAAATCCAAAGACTATATATCCTGTGCATTTCTGCAATTATTATTCAACAGGAAATAAGCTGGGGGAATTAGGCTGCTGCATCTTCTCTGGGATTTGTGGTTTTATGCTAATGCCCATTAAGAGCTTCTGCCTTGGGGCTGGAGAGATGGCTCAGAGGTTAAGAGCACTAGCTTCTCTTCCAGAGGTCCTGAGATCAATTCCCAGCAACCACACCGTGGCTTACAACCATCTGTAATGAGATCTGGCACCTTCTTCTGGTGTGCAGGCAGAACACTGTATACATAATAAATAAACAAAGGGCTTCTGCCTTAGTCGGGTATATTTATATATAAGGTTGCTGTTTCTAGGTGCCCCAGGTATTTATTTCTACTTTAACACAGAAGGGTAGGGCGCTCGGGCTCCAGAACACTGTCGCATACTGCTAGCAAGTAGAAAGTCATCTTTATACTGCACCCCACACCCACACCACCCTCTCCAACCAAGTGCTTGGAGCTAGCGCCCCTAAAGGCTTACCTGCAGGGCAATCTCCTTCTTCCTGCTGCCCATGGCTCTGCAAAGAAACCAAACTGTTCAAACCAGCAAGCCTAGAGCCTCTTTTAAAGAGACGGTAAATCAATGTACGATGCAAAATGCACAGAGACACAGGCTGGCGCACTCTAGCTCTCTCTTTCTCCCTCCCTCCTCCCGGGGCCCCAAGGGATCACCAGGCTGTTTTCGGAAGTGGGGCTGGTGTCTGTAAAGCCCCTTCACTCAGGAGCCCAGGGGCACCAGCAGGCAGCTCTGGCAGTTTGCCACATTATAGTGTCCACTGAAGAACTCGAGCCGATAAAGAGGGTCCCGTTGTCCCTACAAGTCTCCATGAACTACTCAGACTCAGCTCTTGCGAACGGTATAGATACCAGATACCAGGGCCTGGACGAGGCCAGAAAATCTCCAACTTGACTCCGCAGCGTCTTTGCAATGGTCGTCCTAGCAACCCAGCACCCAGCCCACCGCTGCCATGGAGAGCTCTCATTGGCTGGAGGGAATGTCAGGTTCTAGAGCCACTAAGGTAAAGATCCCACCCTTCCGTGTTCGGTGCAGCTTGATTCCCGCCCCCTTCCCGCCCGCCTGCCAAAGCTGGTTGGTGTACAGCTTTTCATCCCATCTATCCATGACATCCTTGAAGAAGGAGTGCCACGCGGGAGATGGCTTTCCAGGAATATGAGATTTGTCTTTAAGCCTGCAAATAATTGTGAATTCAAAATCAATTATGGAAGTCAAGTTCACATATCCCTAACAGGTTCAAATAGTGGGTATTAATCCAAGCATATCAAAAGTCTGATTTATACCATTGAAAGACAGAGATGGCTGCGTGTGGCTGAAGAGGTGACTCAGGTTAAGAGTACATAGTCGTCTTCTAGAAGATCCGAATTCGATTCCCAGCACCCACCTGGTGGCTCACAACGGCCTATAGCTCTAGTTCTAGGGGATCCCAAGCCTCTTCGGACTTTCTCGTTCTCCCGGCACAAGTGGCACACTTGCATTGTATCCAGGGAAAACATACACATAAAATGAAACAAATAAATCTAAAAATAAGAAATTAAGTTACGGTGTGAACTACCAGTCTGCCCCCAAATGCATCACCTTGGGCTACCCCATTTTGTATGCTGCTACTTAAAAGACTTTCGGGGGCTTGGGGGAGTTTTATTTATTTACTTACTTACTTACTTACTTATTTATTTATTTATTTATTTATTATTCACTTACTTACTTACTTACTTATTTATTTATTTATCAAGACAGGGTTTCTCTGTGTAGCTGTGTAGCTTTGCGCCTTTCCTGGAACTCACTCTGTAGCCCAGGCTGGCCTCGAACTCACAGAGATCCGCCTGGCTCTGCCTCTGCCTCCCGAGTGCTGGGATTAAAGGCATGTGCCACCACTGCCCTGTGGGAGTCTTATTTTTTGTATGTTTTGCTGCAAATGTGTCTGTGCCTGGTGCCCAAGGAGGTCAGAAGAAGGTGCCAGATCTCTGGAACTGGAGTTACAGACAGTTTTGATCCATCATGTGGGTCCTCTGGAAAAGCAGCCAATGCTTTTAACCACCAAACTATTTCTCCACCCTCTGGAAGTTGATTTTTTTATATTTGATAATATTAGTCAGTGAGATTGTTTTGTTCAAAAACAAATTTCTGGAAAACATACTTCTTAATTAGACTCATGCTAAAAATGTGCTTATTATTTTGCTTTGTTTTAATGCAAAAATATCTAACTGTGGCTAAGGAAATGCTTTGGTCTGCAAGATTAATTTTCTCCTGCAAGTCATGCTCTTTGCCACAAGGTGGTGGCTTGCTCAAAGAAACCCCTTCTGAGACTCAAATCAGCAGGCACATCTTCATCAAACAGCCCCCGAGCTGATGGAACTGTGTGGAACGAAGAACGAATCATCTACTCAATTGGGCCGTGTGCCATTTTCCAGTTTTTCATCTTAAACGATAAGGAAATAGAATCACAAAGGCAGAACTGAAAACTTCTCAGTCAGATGGATTCAGCTAGATGTCACATCTTCTACGTGTTCCCCCCCCCAGCACCTCCCCCCCCCCCAACATACACACCAAGCCTGGAAAAGGTAAGCCTGGACCAAGTGTATCCTTCTTCAGCCTCAGTTTCTCATTTTTAATGAGGAATATAATTCTGGCCATCCAGGAATGTTGTAGAAAAGATTCACGGTGTGGAATGGTGCTGGCCAGTAGCTCCAGGCAAAGACCACAGTGGCCATCCCACCCATATCCCTTGCATCCTGGTGGAGCTATTTGATTAGTTTTCCTCAGTCCAGTTGGAAGAGGTGAGTGCCACTCTTTTCTTTCATTATTTAGCTCAGGTTGGCCTTAACTTGTGATTCTCCATGGTGCTGGGATTATAGGTATGGACCACCATAGCTTGATGAACTACAATTTACCCAAACTGTATGCCATGTTTTGTTGTTTTCCAGTGGGCTTAGGTAGCGGCAGTACATGAATACCGATACTTTAACTACCTTCTGCGCCCCGCAGCCCACAGTCAGAGTCCTGCACTCAGGCTGCATCCTGGCGGCACGGTCCCACTGGGCCTGACACCAAACGTAGTTTTTAACTAAGTCTTATTGTTCTATTTACCAATGAAGCCTCAGGAGTCTGATGTTGGGATGAAAACCTGCTAGATCAGAGAAGCCGAGAAACAACCAGCAGACCTTCCTTATTGGCCAGAGACCCAGCAAGAGGGCATCTCTCCATTTGACCCAAACCAAAAAGGACTAGAATCTCCAAGTCCCTCCCTACTCCTTCCTGTGTGTCTCTTTATCTATCTTCCCGGCTTCTCTGTTACCCTCTATCGCCAATTCCTGTCAACTAATGGCTGGCTCTGCCCCCTGGTCCAAGGTTGCTTTTATTAACACAGTCTCAGGTTTCACAGTGAGCTCAAATATCCTGCAACAACGTTCATTGCTTTTTTTTTGTCCGAATAAATCTTTGCCTACCCACAGGTCATGAAGCCTGGCTATCACTGTTTTCTAAGAGTTATAAAAAGCTCCAATTCTTGCAATTATAAGAAAAAAATATAATGAAAATAAATATTACAAAGTTACCTCTAAGGGCCTTTAGGGGCTGGAGGGATAACTCAGCGGTTTGGAACACCTACTGCTCTTGCAGAGGACCCAAGTTCAGTTCCTGGCGCCCACATGGTGACTCCCAGTCGCCTGTAACTCTACTTTCAGGGGATCCCATACCTCCTGCACACATGTGGGGTATGTCCATTCACTGAGGCACACACACATACACATGCTGGAAAGGGATGGGGTGAGTTACCTCTACATTTAGGCTTACGGTTCTCTGTCTTTAGTCTTCTGCTGTTGCTCAGGCTGCTTGAACTTATGAGTTCAAATATAACCCTTCATCCTATCCAGTAGAAGCCATTCTTTGTTTGTTTGTTTGTTTTGTTTTGAGACAAGGTTTCTCTGTGTAGCTTTGGAGCCTGTCCTGGAACTCATGCTGTAGCCCCAGCTGGTCTCGAACTCGCGGAGATCTGCCTGCCTCTGCCTCCCGGGTGCTAGGATTAAAGGTGTGCGCCACCACTGCCTAGCAGTAGTTGCCATTCTAAGTGCACAGAATTCTGCCCAACTTAATTTCAAGTTTTAGTTTAAAGTTTTACTTTGATAATTGTTTCTTACTGTGGTTGTAGCAAATAGCACAGAAAAATCCTTTGTGGGCTCTGCTGGTTTTCTCTCAATGGTAACATTTTAAAAAAATTTATAGTACGCTATCACAAACAGATTAGTGACAGCTGCACAGTTCATTCATCTCAGATGGCCCCGGTGCTGGTTGCTGTCCTGGGGTGTGTGTGTGTGTGCGCGCGCGCGCGCGCATTCTATAAACATTCTAACCCTTGCACAAGTTGGTGTATTTACTGCCATTCAGAATTATGAACAAAGGAACATTATGTTGCCCTTTATAACCACACCCACCTTCCTCCTGGGTGTCTTCCCAGCCCTACCCTTAACCTCCAGCAACTGTTATTCTCTTCTCTGTATCTAAGCTTTTGTTATTAGAAAAAGTTATACAAAGTTATATAAGCCATATCATGTAACATGCAATCTTTTGGGGACCAGCTTGCTCATCTGGTATAATTCCTTTGGAATTTGAAATCCCCCTGGCTACCATCCCAGTTGCTGCATGTATTCATAATTTAATTCTTCTGCATGGATGTGCATTGATTCCACAGTCTTGGTGAACCATACTTGGCTTCAAACTAGTTTTTGCCTGGGATGTGAGGGAGGAGTCATGGCTCATATTCCCATTTATATTTCTGGCTGTGTGAGCAAGAGGTGTCCAGAAGAGTTACCTTTGTTTTTCTTCACTGAATTGCTTTCTCTTTTGTAAAAAAAAAAAAAAAAAAAAAATCATCTGGCTAGGCCAGGCATGGTGGTACACACCTTTAATCCCTAACACTCAGGAAGCAGAGGCAGGTTGATCTCTATCAGAGCCAGGTCAGCCTGGTCTAAATAGCAAGTTTTAGGCAAGCCAGGGCTATAGAGTGAGACCCTGTCTTAAAAAAAAAAAAAAACTGGGCCGGGCGGTGGTGGCGCACGCCTTTAATCCCAGCACTCGGGAGGCAGAGCCAGGCGGATCTCCGTGAGTTCGAGGCCAGCCTGGGCTACCAAGTGAGTTCCAGGAAAAGGCGCAAAGCTACACAGAGAAACCCTGTCTCGAAAAAACCAAAAAAAAAAAAAAAAAAAAAAAAAAAAAAAAACTGATTATACTAGTGTGAGATTTTTTTTTAAGGTTCTTTTTTTATGCTATTATTGGCCATTAGATAACAATTAAGGTTATCTTAAAACCACATAATCAAAGTCATTCAATTTTATTTTATTTTATCCTTTAACTTAGTATACAAAGCAGTATGTTTAATTATAGCATTTTTATACATATTGTTTTCCTTTTCAACATTCCTTTGGTTATTTTTAATTACTTTGATTTTCGTACAATCTTCAGAGTCAGCTTGTTAATGTTTTTTGAAAAATTCTGTTAAATTTGAGTAGGATTGTGCTGACTCTAAAGATTAGCTCGGGGATAACTGACATTTTTATTGATGTTGAGTCACCCAATCTGCAAACAGGGTGATCTCTAGTCCTTCTTCCTGGTGCTGGGGATAGAATCCAGGGTCTTGGCATCTAGATCAAGGTGAATCATCAGACTTCTGTTTTTCTTTTATTTCAACAATATTTTCCTAGTTGTTGAAAAATCAAAAGTCATTTGCATTTTGTGTTCCTCCCCATTATTATTGAAACGTTCTGTTCCTTTAAAAAAAAGATTTATTTTTATTTATGTATATTTGTGTGGGATCAGGTGTGCAAGAGTGTCTGTGGAGGCCAGAGGAGTCAGGTTATCCCCGGAGCTGGAGCTGGAAACTGAACTCAAGTCCTCTGGAAGAGCAGCAAGCACTCTCAATCAATGAGCTGTCTCTCCAGTGCTGAAGCATTTTATTTCTTAACTTCATTTTCAATTATCTGCTGCTAGAGCATGGAGATACACCTACTTGTTTCCCAGACTGACTACTATTCTGAGATCTTGCTAAACCCACTGTTGATTGCTAGTAGTTTTAAGTAATATACTTTTATTTATTCTTGGACAATTTCATACATTTATACAACATATTTTGATCATATCCATCCACCATTACCTCCCTCCAGCTCTCTCTAATGTCCCCACCCTGCCTTGTTACCATTTCATGTCTTCTTATTATTATCAATAAATTCCTTATTCTAATTAGTGCTGTCCAATTACAGTATTTTGTTGTTGATCACTGGGATGACTTTTGTCATTGTTGTTGCTGTTGTTGTTTGAGACAGAGTGTCTTAGATAGGGTTTCAATTGCTGTGAAGAGACACCATGACCATGACAACTTTTATAAAGGAAAACATTTAATTTGGGTGGCTTACAATTTCAGAGGTTTAGTCCATTGTCATTATGGTGAGGAAACACGTGGCATGCAGGCAGGCATGGGCTGGAGAAGAAGCTGGGAGTCCTACATCTTGATCCGTAGACAACAGGAAGTGAACTGTGTCTACACTGAGCATAGCTTGAGCACAGGAGACTTCAGAGCCCATTCTCACAGTGACACACTTCCTCCAACAAGGCCAAATCTACTCCAATAAAACCACACCTCCTCATAGTACCACTCCCATATGAGCTTATGAGGGGGCAATTACATTCAGACTACCACACAGGGTTTCACTCTGTAGACCAGACTGACCTTGAACCCAAAGAGATCTGTCTGCCACCGCCTCCCCAGTGCTGGGATAAAAGGCCTGTGATACCTGGGCTGTGATGACTTTGCCAACAAGACAGTGAGTTCTAAAATGTCTCTCTGAGCCTGACAACCGATATCCATTGTGCTGTATTTTCTCCAAGCTACAGAAGTCAGTTAGCATTACCATCAAACTGCTGAGCCCTGGTGGGACTTCCTAGTGCATGTTTTATCACAGAGTCTCAGGTTGCCATTGAGACCAGAGCTAATGAGCTCTGTGCTGCCCACTGTTCTAGCTTCTTGAGAAGTTCAAGTGGCAAAGAGCTGTTCTGTATGACTTTTACCTTCTAACCCACTGGCATGTCTTCCCAACAACCCCTCACGATCAACATGCGGAAAGAGAAGTGCTGGATGCCTTTATTCCTAACGATCTTTTCAGGGATGTTTCACAGCCTTGAAAGATAGAGTGTTCTTCTAGAGCAAAGCAAGGGTTTGCTTATAGCCTTGGAAGGTAGAGATACGCTGTTCTCTGCAGAGGCACATTTACTCACCATGTAGGAGTGTTGATTTATGGGAGCTAGAATTCCTATCTTGTGACACACCCCAGCCCTTTTCTGTGGTCCCGTGGGGAACCAAGGTCCAGAAACCTTGGTACTGTTTTTGTTTTGACTAATACATTCTCCGTTGTCTCTGACCTAGAAACGTCACATCTTCTGCCAGCACCTATGAAACTACGGGTGTGTGTGTGTGTGTACCCGCGAGCGCTAATTGTTAGCTTGCAAAGAGGGTAAAAAAAAAAAAAAAATCAGAGACCACAATGTTTTGTTTGGGATGAGATCAAACTATTTGCCCAGGCTGACTTCAAACTCCAGGGCTCAAGTGAGACTCCTAGCTTATCTTCCCAAATATCTGGGACTACAGGCTGAGGGTTTGGCACCCACTTCATAATTCTTGACCACTCCAGAGAGGTAATAAACTTTGTCTATTAATGGAGTAGGGAGGGCATGACCTTCTAGACTCTTCTCAGAGCTTCTTTCCCAACTAGGTGGCCTTACAAGCTTCTGAGGCAGAGCTGTCAATCCACGGTCCCCATTGTAAGGACTTCCTCCCCCACAGCAGCAGAGCTTCCTCAAATTGCCCCCCCCCCAGTTGAGTGCATTGTGCTAAATGGCCCTCTAGGATCTCCACACTTCATTAATATTTATCTCAAAGATCTGTGTGCATTTTTGAATATTACATGCCATATTTAGAATGTCATTTAGACTGACTCATATCTAGAGTCCCAGACACTGCTCTTGTGGCAGACAATAGCCTTTACCCTAGCTCAGCCTCTCATCAGCTACCAGGAAATGCTCATTAAGGGGTTTCTTTTTCTTTCTTTCTTTCTTTCTTTCTTTCTTTCTTTCTTTCTTTCTTTCTTTCTTTCTTTCTTTCTTTCTTTCTTTCTTCTCTCTCTCTCTCTCTCTCTCTCTCTCTCTCTCTCTCTCTCTCTCTCTCTCTCTCTCTCTCTCTCTCTCTTTCTTTCTTTCTTTCTTTGGTTTTTCATGACAAGGTTTCTCTGTGTACTTTTGCACCTTTCCTGGAACTTGTTCTGTAGACCAGACTGGCCTTGAACTCACAAAGATCCACCTGCCTCTGCCTCCCAAGTGCTGGGATTAAGGTGTGCGCCACTGCTGCTGCTGCTGCTGCCGCTGCTGCCGCTGCCGCCGCCGCCGCCGCTGCCGCCGCCGCCGCCGCTGCCGCCGCCGCCGCCGCCGCCGCCGCCGCCGCCTCCGCTGCCGCCACCACCACCACCACCACCACCACCACCAGGCCAGGAGTTTATTTTTCAATGAAGAAAGCCATTGGATGCTTTGAACAGTATTACTTAATTTCAATGTCATCATTTTTATCAGATGTAAATTACTGAAAAGGTCAGATTCTAAGTAATGTATATTTCTCAAACAATTCATACTCCTCTCTGCCCAGCTCCCAAGGTTTGGGAAATGATGACCAGCTAATGTCAAAAGACACCATATTTGCCATCCAGAAAGTTAGCTGTCCCCTCTCCCCTGCCAAGCACAACACTGGTGTATACAGAGATGCCAGCACTAGTCCATTCTCTTAGAGCCACCTACTCTGGATCCACACTGTTCTCCTTATAATGTCCACATAATCTATCCCAGCAAATTCCCAGGGAACCAAAGCTCCAGACTTTCCCTGATTCACTATATGCTACCTTTTGAGAAATTCCTGAGAAATGTGAGTCACAGAAAGGAAACAAGGCATTCAGAATCTGGTTTGCATCTGCCTGTAACACAGCCATTGACAAGAAAGGCATGGAAAGAAGTACCGAGATCCTCCCTTCATTCAGGAGGTGGCAGCAGGAGGATCAAAAATTCAAGGGGATTCTTGGCAACATAGCGAGTTCAAGACCACCCTGGAATACATAAGATGCTCTTATAAATAAACAAACAAACAAACAAACAAATAAATATTAGGGGTTGGAGAGATGGCTCAGTGGTTAAGAGCACTTGTTGCTCTTGAAGAGGACTGGGTTCATTTCCCAGCACCCACATGGTGGCTCACAACCACCTGTAACCCCAGTTCCAAATGGAGTTCCATCCTCTGAGAGCACAAGGCACTAACATGGTGCACACACACACCCAGAGGCAAACACTCATATACATAAAATAAAAATGAATAAAATCTCTGAAAAAATCCTAACAAACCAAAAAAAGAATGAAACTGCAAAACTTTGTTCTTCCAACTCATACAGTAGCCGGGCAGTGGTGGCGCACGCCTTTAATCCCAGCACTCGGGAGGCAGAGCCAGGCGGATCTCTGTGAGTTCCAGGCCAGCCTGGTCTACCAAGTGAGTCCCAGGAAAGGCGCAAAGCTACACAGAGAAAGCCTGTCTCGAAAAACAAAAACAAAAACAAAAAACAAACAAACAAAAAAAAAAATCGGGTTTCCAACTCATACAGTGAAACCTACATTCTGGGAAGGCTGGCCCACTACCACCCTGTGACTGAGCCTCGGAGACTCACACACGCCCCATATGTGGCATGGGGAAGCACAAATCTAAGAGTTGGCCCTGGCCTGCACCAGCCACAGTAGAGCTTATGACCCTAAAGGAGGCCGGAGGCTCCTTGCTTGGCCACTGTCCCTCTGGCCTCTGCTCCAGGTTATTTTGTTAGAGGGGGAGCATGGGAAGGCCACTTTATTAACATTGCAAACATGGCAGCCATATTTAAAATACGAGTCCATCTTAGTGATTGGGCCTGGGTCTTATTTCAGTTTGAGTTGTGTTTCCCAGCATGAAGGGAGAAGGGATGCAACCCCAGAGGAGGCCCGTTCCTGAGAAAAGGTGAGGGAGAGAAACTGAGCCTCAGTGATAGTAGGATCTGGACAAGGATGTACAAGGGCTAGGTCCCCAGTTCACACGTATGCTCAGGCTGTGGCTTCAAGGGAACGGGCAGACAAGTCTGCAAATCTGCCCTGAGCACTTAGTGATGTTGGGCAAAATTATATAGGAGATCTGTGCAAAGGCGTTTATTGGACCCGGTGCTGTTATCCACTTACCTAACCAACTGCCCCACCGCCGCCACACCATATCTTGTCCTGTGCCGCCGTCTGTTCCAGCATTCAGCTGGGAGAGAAGCAAGTCCTGGCAGGGCCTCTACTGCATTTGATGGATCAGGAGTTTAGGTAGCCCTGGCAACTAGCCTTAGCTCCCAGATTCCTATTCTGGTCTTTTTTTCCATCTCAGAAACCTCCCTGTATGTAGTGATTGCCCGGAGAAGCTGAATGATCCAGACTAGAACTGCAGTTGAGTCAATCCTGAGGATAGCTTTGACTCTGAGAGACAGAAGTAGTTCTCTCTTCCCCTTCCCCTAGTGGTTCTCAACCTTCCTAATGCTGCGACCCTTTAATACATTTCCTCATGCTGTGCTGACCCCCAACCATAAAATTATTTTCAGTGCTACTTCAAAGCTGTAATTTTGCTACTGTTGTGAATCATAATGTAAATATCTGTGTTTTTTCAATAACCCCTGTAAAAGGGTCATTTGACCTCCCAGAAGGGTCTTAACCCAGAGGTTGAGAACTGCTGCCCTGGCGGCATTTTCCAAGAATCAGGGATCACTTGTCGTACAATACAGACCCAATTCACTCATTCTCTTATGCTCCTGTGTATTTGAGAATACCGTCAGAAATAGAGACACGATTGTGTTTTTCCATAATGTCATCATTTATTGAGTAACAATAAATGTACTAACTACTGTTGTGTAAGTGTCCTCGGAGACCGAAACAGTCCATCCTGCAGGCCGCTCCGGAATGGGAAGGTAAACAACAGAAATAGCTTTCAGGAAGTCCCTGAAAGCGACTAGATTCACCAGGCCCCTCCCAGCCAGAGTCCCTTTCAGATGAGAGAGAGCTGCGCTGCAAAGAAGAAACTGAGGCCAGACCAGCTGCCTGGAAGAAGCAGAACCCAGCTGAACTGCCTAGAAGAGGTTAGACCGACTGAGGTCCTGGAAAGGCCACTCTTAACCTGCTGAGCTGCCTGCAGACTGCACAGTGTGCCCCAGGCTTCCCAGGTTTTCTGAACTCTTACCCGTGCTGGGCTGGGCCTTGGTGCTGCATTTGTCTTGAGGTCGTTTCTTCTCCTGTAAGTAACAACCCAAATAAAACTCATTGGCTCACCAAGTTGGACTGTGGTGGGAGCCATGCTTTGGTCTGTCAGGGTTCCCTGTCTGGGGTGAGTAAATCAGCTACATTTAGTTTTGTTAGCTGCAATTTACCATGTAATCCAGATTTCCTTTGATAACATTAAGGGGCTGTAGCAGGCCTGAGCATGGCCAACATGGCTCTGGCAGGCCTTGGCCTTCCCCCATCCCCTCTTCCTTGGGAGAAACCACTGGATTACATTCCTAAAGCTAGCCACCAAGGTCTAGTCCCTTATTTGGCCACTTCCTCCCCCTGAGGCTGACTACTAAGGTCCGGCTATCAAAATAGTTAAATCCAGGAATCAAAAGTCCCCTTCGGTTGCTATAATTAGCCTGTCCAATCAAAATTAACACACGCTTTCCCCATTGACCTTTATAAACTGCCCTTTACCTATGGGCCACGTCTGATTCCTCTCTATCCAGAGGCGGTCCTTTGTCCCTCCAGGGCAAACACCCCTCCCCCTCTCCCTTGCTCCTCTCCCCTTCTCCCTAGTCTGCCATCTCCTGTCTTTGTCTCTTATTCACTGCCCCCTGCCCCTCTGAGGCAAATAAGTCCCCTTTGTGCTGAGATTTGGTCTTGGGGTGTCTTGTGCCAATACCAGTCCTTTCAAACATGATCATTGGCCATCATAGATTCTTATTTTTATTTTATGTGCATGAACTTTTATTTTTTATTTTTTGCCTACATATATGTCTGAGCACTATGTACATGCCTAGTGCCAAAGAAGTCAAAAGATCTGGGGTTGTTATTGCAGATGTTTTTGAGCCACAGTGTATGACTGCTGGGAATTGAACTGAGGTCTTCTGGAAGAGCAGCCAGTGCTCTTAACCACTAAGCATCTCTCTAGCTCCTTGTGCATTCTTTTGTTTGTTTGTTTGTTTGTTTGTTTGTTTGTTTGTTTGTTTTTCGAGACAGGGTTTCTCTCTGTAGCTTTGTGCCTTTCCTGGGACTCACTTGATAGGCCAGGCTGGCCTCGAACTCACAGAGATCCACCTGGCTCTGCCTCCCAAGTGCTGGGATTAAAGGCATGCGCCACCACTGCCCAGTGTGGATTCTTTTATTCCAATCTTAGTTACTAATATTAACTCTTAGATCTCATAGTACCCCTTACACAAAGTACACACACACACATACACACACACACTCACGCATGCTGAGCTATAGCTCTGGGGGCAGTTGGGAGTTCTCTGCCTGTTGGGCCCTTAACATGGGTACCAGCTGGTCAGATGACAAGTCAGCACAGTAGAACATCACCGCTGGTGTGTTAGAGGTCCCAGATGAGGATATGGCACCCTTTATTGATCTGGTGAGTTTCGCAAATTCACTGGTCTGGCTTTTTTGAAATGGTTTGAACGTGATAAGTTTAGGTGGGACTGTGTACTCTCAGGAATAAGTGTCTCATGGATGGCGTCAGGCAGGTGGTGGTGTCTACACCCTATGGAGCCCAATGCTGCTGTGTCAAATGGAATCCCCGTGCAAAGAACAGGTTGAAAGCCATTTCTCACACACCAGTGAGTGTGCACACTACTTACATGCTCCCTCACTTCCCCAGCCTCACCTCCTTTTGCTTCCCACATTTGCTGATCTTCCTTCCATGGACTGTTAGCACATATGGTTTGGGTGGGCCCCATCTTCTAAGTAATAGCCAGGAAACCCCCTTTCCTCTCCCGACTGCCCTGTAGAACACATTCTTGCACATCTCTTTGTTTATATAGATAATTACAAAAATCCATTTGTTGTGTGAATATATACTGCAAGCTCTATCAGGGTTATGTGTCCTATGCTTCATTTCACATTAATTTCTAACTTTCTTCAGTTATGTTTTTAAGATCTACACATGCCGGTATGTGGCCATCTCTTCTGGAAGCTTCCTGGCCCTCTAAGGCAAGCAGTTACCTTTCCTCCCTTCCCCATGCTCTGCAGTAATGGGCACCAAACTCCCACAAATAATGCCGCACAGGTGACTTTTATTAGAAATATTCATTACATCTGGTGTCAGAATTAAGCTTTGGCCAGTTGCGTTTTATACTGGCAAACTCGGGTTGTTCTCAGTTGCTGTTATTCTGGGCTTCCTCCTCACATGTACCCCATTATTGGAGTTACCCTGCAGCTACACTGAACTTACCAAATGCCAGTGCACAGTGGAGAGGCATTTGGTACTGCTGGTCCTTACCACATCTCGATTCTGGCTTCTGAGCTGTATCAGGTTGTCAGCCTACCCACATGGCTACTACAGCCCTTTGTGCTAGCCCCAAGTTTTGCAGGGGCCTTTGGCCTGTCTTCTCCTTCCTTCCTTGCCCACACATAGACATAGTTGCCCCATTATCAGCATCCTCCACCAGTGTCTTATATTTGTTATAATTGAAAAACTACATTGATGTACGATAATGACCTATCAGGTGTGTATAATTGTTGGCCATTGTGACACGTTGTCATCTACAAAGCTCATACACACTGAATTCTGTGCAATGGAGTTACCAAAGCATATCTCATAGTGCTTTAAGTAAGTTTATGGTTTTGTATTGGACTGCATTTTAAAGCTCTCATTGGCCACATGTGGCCTGCAGACCCACAGATTGGACATGTCTGCAGCATAGTTCATTCTCAGTGTTGAAAACTCCCTGTATTTTGGCAAATGTGTTATGGCATATATCAACCATTCTTGCATCACACAGAATACTTTCCCTCCCTAGAAATCCCCTCTGTGCTCCACTTCCTCACCACCTCCCAGCTAGCCCCTGGCAAACGCTGATCTCTTCATTGTCTTGGTGGCTTTACCTTTCAAGAATGCCATAGGAATGAATTCACCCAGTAGGCATCCTTTTTTAAAAAATTACTTATTTTTCACTTCATGTGATGAGTGTTTTGCCAGCATGTATTTATGTGCACCACATGCATGCCTGGTGCCCATGGAGGCCAGAAGAGGCTGTCAGATCTCTAGGAACTGGAGTCAGACAGTTATGAGCTGCCACATTAGTGCTGTGAATAGAGCTGGCATCCTGAAAAGCAGCCAGCGCTCTTAACTACTCTCCATCCGCATAGTCGGCATTCTCTAAAGTCTGGCTTCTTTCATTCAGTAACATACATCCAAAGTTGTATGGCTTGAGAGGCTCATTCATATCTCATGCATACCATCATTTGAATGTAGCAAAGTGTCTTTATTCACCCATCTAGGGAATAAAGTTCCAAGTTTTGGAAGATAGACGTAAACCTGCCCCAAACATCTAAGTATAAAGTTTTATGTAGACGTAATTTTCAACTCCTCCAAGCAAACATCAGGAACTCAACTGCTGGTAAGAATATTTTCAGCTTTATAGGTAACTATAAATTGTTATACAATTATACATTGTATAAATTGCCTTCCAGAGTCAATGTTCCATTTTGCACCCCACCCTGAAAGAACCGATAGCTCCTGTTGTCCACACCCTCGCTGGCATGTGGCTGTGTCGGTCAGTGTAGTGGGTCTGGGTTGTTCTGAGGGGTGTATAATGGGACCCCGCTGTTCCTTCACTGTGGTTCCCGGCTGATATGCCGTGGGAACGTCCCCCTGATATCTGAGGCACCTCTGTCTAACGGTGCTCCAGGCGGCACACTTGTCGTGTCCCTTTCTCACTGGAGGAAGGGAACATGCCATGAGGTTCTGCCACCCATTTGTGGAGACCCTCTTTTCTTTTTTTATTATTAAATTTTAAAAAATTTATTTACATACCAACCACAGTTTCCCCTCCCCCCACCTCCTTTCTACCCCTCCCCATCCACTCCTCAGAAAGGGCAAGTCCTCCCGTGGGAGTCAACAAAGCATGGCGTATGAAGTTGAGGCAGGACCAAGCTCCTCCTCCCCCCTGTATCAAGGCTGAGCGAGGCATCCCACCATAGGGAGTAGGTTCCAAAAAGCCAGCTCATGTGCCAGGGGCAGATCCTGGTCCCATTGCTAGGGGCCCCATACAGACCAAGCTGCACAATTGTTACTCACATGCAGAGGGCCTAGGGGGGTCCCACGTAGGCTCCACAGCTGTCGGTCTAGAGTCCGTGAGCTCCTACGAGCTTGGAGACCCTTTTTTCTATTGTCCTCATGCTTCGTGGTTCGAGGTCTCTGAGAAATTCACGGCCTTTGAAGACTCTGCTACAGAGGTGAGCTTCTCTCTGCCCTTGGGTCCCCCTAACCTGCCTATGCCGCTGTCAGTTTTGCTTTGAAATCGACCTTTCAGGTGCCGCTCACTTCTTCCTCCATGTCCACATTTCTGCCTGGAACCATTTCTTTCTGGCTAGAAATTTTTCTTCTACTGCCAGTGGGTAATGGATTTCCTCAGTTTAGATTCATTTGAAAGTTTATTACCCTTCGTCATTGGAGGATGTGGCCGGTAACTATGGAATTCAAAGTTGAGTTTTCTTCCCTTTTGCACCTTAAATAAATCACTCCTCTTTCAAGCTTTCCTCACTCCCGTTTGATTGTCAGCTTAAAATTCTCCTACACTTACTTCTGTGTGCGCATGCGCCATGTACGCGTAGTTACTGAGCCATGTGGCTGTCAGTTTTGAGGTTTGTATTTTTTTGTTCATTGCTTTTATCATTTATTCTTACCTTTCATCTTTTGGTGGTTTAAATACAATATGCATGCACGTGGGGGTTGTTTTTGTTTTGGAAACTAGGTTTTAAAATTTTTACATTGATTTACCAAAAAAACAGGTTTTCTTTTTGGCATTTTTCAGTTTGTTCCCATCCTTTGGGTCCTTCTACCCCTCCCCCCCCCATCCACCTATCTGTTTTCATGTCCTGTGTGACTGTATGCTCCCCCACACACCTTACCAACACCTCCCCCTTCCCCCCTCAAGGTTTCCTATCAAGTACCTCAGTCTGTGTCTGCTTTGATGACCCCTCATTTATACACATACAAACATCAAGAGTTAGGATCTGCATGTGAAAGAGAACACGCAAGTTTTATCTTTTTGAGACTGGGTCACCTCACTTAATACACTTTCCAGATCTGTCCGTTTTCCTGCAGATCTCAATTTTCTTAACAGCTGAATACAATTCCGTTGTCCATAGATACCAGTGCCTCGTTATCCATTCATCCATAGATGGACATCTAGGCTGGACTCACTTCCTTGCTAATACACACAGATGTGTAAGTATCTCTGTGGTAGTGCAGAGTCTTTGGGAATATGGCCAGGGTTGGCATGGCTGTGACATCTGGCAGTTCTATTTTTGATATTTGGAGGACCGCCCCCCACACTGATTTCCACAGTGGTGGCACTAGCTGATACTCCCGACAGACAAGGCACTGCTGTCCCCACATTTTCACCAGCACTTTGTCTTCGGGGCTAGTGACAATAGCCACTCTGACGAAGGTGAGAGGAAGTCTCGAGAGTTTGGGGTATATTTGTGATTTTCTTTGCATTTATTGTTTGGGAATACAAAGCTCCTTGAATCTGTGGATTGATTCTTTCATAAAATTTGGAAACTCCTCTCCCTGGCTCTCTCCCTATGCCAGCAGATACTCTCTGCCTTGCCTCCCTTGTCCCTCCCTCCAGGAATCCAGTGATTGACTGTTAGATATTTTAGTATGTCCCATGTGACTTCTGGACTATGACCCTCTGGACTTCTCTCTCTCTCTGCTTTTGTTTCAATGTCATCCTCTGATTTCTCACCTAGGTCATAAAGTCTCTACATAACTGTGTTCAATCTGCCAGTAAGCTGACCTAATGCAATCTTGACTTTAGTTATCATTTTAAATTTTATACTTTTTCAATCCTTTTGTACATTTCAATCATAATCAGTTCTATGCACAGTTTCCTCCATGTGTTAACCATTAGTGGGGTTTTGAAAGTGTAACACACACTGATGTATGTGAAGTACATTAATCATTAATGCACAGCACAGTGTGCTTTCAGGTTTACATGCACAAGTATGATCACTGCCTAGATCCAGATGAACTACATTTCTGACATGGTCTCCCAGTTGCTTCTCTATCACTCTCCTGTCCAAACCAGACCTACTGTTCTGATTGCTAGCACTATCAGCTAGTTTTATTTATTTTTAAAGAATTGTTTTATTTCATGTGTCTGGATAGGGGATGTATATATATCTGGGTAGGGAATGTATATATACATATATATATATATATATATATATACACACATATATATGTGTGTGTGTGTGTGTGCAGGTGCCTATGGAAGCCAGAAGATGGTGTCAGATCCCCTGCGGCTAGAGCTACAGGTGGATGGGAGGCAGACGTTAAGTGTTGAGAGTTGAACTTGTGTCCTCTGCAAGAGCAGCACACACTCTGACTGCCAAGCCACCCCTCCAGCTCCCTGGTTTTAATTTTCATTGGGCTTCACGGGTGATGTCCTTGCATCTCACGGCCGTCTCTGCAGGTTTCATTTGTGTTTATTTGTGTTCCACTTTGTTCTTTATTGTGGTATAGTATCCCACTATCTGAACTAACCACATTTTTAAAGAATTCATTATTGTGAGCCGGGTGGTGGTGGTGCATGCCTTTAATCCCAGCACTTGGGAGGCAGAGGCAGGGGGATCTCTATGAGTTTGAGGCCAGCCTGGTCTACAGAGTGAGTTTCAGGACAGCCAGGGCTGTTTCACAGAGACTGTTAGACTGTTTCAAACCCTGTGTTGAAAAAAACAAAACAAAAAAGCCAACCAAACAAACAAACAAAAAATCATTATTATGTTAAGAAACATTTGGGTTATCTCTAGTTTGGAGCTACTATGTGTAAAACAGATTCAGCATTCCTGTGTGCATCTCCTCATCTCCTGGTGAACACCTGTCTGCACTTTCTTAGATGTAGACCTGGGAGCGGAAGTATTGAGTCAGGAGGCACTTCTATTGATTACCCATCATAGATCCTATCGGGTATTTTTCAAAGCCAACTGTGCCTTTTACCAGTTTACTGCCTATGTATCTCAACCCACCGTTAATTGTCTGGTCAGCTTTGATAATGTTTCCTTTGCTAGCTAGCACAACATTAAACTTTGACATAAGGACCAGCAGCAGCCCCTGGATAAGATATTCCTCTTCTTGATGATGATGTGCCTGCTGGGCAGGTTCATGCCACGTGTGGCAATCAGAAACACATGGTATATCTCTGTGGGCAGGTTCCTCCAAGGTCAACTCACAGTGCATCATTCCTGTGGAAAGTTCTGGAGAAACTTCTGTAGTATAGCACCTTCCTGTGAGGATTTCCTCTGCATCCTCGGGTGAACACTTTCTATTGAATTTCACCTTCATAGACATTCAGCAAACTTCGTCATCTAGTGGGTTTGGCTGTGTTGTCTCCAGCCAGGCCTAGAGCCCAGCCTAGGGGTTAGAAGCGGAAGGCCAGCCTCTTAGCCATCTCTGCTCTGTCTTGGCCATACAACCTCTGCCTTAAATGTTGTCCCCTCTACGTCTATGGCTCTCTTGCTTAGAGTTCTCTCTCTCCTAGGGTTAAGAAATCTCTTGCGCTTAATTATTCTGCACATTAAGGTATCTTTGGCCACGTCATCGTGTGGTTCTGTGTCTTGAGTAAACCCAGGTTCATCGTGGATGTACCAGATCCCACTTTCCCCAGTTATGTCAGAGACCCTGTTCCAGGGCTGGAGTAGCTCAGTGGTTAGAAGCACTGGCAGTTCTTGCAGAGGACCCAGGTTTAGGTCCCAGCACCCACATGGCAGATCACAATTTCTTTTGTATTTCTGGTTTCAGGAGCTCTGATAAACCTCTTCTGACCTCATTGGGCACCAGGCATACACACATAGTACACCTACATACATGTAGATAAACACTCATAAACATAAAAATAAATCTAAAAAATTAAATAAAATACTAGTTTAAATTAAAAACGAGGCTTAGTTCCTCTACACCCCATTATTCTAACGTCCTTGTCCACCAATAATGGCATCTGAATAACCTTTGGTCTGCTTAGACTGTAGTCTCTTGCTGACCAGTTATGTCTTCACGTCACTTTACACTTCTAGTTATTACTGTTGTTGCTTGTTTGTTTTTTGTCTGTAAGAGTTGAACCCTGATTTCGTGTGACCAAACTCTTCCTGGGGAGATGAAACACACTCGTCTACTTACCCCAGATAGGGAACTCATGACAGACCCAAGTACAGATACCACCCAAGTTCAACTTGGTGAACCGATGAGTTTTACTGGAGTTACTTACAGGAACACAGGTGAGGGGTCACTGACAGGAGCAGACAGACATGACTCAAAGACAAGTGCATCACCAAGACCCACCCCAGCATGGGTGACAGCCCACACAGCTGGGAAACCTGGGGCACACCGCACAGCCTGCAGACAGCTCAGTGGGCTGGAGAGTGTCCTCCCCAGGAGCTGCAGTTGGTCCAAACCTCTTCCAGGCAGCTCCACGTGTTTCTACTTTTTCCAGGCAGCTGGTCTGGTCTCAGTCTTCCTTTACAGCTCCTTGTGTCTGAAAGTCCTCTTTGCAGCTGGCTCTGCCCTGCCCGGTATGGAGGGGGCCTAGTGAATCTGGTCAGATTCAGGGACTTCGTGAGGCTGTTTTTTTAGTTAATTACCTCACTACTTAAGGAGCTCCCCTGCAGGATGGCGCATTTTAATCTCGGAGGAGACTGTAACACAACACCTGTACCTCATGCACATGAAGACCATGCTTTGCCACTCACCTGCATATGAACCTGCACTCCTTTTGGTTACCTTATTTATTGATGGCTTTACTATTTGCAGACATTGTGTGTAATTTGTCAAGAAGAATATTCTGCTTTTCCTCAGTTAAGCAGATGCATGAGGAATGATTGCATAAATCTAGGATTAAACTGGATTGGACTGGGTTTTTATTCTTGTTTTAACTAAGCGCCTTGAGGGTCTTGCTATCTTCAATGGAGTTTTTGTTCGGCCCTTGAGGCATTCCTGAGCCAGGTGTCCAGGCTCTGTCCCCATGGAACTTCAAAATCTGTTCAGAGTCTTGAAGTGGGAGCTAACTTTGTGTTTCTGTTGAGCCCTTACTTCTTGGGAAGTCCTTATTTTCTAGACACTGGGGGCCTAGGGAAGCCTAACCTCTGCTACTGTCGTCTTCTAGGTCGTTTTCTTCTTCTTCCTCTAGATTTCATTCTCTTTATCTTACGTGTATGGGTATTTTGTGTGTCTGTGCACCGCATTTGTGCTTCTGCCCACAGAGGTCAAAGGAAGGGATCCCCTGGAGCTGGGGTTATGCTGGGGTTATAGATGGTTGTGAGCCACTGTGTGGGTGCTGAGAATCGAACCCAAGTCCTCTCCAAGAGCAACAACTGCCGAGCCATCTCTCCAGCACCTCACCCTGTTTTCTTCAACACATTCTTTGGCCCAGAACTCAGCAATCACAGAGGAAATTAGCTGTGTAAGGTCTCCTGTGTTCTCACTTACCATCCTGTCATGACGTGGCAAAGCTTTGCTCATCACTATCTCCTCTCTCATAGGTCCTCCTGGGCAAACAATCACTAACTGGTACTCTAAACTGGCCGATATTTTAGATAAGGGGATGGGAATAGGCAGTTAGAAACCTCATCTTCTGTTGTGACTGGAATTTACTGATCCACACCTGCTCACACTCACCTAGAAGAAGAAATTGTGATATTTAAAAACCCAATCTTGTCTCAAACCATTTTCATTAGCATGTGTTTCAAAATCTTCTATTGACTTTTCTTGAAACATTCTGCAGCAATACCACTAATTTACAGTCCTGGTTGTCAAAATATGGCATTTTAATGACACAGAAGAGAATGGGATCTATCAGAGGTACCACACATTATAAAGATAACTATTGTTTGAGGAGACTTTTGCTCTCTCTCTCTCTCTCTCTCTCTCTCTCTCTCTCTCTGTCTCTCTCTGTGTATGTGCATGTAGTGTGTGTATTCCGATTCACAGTGCAAAGATCTATTTCTCCCTACAGGTTGCAACCCCTAAAATTGAAAGTTGCTGGACTAGAAGTTTCAAGAAAGAAAGGTAAACACTGCTACAAAGAAGTCTATGAGCTGAGTAGGAGCAACCCTTTGGAGAAGTTTGGTGGTGAGTGGGAAGATTCATGGGAAACTGCTCTTCTGGCTCCAGAGAGCAAGAGGGCATGTCTGGGAGGGGTGGATTGTGAATACCCCAAGAGCAAGAGGGCACCTCTGGGAGGGGTGGATTGTGAATGTCCCAAAAGAAACTCTTGTGAGGCTTCATTCCTAATGGGGGAGGGGGTGAATAGTGATCAGCAAAAGCCATGGAAACTCTGAAAGCAGATTTTGGCAGTTCTTGATGCTATATCTGTGGTGGTATTGTGTTCCCCAAAATATTGTGTACCCTAATAAACCTGTCTGGGGTCAGAGAACAGAAAAGCCACTAGATACTTAAGATAGGCAGTGGTAGCACACACCTTTAATCCTAGCATTCCAGAGGCAGAAATCCATGTGTTCAAGGATACAGCTAGGCATGGTGACTCACGCCTTTAATCCCAGAAAGGGAGCCTTTAATCCCAGGGAGTGATGGCAAAAACAGAAAGGTATATAAGGCGTGAAGACCAGAAACTAGAAGCATTTGGCTGGTTAAGCTTTTAGGTTTTGAGCAGCACAGTTCAGCTGAGAGCCATTTGGATATGAGGACACAGAGGCTTCCAGTCTGAGGAAACAAGATCAGCTGAGAAGTTGGCCAGGTGAGGTTAGCTGTGACTTGTTCTGTCTCTCTGATCTCGCAGTGCTCACCCCAATACCTGGCTCAGGTTTGTTTTATTAATAAAGACTCTTTAAGATTCATGATACATACATTGTAAGTGGAGAATGAACCACCTTGAACTTGCACCAGCAGAAAAACCAGGGTTAACTATTATGGGTTGACTAGCATGGGGCTCCACAAACCTCCTTTGCTAACCTATGGTGGATGCTTCTGGGTCACCAAAAGATTTAATTCTAGCCACAGCCTGAAGACACTGTACCTGGAACAAAGACCATTTTCTTATTCATCTTCTTACTTCTCTAGCACTAAATGCTCACAAGTGACCTGCCTGTCCAGGCCACATGCATGGAAGAGTACAGTAGGCAGGGCAACCTATCTTCAGGGCCATAGGCTGCATGGGAATGGACCTACAACCTTTTTACATCTAGACCAAGGCAGGTAAGGCTTTTTGCACAGGCCACTGGAAGGTCCATAGACCCATCACCATAACCAGTAGGTGGCACATCACATGTGGGTGCTCAGAAGCTCAGAGCTGCTTTTATCCCCCGAGACCACACTGAACCTGGAGTCTACAGGAAGACGGAGCAATGGGGACCTGGGTCGTTTCCATTCCTGAAGGCCCCAGCCTACTCCAGGTTACTCACTGATCCATTACCTCCGGCCTGTTCTGACCCACAGCATCCAGCGTTCTCTGGGGCAGTGAGTGCTGCATACTTGCTTCGTCACTAACTGGGGAGGTCTCGTTGTATATCATCCCAGCAGCTCTGACCTTTATTCTATTCCAGGAACTGGCTCCTGGCCCACTGGCTGGCCTTGGACCTAAAGGCATGAAATCTGGTCTGCGCTCTATCTAGGTCCTTGGCCAGAAGTCTGGTGTGCCATGCTGCAGTCACACCTGATCAACCATGCATGTCTGCTGAAACAGTTTTAAAGGCTTTGGCTCAATCATGCCTAAGTATACAAGGCTTTGTCTCTTAGCCCAGCTGTGGGATTAGTTCCCACCCCCACCCCCATCCCTGACCTCTGACCTGGCTCATCAGCTCTCATTTGCTCCCTCTGCACCTTGGGCTAGGAGCTCTTCTCTGGGCTCCCACGTAGCCCTGCAAATCTCTCTCCAGCACCACTTAGTCCTCGACTGGAAGGTAGGTCCCTGTTCTAAGCCTGGCACTCAGTGGGTACTCCATCAGTTCCTCCTGAATGAACTCTCAGAACTTGCGTTTGCTGCTCAGCCACCCTATTCTAAAAAGACTGTTCACCAGCAGCTAAGCCATAGCTTTATTTCAGGCTTCAAGGGATAGTGGCGGGGGGTGGGGGGGGTGGGGGGGTGGGGGGGGATGGGGGACAGCGCGGAGGGGGGCGGGCAGCCTAAATGAGATAATCCATCTTGAATCACTATCTGAATGTTCCAAAGTCACCACTGAAGACTCCCCCGAATATAACAATTAAACTATGTAAGTTCCATTTCTGGGGAGACACAAGAAGGATTTCTGTATGGAAACCGGATAGCTATAACTCCACTCTTATGGAGCACCCTCTGCCCACCTTCCCTGAGGCCTGCGGCAAATAAAAATGAGAGAAAAGGGCAGTGTCAGGGAAAGATGGGAAGTCAAGGTGGACTTCTAACCTTCAAGGTCCCTGTCCAACCACTTCATTTACCCCCTTCTGCCGTAAAAGACACTTTCAGTGGCATCTGGTGAGTTCTCCATGTCCTGGGCCTTTTGAAAGCCACCTGGGCTTTGAGAGCAGCAGATGGGAGTATGGATGTAAGGACTACATGGCTCTCACCAAATGGTTGGTGGCTGAGAGGCCATCAGAAGCCTGCCCTAGGCAGAAGCTCAGTCTGGTCTGCTGGGAGGTCCCCTGAGGCCTGGGGTGAGGAGAAATACTCAGAAGCCTGCCCTAGGCAGAAGCTCAGTCTGGGCTGCTGGGAGGTCCCCTGAGGCCTGGGGTGAGGAGAAACACTCAAAATGGTAAGGCCGGTCAGAAAGTGTAAAGCTACCTCCAAGTCATCAAGGCCCATTTACAAAAGAATGTCCTCAGAAATGACCCTGAAGTGGATGTGGAGGTAATAGAGACTCTATCTCAGGAGAGAGAGAGAGACAGAGAGACACAGAGACAGACACACACACAGAGATAGACAAAGATACAGACACAGACACACACAGAACATGAAATAGCATTGAGACTTAGAACAAGAGGCCCCTTTACCCCATTAGTGGGACTATTATCTAAAAGACACACAATTACAAGTTTTGGCAAAAATAAGAACAGAACAAAAGCTTTGTCTAACTTCAGGCCTTCCCTACCTGGGGAGGGAGGCAGAGATAGCCAGACCCCCTAGGCTTGCAGCCCAGCCAGCCTTAAAATAAACAATAAAACCCAAAGCAACAACCACAATCCTCCAGACCAAACGTCAAAACAAAGCAAAATGGTGAATAACACCCAAAGAACTATACCTAATGTTGTCCTCTGTCCTCCACAGGCATATGTGTGCATGCTTAAGCGCATGCACACCCATGTACATGTCCACACACACATGAAGAATGTGGAGACAGTAGTTGAAAAGTAAAATGCTGTGGCTGCTTTGGAAACAGACAGATTCCCCCAAAAAAGAGTTAACTAATGACCTGGCAGTCCCACTGGAGGTGTATCCAAGAGACTTGCATAATACATTCTATCCACTTTATTCAGAACAGTCCAAAGTGGAAACGTTGATAACCATCGATTGATGAATAGCTAAACAAAATGCTTCCTATACATACAGTGGGAGACGAGTCTGTCTGAGGCTCTGCTACACTGGATCACATACATCCAGCCTGAAAACACCATGGAAGAAGTCAGTCACAGAGACCACATGTGGTATGACTCCATTTATAGAAAATGTTCTGAATAGGCAAATCCACCGAGGCCAAAAAGCAGATTAGAGGTTTCTAGACGATAGGAGGCGGGAGAATGAGGAAAGGCTACCCACAGAGGTTTTTATTTATTGGGGAAAGGGGGTAGTGACCAAAATGTTCTGGAATTAGATAATAACTATGGTTGCACAACTTTGTGAATATACCAAAACCTCACCGAAATGCACGATTTAAAAGTGTACATTCAGCGTTATGTGATCGTAGATCTCAAGTCTTGTGAAAGGGTGTGTGGTGGGGGGTGACTCCTACCGAGTGGAACAACGAAATGCTGTCGCCTCCTGTCCGGGTCGCTAGCAAATTGGCATGAACTTTGAGGCCTGAAACTTCCCACCTAGCAGGTTCTCAGAACCCTGGGGATCTGGGGACTCTATTGACAGGAGTCCTCTAGGACTAGGGAGGCATCCGCAGGTCTCAAAGTTGGCGGCCACTACCGAGAGTTAAAGGTTGGAGCTCAGACTCTTTTAAAGTCGCCCGGGGCGAATTCCCATTAGGTTGTCCCAGGCTCGGCGGCCGCGGCGCCCGGGCTGCGGGTCGGTGCGGTGAGTACGTGAGGCCGAGGGACCCTGCCTGATGCCAGCTGTCCCAGCGCCCGCAGTGGCGCCGTTTGGGGGTCGTCGAGGCCAACTGGAAGGCGCTCGAGCCGCGGGGTGCGCGGTCGCTTTAAGGCGGCGGCGGGGCGGGGACGGCGGCGGCAGCGGCCAGGCTGGCTGGCGCGGAGCCGTCAGTCGGCGGGCGGCACGGGGCCCGGCGGGCGCGGGCGCGGCGCTCCCTCCTCCCGGTACGAGCGAGGAGGCGGCGGCCGAGAGCCGGAGCCCAGCCCGGGCCGGAGCGCACTGTGAGCGGCCCGGCAGCCCCGCGGAGACGAGGCCGGCGGGCGCTTTGTTCCGGGGCTGGAGGTGTGGCCGGCGGTGTGGCCCGCTCGGCGCTCGCCGTGCTGCGCTGCACCCGGGCGCCTGGCTCTGGCTGTGCGTGGCCTCTGCCCCCACCAGCTACCCCAGCGTAACGGTGTGCGGTAAAGTCGCCCGCCACCGCGACCTCGGTGGGGAGGGCCTGGCCACCGGTCAAACAGACTCCTTTGATTGTAGTCACCCCGGGGTTCCTCGGCTGCCCGGGTAAGGACTGGCGGGGAGGTGGGCCGGGGAGGTGGGCGGCGGGGTGGTGGGACTCTCCTGGCTTAAAATGGCGTTAACCAGGGTAGGGATCTGCGGAGGGGTGGTACATTCATGTGGATAATGAAAGGCAACTTGCTTCATAAACAACTCTTGACTGCGCCCCGGGTTCGGGTTGCTTGGGCTCTGATCACAACTGGGGCCTGTGCTCACGCTAAAGTGACGCGGCCCGGTGCCCCACTGTATGTCAAACTCAGTGCCAACTCCTGTCCCACCAGGAAGGCAGGGGCACAAACTGAGTGACAGCCCAGTGTGGTCAGTGGGAGAACTCAAGAGACCCTACTCAAGGGTAGGAGATCCAGGAAGATTGTCTAGAAGAGCAGATGTGAGCATCTGCGTGGGCTCTTGACATCCATTTAGAAACCCTTGCAGAGTTGAGGTAGCCTGGGGCTTGGGGCAAAGCAGTCTGGCGAGGGGACAAAGACAGCTTCACCTGGGCTCTGACCTAAGCGCTGGGACAGCTCCTGGTGGTGGGGAACCTCCTTGGGCTACAATGGTTTTTGCTCCTTTGGGCCAAATTAAAGAGCAGACTGGTGGGGCTCAGAACTGTGGCCTCTAGAGGTCTGCCTGGACTAAGGAGTAAACAGAGGACACTTAAAAGCAAAGCTTACAAAGACCCTGGGTACTTGATGGGGATTTGTCCGTCTTCAGAAAGGGCGCCGCCAGAAAGATGTTACTATGGTGGAATCCAGAAAAGGGTAAGTGGATAGACAACCTACCCAGGACTGTGTTGAAGTCTGTGCTTTCGACACCGTGTCTGTTCTGGCCTGTTGTGAGTGGGGGTCTACGGTGCTGAGTTTTAAGGCTAGTGAAGACTGTGTTGTGCATTTTTAGCGCCGCAGTCCCCGCATCCTGCAGCGGTGGGTTGAAGTGTGAGGTGGCGGCTGTGTGTATTAATAACTGGCACATGCCAGGGCTTAGCTCTGAACAAAGCGCTTTCACTGAGGCAGTTCTTAGAGTTTCTCCTGTCCCTTTTCCCAGAGAAGAAATTTGAGCTGCTAACATTCCGTAAATCTCCTAATTTCCTGTAAATTGCATGTCCCCTGCTCAGGCCTCGGTGTTTACTCATGGGTCTGCTCACACTACCCAGCAGGCAGGCAGTATCTCTGTCTGTGGTTTATGGCACGGTTTGGCCTTTCTCTGCCAGGGTGGGTGGTGTGGGGCTCTCTTGCTGTGGGGTTTCAAGGTCAGTCTCTTTGCAGTGGGAGGTTAAGCAAGTCCCCTGCTCTGATGGAAACTGCCACCCCCAGATGTGACCTTGACATTGCCTTATGAAGAGGAAAGGCCCTCAGGGGAGGCAGGTGACTGACTACCTTCTAGAACTGTTGGCTTGCTCCTGCATAAAGCAATTTCCATAGCCCTGGCTGGCCTGGAACTTACTGAGATCTACCTACCTCTGCCTCCTGAGTGCTGGCCTTAAAGGCAGGCACCACTACACTTGGCTGCATTTATGATTTGTGGGTGACAAATGTAACTTTGACTAGTTTTAGATATTTCACACTCTTTTATAAAGTGACAAATCCACCTCACCTTTTCCAGGTTGGTCCCTGATCTCCAGTGATCGTCTGGGACTAGGGAGGACTTTAATGAATCGAGCCCTTTGGGCGACTGGTCCTAACATGACGTGTTTACCAGCCTCCTGGATCTACCGAGTTCTCAGGAAATTGTGAGCTCTATGCTGTATTCGACGCATGTGGTTGTCAGTATAATCTTGTCTACCGATGAAATACCCTGGAGCAATGTGCCACCCTGGAAGTACCTGAAAATACGCTGCTCCAGAGTGTTGCGTAGTTTGTACAAACAGTACTAAGTGGGAATTAGGTCCTTGTGCAAAACTGGAATGCACTCTAATGTCTAGAGGGTCTGAGTGCGGGCATGAGCCAGGTATACAGTATCATCGTCTTTATAGAGAGATGGGAAAAAGGAAGGAACTAAATGTGAGCTCCTTGCAATTTGGAGCACCTAGCAGGTGCCCATTATACAGATGCTGAGCAGAGCGCTTGGCTGATAGACTCTGAAGCCTTACCTCATAGTTTATATGATGCCTCTAGGCCCTATGGTCCAAATCCTCAGGGATGCATCAGGCTGCAAGCAGCAAAACTCCAATAACAAGAGGCTTGGCAAGGCTCAGATCTGCCAAAGACACCCCCAGGCTCCTGTGAGATCTTGTACACCTCCAGCATGTTGTTGTGTGGGACAGGTGGCCAAAGAGGCTGAGGCTCTGGAGTTTAGTGTCGTGGTTTTCATGATCTGGAGATGCTGCTTTTTAAAAGGCGTGTATGAGAACGTCAGAAGACATTGATGTGCAGAGTTGAGCGTGTGTGTTGGTTATGTCACTTGTCACTGTGACAAAATGCCTGACCAAGCAACATATGTAAGTGTTCCTTTTGACTGACAGTCTGGGAATACAGCCCCTCCTGACGGAGATGCTGATGAGAGTGTTCCTAGTTGGGATGGTGAGCACAGGAGATGGCTGGTCACACTGCATCCGAGTCAGAGAGTAGGCGAGAGGAATGGTGCCTTTCACTTGCCGCCTCCTTCTTCAGTGAGTTCAGGGGCACCAGCCCATGGGATGGTGTTGCCTGCACTCAGAGCAGGTAATCCCCACTACCTTAAACATGTCCCAGAACACCCTCCCAGACACGCCCAGAGGATAGTTTCTTAGATGATTTGAAGCATGGTTAGCATGTTAACAAGGTTAGCAGTCCGAGCATATGATTCGGGGCAGTTAGGAATCTCTGAAAATGAGCCACGGATTGACCCTCCTGGTCTAATGCCCATTGCTTTGGTGGTGGTTTTTGGAGACTGGTGTGTGTCCCCAGGCAGGTTCTGTTCTTCTCTAGAGCAGCCTGAAAGGACAGAGGCTGAGATACTGCCTAAGCAGGCTGAGGTAAGATAGGAGTCCTCAGCCTGTAGCCTACCCGGGAAGGCTCTCAGAAAGGGAGCTGTACTGCAAAGCCCAAGGCCAGGCTGAACCCGTCACTCCCTGCAGCAGTCCACAGTGGTGTCTCTTGTCCTCTAGGTAGCATTCTTATTCCTTGGGAGTGTCACCTCACCAGCCCTCCTTGGCTTGCCTTCCGCACCCCACACTCCCCAGTGAACCTTTCAGCTGGCCTATGGGCTCCAAGATCATTTTCTTCAGGCATTCTTCTCACAGGAGTCATGGAGTGGCCATGTGAATTTAACCTGGCCTTTTGTATGCCTGGCCCCTTCATTGGATGGGTTTGAGGCTAGCCAGATGGCCAAAATGAAAATATGGGTCATCCTCAACAGCTAAGGTGACATATATTGGGTCTCAGACGGGCTTATTCTCTGTCTGGAGAGCCTGGCATGAAGCGTCCTCTCAGTGGATGAAAGTCACAATTTATGTTTGGATTGTTCCACTAGAGAGATTTTGGAGACCGCCAAGAATGGAGTTGATTCTCCAACAAGGAGTGATGGGCTAACCTGGGCAGGATAGGGAGCTCTAAGCTCAGTCCTGGTCCCCTGAGACTGTCTAGAGGGCTTGGGTGGGTCCTATGCTGTACAGGCCCAGGTCCTGTCTGTGGCTTCTCTGCCCAGGGTTGTCATGGGAATTAGAAGAAATATGCTGGGAGATTAGAGAGGGCCACAAGAAGAAGAGCATAATCAGGGTGGTAGCCGCCTCAAATAACAGAATCCTGATCCAGCGGGCCCTCCCGAATCTTTAGTGTAGAGTCACGCCCAGCAGAACCATTTCTCATCATGATGGGAGAGGTAATAAGATGTGGTACAGACAGATCTCTTATTTGAATAGTTATGTAGTTGTCGCTATGCTTTATTAAAAAAAATACAAGCAGGCATCATATCAGACTTGTTTTTTTTTTAATGGATATTTTGCTCAAATTAAGAGCCAGGTGTGGTAATACAAGCCTATAACCCCAGCACCTGAGGTAGAAGCAGGAAGACCAGCTTAAAGTCATCCTAAGGTACATAGCAAGTTTGAGGCCAGCCTGGGCTACAAGAGACTGTCTGAAAAACGGTGAGATGGCTCACTAGGTAAAGGCTCCTGATGCCAAGCCTGTTGACCTGAGTTCAACCCTGGGACCTCCATGGTAAAAGGATAGATAGACTCCCTGCTGCAGTTTGTCCTCTCACTCCTGCATGCACATGCACACACCCGTAAGCAAATAAGTCAACGCATAAAACAAAAGGAAAAGAAAAGGTTTTCCTAAGAAATAAAGTACTTCAAAAAATACACACACACATTGGTTTTTTTCAAGACAGGGTGTCTCTGTGTAGCTTTGCACCTTTCCTGGAACTCACTCTGTAGCCCAGGCTGGCCTTGAACTCACAGAGATCTGCCTCCTCTGCCACCCGAGTGCTGGGATTAAAGGCGTGTGCCACCACCGCCAGGCTAAAAAGCATATTTTAAAGGTAAAGATTAATAACAGTTTGTCAGTGTACAGATATGGCCCCCGTGGGAAGCTGACCCCTGTGTAAAGACTAGGAAGCTTTTCAGAGAGGAGCCCTTCCTTCTGTGACAGCTTTGGCTCCAGCTGGACCTTTGTAGAGAGGGCACACATTGCCCATCAGGTTAGCCTGTCCCACTAGGGAATTTGCCCATCGTTTCAAAAGTCTTTCCTTTCACCCCTTGCCCTGTCCCACACAAACCACTCACAGTCGTGTGCTGTATAGAATGGGCGATTTTGCTTTCTTCAACTCCTCAGTGGCTTGGTTTAAAGATATCCTATCTGTATGGCCATCTATACATTCACCCACCTATCCATCTGTCTGTCCATTGATTCACCTGCCCACCCATCTACCTACGCATCTTCCCTTGGGCAAAGACCGTGGATTTGCCCTGTCCTGTCCACATTCTGTTTGCGGTCCCTGAACCTCTGGGTGCTGTGAGCCTTTTGCGCTTGTGGAAACTGGGATTCGGGAAGGCTAAGCAGGTCTCCATAGTCATGAGCTTAGAGATGCTGTGCCAGGGAGGAGTCTGAGCACGTTCTATTTCAAGCATATGCTACTTCTGCTGCATCTGCCTTTCCCGGAGCTGGAGGACCAAACGACTCAGTCCCCTCTCTGCTGGTGCTATGAGGTCTGATTCAACAATAATCAGTACCATGGGGCAGGGGCCTTTTAAGGAGAGTGGGTGGAATACCTTTTGCGTGAAAACACTGAAGGCAGCAGAAACGTTAAAAGTAATCCCGTGGCTGATTTGTGAGGGTAAAGAGGACTGAATGGTGGTAACCCTGACTCCATTAATCCTACAGCCACCTATGAACCCCTAAATCACTTTCTCACCTTATTGTTTTAATTTTGAAAAAGAAAAATGTAAAGGATAATGTAATGAACACCATGACTCAGAATGAATAGTTGTGACTGTTTTATATGGACCTGACCCTTCCCATGGCAGCACAGGACTTAAAACCAGAGCCTGGTCATTTGGCTTGGTGAGTTTGGGCCCAGTGTGAGCCTGCTGAGGGCTGTGTCTGGTTTCCAGGTATTAGACCTCTCTTTGCCCTCATACCCAGGTAATCCACCAAATTGCTAGTGAGACCTCATACCCAGGTAACCCACTGAAAATGCTAGTGAGGCCTCCACTGAGGATGCTGATAGAAACTCCATTCTCCTCATGTGACCACACTGGGAAGTAAGGTGGTGTGCACTGTTGGGCTTTCTCAAAGGTCTTTTTCAAACCATCCATCCGTTCATCTGTCCTTACAAACATCTGTCTTGATCACTGGGTTTTGGAGCAAAATTTAGTTCTAACCCAACTGTAATTTAATTGGAGACTAGAAGGCGTGGTTTGGAAAAGACAGAAAAGCTATGATTCTCTTTTTAGAATCTGCTGATTTGTGACGTTCATCTTAAACAATCACTGAAAAAGTCCACTGTCTATTCTGAACTGTAGGAGTAAGCTGGGCACAGAGGTGCATGCTTGTACTCCTGTCACTTGGGAGGTCGAGGCAAGAGGATCAGGAGTTCAAGGTCATCCCAGCTACATTTCAAGGCCAGTGTGGACTACATGAGACCCTGTCTCAAAACAAGAGTATAAGGCCAGGTATAGTGGCTCACAATGTTAATCCCAGCACTTGGGAGATAGAGGCAGGTCTGTGAATTCAAAGCCAGCATGGTCTACTAGTGAGTTCCAGGACAGCTAGGGCACTGTAGAGAGACCCTGTCTCAAAAAAACGCAAAGCCACACAAACAAAAGTACAGGACTAGCTTTAAGGAAGCAGCAGGCCCAGTGCAGGCACTTTCTGATACCCAAGTCTGCATGTTCCCATTCTTCCTTTAGAACGGGCCCCCGGGGAGTCTCTTCTCTGCCAGGCAGGGATAGCCAGCTCTTCAGCTGCGGAGGGTAGAAGCTCCTGGTGGCAACTGGAGACAACCTCTTCTTCCCACCCACAGGCTGTTAGCTGTCAGCTTGGGCTTGAGTAAGAACGGCAGACAGCTGCTTCATAAAGCTGTGCTGTGGCGAGGCAGACGGTTCTGGAAGGCTTTCCTCACTGGCAGATTTTTTTTTTTTCCCAATGTGTCACTGGTGGGGGCTGAGATTTGAACTGGTTTTGTAATGTGCTGCAGGCAGCTGGGGTGGTCCTCAAATCCTCATTGTGAGTAGGTAAGGATGAAGCACCTTGTTTTGAGTTGCCAGCAAGGGGTCACACTTCTGGAGCCTTCTCCATCTGATGGGGATGACAAATGTCGCCAAGGCTGACTGGAGACCTCAGAAGGACCTAGGGTTTGTCCTGTTATGCAAGTGGTACCAGTGAGAACAGCTACATATACTATAGAACTAAGTTCTATTTGGGCTATACAGAAGTATGTGAGTGTGTTGTGTTTACAGACCCAACTTCTAAAGAAAAGTTTGGGTTTACAAGAACCCACACCACATATCGTGGGCTGGGTTGCCCACAGTGTATACCAAGCACTGAGGTTAAAAATATTTGTAGTTGGCCGGGCGGTGGTGGCGCACGCCTTTAATCCCAGCACTCGGGAGGCAGAGTCAGGCGGATCTCTGTGAGTTCGAGGCCAACCTGGGCTACCAAGTGAGTTCCAGGAAAGGCACAAAGCTACACAGAGAAACCCTGTCTCGAAAAAAAAAATATATATATATACATATATTTTTTTGTAGTCATGTGGCGCTATGTGTGAATTGGTAGAATCACCAGGAATTGAAGGGAACTTAGGGGGCTACCTAACCCTTTAAGAGCTGATCATTTAGGGGAAAGTTGGGGGCAGGCTCTTGTCTCCCAAAGGCATTACATTCATTTCAAAAGAAGAATTAATTTCAAGGTATTTACGGTTTTTCTTCTTTTTTTATCCTTTAGAATTTCAACACACTTTCTGGAACCCTTTCCCCCTTTAGATAATCACAGATTTACCCATTCATGTTTTAATTAACACCAGGGGGGAAATGAAGCTTCAGTGGCGTGATCAGGGCAATGCGTCTTTCTCAGCCAGTGCTCTCCTCTTAGGAATCATGCCCAAAGTCCGAAATAGCCCCTCTCGTGTGCCCTTTCAAAACCTGCTTTATTGGAGATGAGGGAAGAAGGGTGGAGACACTTCCCAGTGCCTTGGGGACATGTAGTTTTTTAAAACTTTGTATAGGATATGTCCCCTCGGCCGTCCTTCCCCACCCACGTTCCTCAGTTGAGATTCTTGGCAGAGAGTGGGAGGGTCTACCCCTGTACACACCAAGCCCTTTTCCCGCCGAGGAAACCAGGGCCCACAAAGGTCAGGTACCCTGTTGGCATTTAAGGCCAGCTGGCTCCCCAGCCTCCCCTGTCCACTCCACTCACTGACCCAAGCTCCACCCACCCACCCTCCGTGGATTGTGGCCCGAGTCCACTTATCTAGGACTAGGTGGGTGTTTCCTGCATGTTTAAGATTTTATGGAGGAAATAAAAATAAAGGAACAAAGCCTTTGTTTTATTTCTGGACTCCAACTGGGGATGGCTGGAAGGATGGAAAGGGGTGCAGGAACTGGTCACTTGGCACCTTAACAAAATAACCATTCTAATAGAGAAAGCGGTTCACAGGGGTGCTTCTATTTAGGGTTGGTGTGGGTGAATAGGAAAGACGGGCAGAGGGTTTGGAGAGAGCCCGCGCGTGGGTGGAATGGAATAGGACAGGGTGGAGTGGTTTTGCCCTAGGCAGGGTCTCCAACAGTGCCAAGCAGGGGTCCGGGGCCACCCAACTAGGCTTCAGAGCAGGCGCCCCACCCTTAGGGACTCTCTAATTTGCCTTTCTCGGGAGTCCCGACTCTAATTTCTGCTGCTCTCTGTGTGATCTTAAGCGAGTCTCCTCCTTCTGGGAGCCTCCCTTCCACACACATAATAGAAGAAATGCCCCAGCTCCCTCCTGTCTGCCGTCCTCCCTGGGTCAGGCCTCCATGCCGCATGTGTGGGGAGACAGGTACCCAGTATTTCTCAGTTCTTCCTGGAGGATTTGCTCCTTACCAAAGTTCTCTAAGGGTGACATTTAAAAAAGTTGCCTGAGCATCAGTGAAAACCCCCGATACCCACGGTATTTCTGAGGGTTTGAGGGTGAGGACCATGCCTGCTGGCTGTCTGAGCTCCAGTGCCAGCCACCTGCTCTGCCCTTGTGTGCACAGCAGGCTTGGCGTGTTGACTCCCTAAGACCTACTACTGTGTTATCCCACCAAGAGCTTAGGAGAAAGGGGCTTGCCCACGGCTGAGAAAAGAGCCGAAGGTGACGTTGAGGGACATTCATTCTCTTCTTGCTGGGTCATTCCCTTGGAGAATTTCTCCAGTGGTTGTCTCTCTCTCAAATCTAGTTTACTACCATTTCCCAGGGATCCATTTTCCCGGACACTTCCTCCCAGAGCTGACAACTCCACACTTCTGTCACTTGATTGCAGAGCTGTGGTGACCGTCTATTCTAGACTAAGCTTGAGCCATGCCCTTTAGATCCAAAAAGGCCCATTAAAGAGCTCCTTTAGACAGAATTTAGTATCCTAGACCTACAGTTGAACACTACTACTATGGTATAGGATGGTTACTGACACCATTAAGGCTAGTGTAAATTCTAAAGTCAGGCTGTCTCTCCTAATGACCAAACCAGGAGTGGATTTTTTTTTTCTATAGAGTGACTGAGCAGAGCAGAAATGATATGGGTCCACAGATGTTCACTGAGCTCTGCAGGGATGTGCATTGACCATGGAGTGGGGGAATTACAGGACGTCATGTACAACTAAGCATTAAGTACCAGCCTGTGAAATGTGGTCAAGGTAGATAGCACGGTGCTCTGGGAGGACATAACTGGAATGTCACCAAGTTCAAGACACATTAGGAATCAGGGAAGTATATCATGGGGCTTAGAATGTGGCTGGGGTTTAGTGAACAGGTGTTACCATGATACTTCCTGGCCACAGGCCTCAGCCTTGTTCTTCTTCCAGCTGGTTGCCGCTGTCAGTCACTCACCAATAACAGTTTTGCACAGTTGTTAATTTGCTGAAGATTATAGAGCTAGCAGAGGGGCAAGATTGGTTTTTCTTTTTTCCGTGACAGGGTTTTGTGTATCCCTGGCTGACTTCAGACTTGCTATATAGCCTAGAATGACCATGAATTCCTGATCTTTCTGTCTCTGCTTTCCAAATTCCGAGATTATGGGTGTAAACTGCTTTGTGTGGTCTATGAAGTGCTGAGGATCAAACCCAGGACTTGATGAATGCTAGGCAAACGCTCTGCCGACTGAACTACAATCCCAGCCCCTAGATGAATGACTTTTTAATGGAAATGCTATATAGAAAGCAGAGGGAGTTAAGTGTGGTGGCACATACTTTTAATCCCAACACTTGGGAGGCAGAGGCAGGTGGATCTCTGTGAGTTTGAAGCTAGCCTGGTCTACATAGTGAGTTCCAGGACAGCTAGGGCTACATATTGAAACATTGTCTCAAAAAACAAAATAACAACTGTAACACGAATCTTAAATGGTCTTATTAATAAAAAACAAAACAAAACAGAACAAAAAAACCTCAGTGCTGGCTACTGGGGAAAATTCCGAAAGATCAGAGAGACAGAGCAAGCCACAGCTAACCTCACCTTGCCAACTTCTCAGCTGATCCTGTTTCCTCAAACTGGAAGCCTCTGAGTCCTCACCTGAATGGATCTCAGCTGAACTGTTAAAAACTTAAAAGCTTAAAAGCCTCTAGTTCCTGGTCTTCACGCCTTATATACTTTTCTGCTTCCTGCCATCACTTCCTGGAATTAAAGGTGTGTGTCTTTTCTAAGCAAGACAAGATATCTCAAGTCCTGGGATTAAAGGTGTGTACCACCATGCCTGGCTCTGTTTCCAGTGTGGCCTTGAAGTCACAGAGATCCAGATGGATCTGTGCCTCCGAATGATAGGATTAAAGGTGTGTGCCACCATTTTCTGGCCTCTATGTCTATCTAGTGGCTGTTCTGTTCTCTGACCCCAGGTAAGTTTATTAGGGTGCACAGTATATTGCAGGACACAATATCACCACAAACAACAAAAACTCAAGGAAGCAGAGGGTGAGTGACTGGCCACCCAGTCAGTGCTGACCTTTTTGGTTGAGTCTTGCCCTTGGGTCTAGAGCAGTCAGCCTGTTCTTCCTCTCCCTTGCAAATCAGATCAGCTTGGTTAGGAAGGCAGAGGAAAAACAGAGAAAATCATAGTGTTCTAGGGTAAGATGTAGCAAATGGCCCCCTGCTTTTTCAGCTAGAACGCTTAAAATCCTGTGTTTGGAAGAGTCGCTGAGAAAGCACCCTGCCCTGCCTTGAGCCCTGGTTGGATGCTCAGAGCCAGACAGCTAGCTGGTCCTCCTCAGGGTACCACTCCAGAGACCTGCACGCAGGAAAATCCCATTAGCGCGTTGGTTGCCATGCCCAGCTCATTTCCAGGAAGTTTCCCCTTTATTTGGCCCATCCATCTGGTTACTCTTTAAAAATGGAAATTAGGTTGCCTCACCCTACCTCTGGGAAGAGCCTAGTCGCCATTTCTTTCTTTTTTGGTCAAGCATAAAAACATGTTCACATTCTTTGATAATGGTGTTTAATGTTTTGAAAATAAATGAGGAAAACAAAATCCTTTTTGAATGTGCCTTCTGCCCTCTGCCTCCCTGGGTCTGAGCCACTCCTGCGGCAGGCTGTGTGCCTTCTCTGTGGAGAACACGCCCTGGAAATTTCCCTTCAGGCTGAGGAACCCCTGTCGCTGCATGGGGTCAGTTCCACAGCTTTCATCTTTTGCAGCCAGATCCAGGTCAGGGTAGCAGTGAAAAGAATCATCTGTCCCAGGCCACCACAGCCCTAGGACTATGGACATGCTGAAGAGAGCTAGTGAGGTAGCCACTGATGGGGGGGTGGGCAGAGCCATTATGAGGTATGGGGGTCATTTGTTTGGCTTATACAATGAAAACCTTTTAAACTGATGGTCAGTATTCTAATTTATTTATTTTTATTTTATGTGCATTGGTGTTTTGCCTGCATGTATGTCTCTGTAAGGGTGTCAGATCCCCTGGAACTTGAGTTACAGACAGTTTTGAGCTGCCATGTGGGTGCTAGGAATTGAACACAAGTCCTCTGGAAGAGCTCTTAACCATTAAGCTTTCTCTCCAGCCCCAATGGTCAGTATTTCAAAATCTGGAGTTCTCATACAAAAACCCAGACTTCTGGTTACTCTAAAAAGGTAAGCTATCTGTTGGGAGGCAGAGGCAGAATGGCCAGCTCCAGGCCAGCCGAGGCCGTTCAGTGAGAGCCTGTCTCAGAAATGGACCAAAACAAAACATCTGCCTTGATATAGACATTCTCTAGCTGCAGCTGTCAGCTGGGTCAGAGTCACCGAGGGTCTGCCTTCAGCCAACTTCTCGATGCTAGCAGAGGAGTTTGATCGAAGGCATGACATGCAGGGACATGCTCCTTAAAGGAGGCAGGATGGCCATGTGGTCAAGGAAGAGCTTTGTGGTCAGACCTCAGCTAGATATGCACCAAGCCATAGAACCCTGTCCTTGAAGGTTTCTGGGGGTCAGTGGATAATGGCTGCCACTGGGAGTCTGCCTGAAATTCCATAGACTGAAACAAGGGGCTCCGTGGGACTCTGAGAAAGAGCCTTTCTGAGGCTCAGTTTGGAAGGGCCTGTGAAGACAGAGTCAGCTCCTCAAAGAGAGTGCTGGAGGGAGTTCAGTTGGAGGTCCTTTCTGGATGGAAGGCTGCCTATGGGCACCAGCACCCTGCAGTCTGGACACTGTCCCTGCCGCTGAGGACACCCTGCTGGGAATTAGTGGGAGCAGAGATTGTATGGGGGAAGGGGTGCTGAGCAGCTGAGGGGAAGCCTAGAAGATTCTCATGCACAGTTTCCCGGGAGGGTCTTTGTGTTCAAGGGCAGCTAAAGAGCAAGAGTTGGGAGGACAGTGCTGGAGGAGGGAGCCCAAGCTGGGAGCAGACTGCAGCCACTGTGTGGGGACCACTGTATGTGGGGAAGCCACATGCAGCAGAGGTCCTGGACCTTAGTTTTGAATTTGAGTGGATGAAGCGAAGGAAGAAAGTGGGAGAGAGTGAGTTTAGCGTGTAAAGGTGAGCAGGGGGCTGCCTGAGTGGACGGGAAGAGGCGCTGGCTTAGTGGTCCTCAACCTGTCACAAACCCTTTTGGGAGTTCAAACGACCCTTTCACAGGCCATCAGAAAACATAGATATTTACATTACGATTCATAGCCGTAGCAACATTACAGTTAGGAAGTAGCAACAAAAATAATTTTATGGTTGGGGGGGTCACCACCACAGGAGGAACTGTAGGAAAGGGTCGTAGCATTAGGAAGGTTGAGAACCACTGTGGTAGCTGGATCTAGCCTGTGCAGGGTTGAGCTGGACTCAGCTGTGGGGTTAGCAGTGAAGAGGTAAAAAGACCCATGAGGGAGTTCAGCTGAGGGAGAGCAGCAGGCGGGGCAGGACTGCAGCATGCTTGACTGCAGCATGCTTGACTGCAGCGTGCCTGACTGCAGCGTGCTTGACTGTGGCGTGGAAGGCCCTCAGTATGGGGACCCCAGTATGCATCAGGGTGCCTTTCCCAGTCACATGCAGATTCCTAAGGTAGGCTGAAGAAATTCTGTCCCTTCGGTGCGGGTGAGACCTGCCCCAGCACTAGGAAAATATTAATTGGTACCCCTACCTCCAGGGACTGAGAACAAGGATTTACAAAGCAAATCACATCTGCCTCTCCCCTCAGCTGCTGCTCCAACTGGAGCCCCGCCTTCACAAAACCTGCCCTGTGCAGGGGTTCTGTTCCCCACCTTTGGACTGATTCCCATTCCTCCTGTCCTCGATGAGGTACTGGGGACACAGAGAGAAGCCGAGCTGGGGCTCCAGAGGCCAGGTGAGACCCATAGCCTAAAGGTGCATGGATCCTGAGACCCTGAGACACTGAGACCCCCATCAACCCCTCAGCTCTGGGAAGTGACACAAACTTGTAGTCTTGCAGCTTGCCAGGGCTTGGAAGCCAATCCTCGGCTTCTCCCTTTACTACCATGTGCCTTTGGGCAAATGCCTCGGCATCTCTGACTCTGTCTCCCCTTTGATAAAATGGGGTAGCAGCCCTCCCCTGGTTTCTGCCACTGGACCTCGCCTGGGTTACCTGTCTCTCCCCCCCCCCCCCTCGCCCTCTGTCTGGACTCTAATCTTTCCCTAACCCTGCCCCCCTCTGCTCTAGGCTTCCAGTTCTTTTGAGTTTGTGTTATGCAATCTACCCCGCCTCTCGCAGACTCTGCTGGGACCTACCTACTGTGTAATCTCCCTGTGGCCATCACAGTGAGTGAGTCGGAGGCCCTGTGGCACTCGGCAGCCACGCAGCCAGCTTAATTGCATGATTAGGTGTTGGCCTGCGGGTAGAGAGGATCCGTGGGCCTCCAGCATGTGCAGACTCGCCACAACCTCACCTGCCTGGCCCTGCAGCCCTGGCCCCTGGTTCCCTTAGCGTCGGATGTTTCTGGAACCAGCCACTGGATGCTGTTTTTGCACCATGCTGAGTGTAAAGGTGCAGAGATGCAGATCCCTGGTTTTTCTCCCATCCTTCATCACAGCTGCATGCTACACTCAGCCACGTCTCACGGCTTACAGCCCTCACTGTGCCCTTGGTTTCATACTTCTGAGCTTCACAGCTTTGCAGCTTCTGTTCCTCACCTGGGACATGCTTGTTCTTATTGTTTACCTGACTAATATCTATGTGGTCTGAAAGGCGCCTTTCTGGCATTACCTTTACCAGGGAGACTTCTCCAGCACCCCTCCCCCTTCCCCATGTGGCTAAAGACTCTTACATTACAGTATCAGTGTGCAGACTGTGAGCAGATGTGAACCTTGAGAAGGCAGCTGCACTATTTCCTCACCCAGTCCACTCTTCTCTGGACTCAGGGGTAATTTGGCCATTTTTTAGGTCCTGTGGCTTGTCAGTTTTTAATCTTCCCAATGATATACTCTCCAAAGTGCAAGACACCCGGAGAGGCCTTGTTTTTCTGGTAGAGAACACTGGTATTTAAGATCTTGAGGGAGATACTGTTGAGTGCTGAACCCCCTAACATTGTGCTGTCTTCTGTGTGCTCTGCAGTGAGAGCAGCTGTCCCCAGAACTCTCGGAGACACGCAGAAGAAGGTGTGGCTCCTGTCAGGCTGTGGGTGGGCACCTGGGGGCTGGCTGTGCTAGGGAGCTGCTGTACGGATCATTGCAGGCTGAGGTGGATGCTCCCTTCCAGCTCAGGTTCAGCAATGCAGCTAGCACAGACCACCACGAGAACCTTTGGGCAGTGGGATAGTGAGTTCTATTGAGCTGCCCTGGCCTGATCTGCTAGTTCGCAGGCCATCCCTGAGCCCAGGGAGGGCCTGGGAGGAGCAGGGGTTCTTCCTGCAGGAGGAGAGACTGGAGTGGGTTTGAAGGATGCTGATGATGGAGATGACCTGATGCTTCCTAGGGAATTACTCCATGTCAGACACTGGGTCAAACAAACAAACAAACAAACAAACAAGCAGTGCCTCCTAGCACCGTGAGGCCAAATGCTGCTGCTGTGCCCACTTTCCCAGAGGGTGAAGACTGCCTAAGGTTACGGACTTCTAACCCTATGGCACCAGCTTCCTAGTCTGGAGTTACAGGTAAGGGGCCAGCCCCAGGCCTCCTGGAAGCAGCAACTCTGAATGTGGGTGGGCTGGGGGCAGGGCCCATATGAGAGTGATACAAAATGAGGTTTCAGAGCTGTCCAGTTTCTTCCACTTCCGCTCCAGTCCACAAGGTATCTGCTGAGACCAGAGCTGTGCAGCAGGCTTCGTCCCAGTCTGGAGTGGGGAGGTGGGCTTGTGTGTGTGTGTGTGTCTGTGTGTGTATGTGTGTGTGTGTGTGTGTGTGTGTGTGTGTGCGCACGCACGCGCGTGCCTGTCTGGAGGTCCTTGCATTTGCTCCGGCCTGCCTTGCTGTTCCACTTGTGGGGCCAGTGATTCGGCCCTGGTGTGTCTGACTCTGACACCACCTCCCTAGCTCATTGCTGTGCGCTCTCCAACATGCTTGCATCTGCTCTCTCTGCCCTGGCCTGACTTTGCACACATATGTCCATCCTCTTGCCAGCCACAGGAGGATACCCAGAGTGGTGAGCTGGAGTTGTCTCTGGAGTCATTTTACTCCTTTCTAGCTGGGAGACCTTGGGGGGGAGTTATTTTAACTTCTCTGTGTCTCAATTGTTTTTAATTTTAGATTGCATTTACTTCTTTATTTGTTTAGCTCATGTATGTGTGTGTACACACGCCATCGATTGTGTGTGGAGGTCAGAGGACAGCTTGTGAAAGTCATCTCTCTTTTTACCATGTGGGTCTCAGGGACTGAACTCGGGTCTTCAAGCTTGGCAGCGGATGCTTTTGCCCGCTGAGCCATCTCATTGGCCCTGTGTTTCTAGAGCTGTAAAACTGGGGTCATCAAATCAGTACTTGAGAATGAAATGAGTTATTTGAATGGCAGAATCTCCCGGTGGTTTTGACACGTTGTTTGTGTTAAGTGTTGGCTGCTGACAGGATCCTTGCTGTCATGACGGTAGCCAGAGGTTTCTGCACACTGCTCAGAGAGTCAGTGCCAGATGGTAGACGAGTGCCCAGGTCCTCTCCGGAAGGCACCTTAGACTTGTGAGTCAGACCCATGTGTGAATGGTTACGGTAGAAGAAACCTAAGGTGCAGGGTGAACACAGGTACGAGGGCTCTCTCCTTGCTTCTGTCCTGTGTTGTCTTTCTGGTTCTCTTGAGGATAGAAGATATTGGCAGAAAAGAGGAGCTGTTAACAGAAGACAGTGATAGAATTGTCCAAAGATGACCAAGCGAGATGCCCCTGAAGACCCTGGGCCCTTCCCAGGAAAAAGGATAACCACTGCATGAGGTGTTTGGGAGAGAACAAGAAGGACAGTGGGTTAGATCTGGGGCGCCAAAACCATTTTCTACCTATGTCAATCACCTCGTGTCTGCCTGTCAGGAGCACTAGGTAGGAAAAGACTCTAAGAGGAAGGAAGGGGCCCACCATCAGTCAGTGGCATCTGCCATGGCCCCGGGAAGGAGCAACACTCAGCCACACATTTGTCTATGGACTTGGGCTTAAAGTCCTCTGTGGCAAGCGTTTATGTACATAGCTGGCTGGTGGTTACATTGTAGGAATGGAGGGAGCTGGGTGCAGAGGTGGCTGCTTAGAGGTGAAGAGTGGTCCAGGGACAGTGCTGGCTGAGTTGGCACAGATGTCATACAAAGGAGAAGGGGGTAAGTCTTTGGGAGGGGTGCCAAGTGCCCTAGACTCCTGGTGGGCCCTGCATTACTTAGAGTCTGTAGGTCAGCAGCTGGGGGAAGCATCCCATTTCTGGGAATTGTGCAGAAGGGAAGGGCAGCTCCTGGAATGCAGAGCCATTTCCTCCGTATGGGTTGGGTTGCTCCCCCAATGTGTCCTCATCCCCCAGTGCTGGGCACACCCAGACATCACAGAGATGAGATTAGCTTCCCTGGACTGATTCAGCTCCATGTGAATGCATTCTCACAAGAGCGCCATTAATAATGAATACACATACACATACACACACACACACACACACACAGAGAGAGAGAGAGAGAGAGAGAGAGAGAGAGAGAGAGAGAGAGAGAGAGCCTGCTTTACTTAGAAAACTCCAGCCCAACTGCTGGGCTCAGGAGGAATCTTTAAAATAATCAGTGTCAAAATGGAGAGCTAGCAGAACGGCGAGGACCAGATCTTCACTGAAGTTGGCAGCAGCGTTGGGGTACTTGCACCCTGGCTCTGGCCTCTTAACAGTCTGTGGCCTTGTTTTCAGTGTCAGGGAAGCTGCCCCGGGATGGACAATACCCAGAGTAGAGCTCACAGTAGCAGGTGAAGTTGTGTGATGCTGCAGATGAATTCAAGGTCAGGGGCCATGTGGCATGGCAATTCTAAGCACAACCTTTGGTATCTGTTCACGCCACAGCAAAGATCCACTAAGGAACGGCGGTTGTTACCACTCTGGGCACCGTTGGCTGCAACCAGGACTATATGACATTGCTTTGAAAGCAGTGCTAGGTGAGGTCAGTGGGTGGCCAGGGACCTCCTTGGACCCGTGCACAGCGTCTACCGCCAGCACCATTTTTTTTTTTTTCCGCATGCAAAGCTCTCTTGAACAGTGGATAGTGGTTTGGGGTTATTCTTCTGGGAAAAAAAAGTTCTGTGGGATCTCTAGAACCTGGGAAGAAGGAAGCAGACTGGCGTCCTGACCTCCCTCACCCCTGTGTGGGGGTGCCCTCAGTCAGACTCATGCTTGGGCAAGGAATTGAACTAAGTCACTGGAACCTAGTAGGCTGGAAGAGGAAGCAGGGTCAGGCAATTCCCCAGTCACTGCCTATGTGCCTCTGCTCGGGTTCCTTCCATGTTATTTCCACCGGGCCCTTGTTCTCCTGTTTTTGTTGTTGTTGTTGTTGTTTTGTTTGTTTGTTTTGTTTTTTTTTAAACTGGGGAAACAGAGGGTCTAACAGATTGAGAAACCTCCTCGTGGGGCTTCATCGTCTGCCTGGCTACAGAGTCAAGACTGCTGCTGACCCCCTAGGCTGCCATGCTGACAGCCACTGAGCTTGTCCTTGGCTTTTCTCAGACGTACCCACCACACTTTGATTTATTGATTTACTTTTATTTTATGTGTGTGTGTGTGTGTGTGTGTGTGTGTGTGTGTGTGTGTGTGTGTGAGTTTCGCCTGCACTGTTGTCCATGCACCACACGTGAGGAAGACAAAAGAGGGCATCAGATCTCCTGGGACTGGAGTCACAGATGGTTGTGAGCCACCATGTAGGTGCTGGGAATTGAATCTGGGTCCTCTGGAAAAGCAGCCAGTGCTCTTAACTGCTGAGCCATCTCTACAGCCCCCCTGTACCCACCATACTTTGAAATTTGTTAAATGACGAGGTTATGCTAGGCTCACCATCCAAATCCCTGCTTCTCAGGGGCATGAGCTTGCCTCTTGTGGAAAAGGGGGCATTGTGTCCCTTCCTGGCACCAGAGCTGTTCGGGAGGGTAGAAGGGCTGACTGGGGCAGGGTGGGATGGCCATTGAATGCACAGAGCCCTCCAGCCCTGGGAGGCGATGGGAAGGTGTGGCTGTTGTCCTCATGGAGCTTGGGATCTGCTTGGGGAGGTGGTTCTGGAATTCAGGAAATAATTTCATGTTAAGATGTTATTTTCCATAAGAGGGGTAGAGGGGACAAAAAAAAATGGCAACCAAAGAAAAGGCTTACTTCTCAATTTAAAGATGCCTGTTTTTTTTTTTTTTTTTTTTTTTTTTACATAAAATCGTTTTAAAAAGCAACATTGCCTTTTAGGAGGAAGTTTCCAGTGAGGGTAATGGTTTAGACTGCTGGTGCGGCCTGTGGGCTGGGCGGGGTTCTGGGAGCAGTGGTTACCATGGGAACCAGCTCAGCTGTCTTCACTGCCAAATGGCTGCTGTTCCAAAAGTTGGTTCCTATGTGGAGGGAGCTGGAACCTCAGAGCCTTTCCCATGGAAACAATGCCCTAAATAATGGGCGACATTCCCACATAGGCCTGCATCATCTGGCTGTAATGGAGATGAGGTGGCTGTGGGACTTCAAATGAGGGAAGAGGCCATGGCTGGGAATCACATGACTGAGGTGGGGATGCTTTGGCTTCTGGGAGCATAATAAACAGGCAAGAGAGGAAATATCTGGGTGCCTTTTCTGAGCTCAGCATATTTCATGCCGTTTTTAGTTCATGCTTAGAGCAGATCCCAAGGTCACGAAACGTGGCTTGCCCAAGGTTATAACAACTGGTCAATGGATAGAGACACAACAGAAGATGAATGGCAAAATGTGACGAGAAATCATGCCCGTCTTAAGCTACCTGCCTACCTTCAAGGGGCCACCTATGATCCCCCAAAGTGAAGAACAAACATTCCAACAATGATTTTTACAAGAAGCAGAGCGGAGCACTACACATATAAGCATTTTGCTCCACGGCTCCAGGGCAACAGTTTTTTGCCCCTTGATGACTTTTGCAGTAGCTTCTGAGTGGCATTTAAGAATCTCTTTCCTTGCACCATACAAGACCATCTTATTTTGTACAAGTGTGGCATGTACTCCAACATCTTCATGACTCCTTTTGCGAAGACATTTGATCCATTTTTTTTTTTTCTGGGTGAAAAGCATGCCCCCCTGGAGAAGATACACAGTCAAAACCACTTCTGTACTGGGGGCTCTCTTGATCCATTCTGTCCTGCTAGTCCCCTCTTTGGTTTTTTTGTTTTGTTTTGTTTTGTTTTAATTTATTTTATGTGCTTTGGCATGAAGATGTCAGATTCCCCTGGAACTGGAGTTACAGACAGTTGTGAGCTGCCATGTGGGTGCTGGGAATTGAACTCAGGTCCTCTGGAAGAGCAGTCAGTGCTCTCAACCACTGAGCCATCTCTCCAGCCACCCTCTTCCTTTTGTCTCCCACCTATTCCGAAAGTGTCCCAACTGTGGTGTTCATCCGACCCCTTTGACACAGTCCCAGTGCCTGGCTGAGAGGGTTTCCTTTAGTCCTGTGTGTACTGAGGCCAGCTTGGAGGTTGGCAGTTTGTGTAACTTTTTGGGAATGCCAGTGCTTAAGCCTTGGTGCATTCAGCCTGTTCTGTGCCAGGCTTTGTAAGGATGGAGGGCAACAAAGGCAGCTCATGCCCTTGGGTGCATAATAAATGTGTAGAAGATTCCAAGTGTGATGGTGGCCTCTGTGTGGGGACCATGGGGCTCAGAGCACAAGGTGGAGGCCGTGTCTCCCCTGGGAAGTGACTCCTGGGCCTGGGCTCACTAGACTGTTCTGTGCCCCCTCTGCACATTGCCATTCTGTGTACAGTGGACATTCATATATATATACATATGGCACACGGGGAGAGCAAAGGCTAGTTGGGGTGAGAGCAGAGTGTGGCTGTTGCCCAGGTGTGGCTGGAGTGGTTACTGAGGGCTGATGATGATGGGTTGTAATTAAATGCTCAGTGTAGGAGTTCGGACTTGACTCATCAGCTGAGGATGCTATGAAAAGGGTTTTTTAGCCTGATACAGTGTGAGCCTGTTCCACCGAGTCCTAGTAAGAAGGAAAGTCCAAGAGAAAGGAGCCCTGACCTGATGCGGTTCCCTGTGGCCTGGGGCGCTTCAGTCCCGAGGTCAGAGCACTATAAAAAGGAGAGGCCCCTCAACTGACCACTTCCTGCCAGCTGCCGTAGCAAAGGGAGGCTGTTTATAGCAAGACCCCAGGTGCTTTTGCTGTGGGTGGTCTGAACTCTGACTCGAAGGGCAAGCTTGTGTCTGTCCTCTGTTGCTAGTGTGCATCTTACCTTGTGTTCTTTTGAAAACCATAGTCCACAGAAGTGGTTCATTTCCTCACCCTTCCCCAACTGCTTACTGCTGCTTGCTCATGTGGCTTCCAGAGGAGGATGGAAAAGTGTCTCTTTCCCCAGCAAGCACCTGAGTGCTGGCCTAGCATCGTTGTCCACCGGGGAGAGGACAGTAGTCATTAATGAGGGACAGTGGCATCAGGCCCTGCTGACCCGGAGGCAGAGAAGAGGATGTCTGTCCTTCCTGTGGCCCCTGTATGTGGTGGCTCAGCCAACTGAAGCGGTAGCTCATGGTTGGTTCTGGGGCTGCAGCCACATCCAACTCCACCCCAAAGAACTTAAATGAAAGTAGAAAGAAGATTTTCAGGTACCCTGAACATTTTATTTTGTGAGGGACATTTTAACACTGTCAGATTGTCACACTATGCAAATCTTTTACAGTCATCTCTTGGTATGGTGGGGCATCGGTTTCAAGACCCCTCCCTGGCAGATACCTAAATCTGTAGATCCTCAAATTCCTTACATAAAATGTCATAGCACCTCCCCATACACTTTAAATCACCTCTGCATTATACGTGCCCAATACAATAAATATGCTACATAAATAATGATATCATACTGCTTAAGAAATAACTCTAAGCCGGGCGGTGGTGGCGCACGCCTTTAATCCCAGCACTCGGGAGGCAGAGCCAGGCGGATCTCTGTGAGTTCGAGGCCAGCCTGGGCTACCAAGTGAGCTCCAGGAAAGGCGCAAAGCTACACAGAGAAACCCTGTCTCGAAAAAACAAAAAAAAAAAAAAAAAAAAAGAAATAACTCTAAGAAAAATGTCTACACATGTCAGGAGAGAAAAAATTAGAGGCAGGGTCTCGTGTATCTTAGGCTAGCCTCCAATTTACTATGTAGCTAAGGATGACCTTAAACTTCTGATCTTCCTGCTTCCACCTTGCCAGTGCTGGAATTACAGGCATGCTTTACCACATCCAGTTTATGGGTGCTAGAGGTTTAGCACATACTAAGCAAGCACTCTACCAACCAAGCTACAGAGCCAGCCTCAAATAATTTTTTTCACATGCAGAAATGTTTTCTTGCTATAGCATATACAGACTATATGGCTGTGTTGTGATACAGGGGTGGAAATCCAACATCCAGCGCTGAGAGAAGGCTGGATGAAGAGTGCAACAGATTATATTCCCAGTGCAGTCCTCCTAGACCAAGGGGGCTTCGGGTGCAGCAGCTTCTCAAGGCCTCTCCTTGAGAAGGTCAGCATCAGTCAGGCTGGCCGCACAGTCTAGAGGACTGGAGGGGAGGAGCCTTTCTGTTTCTAGACAGGTGTCATCAGAAGCCGGAAGGGAGCTTTAAGTTTCTTTTTCACAGTAACGGTTGGTTGGTTTTGTTTGAGGGGCTGTCGGTTTTTGGTCTTTTCTCTAGCGCTGTTGACAGTTCCCAGGAGCCTGCCTGCCAGCTTCTGGAAACACTGACCATGTTTGCTAGTTAAACGTGTAAAAACCTGTGATTTCCCACCCAAGGCCTTCAGCCCATCCTAAGTGCCACATGGGCACCTGATTCTCCATCGTGCTTACCAACAAAGATCAGAGTGGCCATTCTAGATCTTCAAGACTCCTCCCCCAAATAAAATTTCAAATGTTTACAACCCATGGTTGGCTGAATCTATGAATATGGAACTCATGGGTAAGGAGGGTTGACTGTGTGCGTGCGTGCGTGCGTGCGTGCGTGCGTGCGGAAGAGAGGAGAGAGAGACAGAGACAGAGACAGAGACAGAGACAGAGAGACAGAGAGAGAACAGATAAAGGAAATCAAGCCTTGTTGTGCTGGGATCCACCTCTGGGCCAGCCATCATGGATGCGCGCCTTCCTGGGATAGCGGCCCCACACCTTTGCTGTTGAGAGGTCTGGTATTTTTCCATATAGAGTATAAAACTGTTCCTAGGTTTGTTAACCATCCTGTTTTGGTTTTGTTTCTATGTTTGCTTGTCAGTATGTGTGTGAGAGGGTTTGCTAGTGCACACCTGTAATCCCTGGAGCAGGAAGGCTAAGGCAATAAATTCTCACCTGACGGAGTATACAAGAGGGTGCACCCTTTTTTTTATTTTGATCCATTTCTGAAAGCATATTCCCAGCCCAGCTTCAGCAGATTTATATTCTTCCTGCCTGAAAAAAAAAAAGAGCACGTACTTCCCCTACACTCTGGGGGAGTCCTAAATGTCAACATCAGGTTTCAGTGACTGCAGAGGATCCAGCAGCAGCCCTGTCCTTTAGCCACATGCAAATCAACATGGCCACATAACCCACATTTTTGTTAACACCCTTTTTGTCACAGCCTAGAGTTGAAGACCTTGTAGAGATGAAAATAATTATTAAAAAAAAAAAAAACCTCTCAAAATAGCCGCTAGTCTGGTATAGAAGAAAACTATGATTCAGGGTGGGGTTGGAGGGCACAGTGGTAGTGGCAGGAACCCCAGGCCCTTGTCCTCGGGGTTACGCTATCTCCCCACCCTTCTCTACCAGCTGCACCCCTGAGCCTCTCTCTTCCCCAAAGCAGCACCGGGGGGTTTTCATCTGTGCAGAGACAGGAGCAAGCTTCTACTCCCTTGGTGGTTAGCATTGGTGTTTTAGGCTGTCTGGGAGTGGCCTTCCAGCAGGAAGGCCTGCTCCCCCTCTGCTCCTCCCACATTTACCCTCTCTACCCTCCCCTCCTACCCACCCAGCTTTTGAGCATCTCCTCCTCACCCTCCTCCTCTTTCTTCTTTCTGGTCCGGCTTGTGCCCCCCAACTACTCTCGGGCATGGTGTCTGCCCCAGTGTGTGGTCAGCTCGCCAGAAAGCTGACTCTCCTCCTAGCAGCTGTCAAATGCCAATAGTTTCTCACCAGTGGTGGAATTTGGCACCCACTCCCCCCCCTCCCCCGCCTCCCTCCACACGGGGATTTTGCCTGGCCTGAGCATGTGCAGGTCTTGTGCATGTTGACGCTATGCTGTGGGTTCATGTGTGCAACTGCTCCAATGTGTCTGGAAAATGCACTCCTTGAAGTCAGCCACCACCTCTGGCTCTTTCTTACAAATCGTTCTTCCTTACCCGTGTGTGACTTCTGCTGCCAGCCTGCACTGTGTTCTTTCCTGGTTTTCCGAGGATTCCTTCCATGACCCCTGCTTGCCTCTCTTTTGGGGCGCTCTGTGACAGCATTTTCCAAGGCCACCTTTCACTTCTCTCTGTCACCTTGTCACAGTCAGTCTTAGCCTGTGAAGGCCTCATCATTCTTCAGAACCCTGAACCCACCCCCATTTCCAGCTCTGTCCTTTGCCTTAGCTGGGAGCTTCTTGCCTCCCACAGGTCTTTGCTGGGGAGGGCCGGCCTGTGCTTTCTAGAATATTAAGCAACATCCCTGGCCTCTGCTCACTAGGTGCTAGTGATACCCAGAGATACCCCGACACTGCAGATACCCTGGTAGGGAAGAGAACTGTCCCTGACTGAGAACCACCACAACATCCCCTCCTTCCTTCCCTGTGTCCCAGCTTAAATGGATGGATGAGATTGCCTTTAATACCAGCATGACTGTAGCATGATAAAGCACGAGAAGATGGAAGGCCAGGATGGCAGACTTGAGTTGGAAGGGGTCTCCCAGAGCACAGGCGTGTGAAATTCGAACAGCCTTTCTGTCCTCCGGGCTCCGAGGCCTCAGCTCTTTCTCAGCAGAGCATTCCAATTGATAAGAGATGTTCTAGTTGATAAGGGCTGATGTGGGAAAGGTGAACTTTTGTGTCTTCTGTCCCTGCTCGGCCCAGAGCTCTCTTGCTTACGTGAATAGCTCTGGGGCAGAGGCTAGGTGTAGAGGAACTCCCTTGACGCAGCTGTACTCATTAAAGACCAGTGGTGTGATGTGAATCAGACCAGACCTGGCATGGAGTGGCTGTGCAGTCAATAATGGTGAACAGGTCATTTGAACAGCAATTGTCTCTGGGTAGTAGGACCGTGTGTGACACACGTTGTTTTGCCTTGCTTCACTTTCACATCTACCTTTGGGAGTTTGTGTTCCTTTATAAGAACCAATCTCATGAATATTTCCCCCAAATTCAGGTAAGAAAGCCCATGAATATTTTGCCCTAGTTCAAGAGGGAAAGACCACCCCCTGCCTCATTCCATGTGTCTTTCTTCCCTAGGTCTGACCACCAGAAGCATGGCAACCAGCGCTGTTCCCAGTGACAACCTCCCCACCTATAAACTGGTAGTGGTGGGAGACGGAGGTGTGGGCAAGAGTGCCCTCACCATCCAGTTTTTCCAGAAGATCTTTGTGCCTGACTACGACCCCACCATTGAAGACTCGTACCTGAAGCATACAGAGATTGACAATCAGTGGGCCATTTTGGATGGTAAGACCGGATGGCAGCCTGTGGGGTGGGTTATTTATTACATGGGGAGGATCAGGGAAATTTGATAGGCTTTAGTGGAGCAACATGGTTTCCTGCTTGCTGTTATTATGGAATGGTTGCTATAAGGCAGTATGAATCTTCCAGGGGGAATTCTAGATTGAGATCAGGTCTTGGTAGAGTGCTTAAAGACCTTAGTGGTAACAAAAGTGGACAGTGAATGAAGAGGCAGGGCTAGAATCCTGCCAGCTCACAAATGCTGTGCTGGGAATTGCTTCTTGGAGTAGAAGCTCTGATGAGCAGGCACAGAAGTTTCAAGCTAATGCAAGTGGGAAAGCAGAAGTTTTCTTTTTTTAGATTTTATTAAGGAAAACTGAGAAAGAGCTCCCAAGAATAGGAGGTACTCAAAATACCTGAAAAATGATTTCCAAATAACCAGCATTGACTTAGGAAGTGTCTCTTTGTTGGGGGATCTTGCATCTGGCATTGTACTTCTACTCTGGTCAAAGTTAGTGTTTCTCGAAGTGTGGTGGTCAAGGAGCGTACTAGAAATGTGAGTGCCCAGGTCCCTTCTCATTCTGAAACTCCAAGGATGGAGGGCAATGGCTTGTTTTTAGCACACCCTGTCAGGATTGCTGAAGCTGGAGAGCACTGCTCTAGATTCCCACTGGCCATGATTTTCTATTGTCCACATCTCTCTCCTGAATGAAGCCCATTAATCACAAGATGCTGGTCTAGAGGAGAGCCTGGAAAGCTGCTGACTCACAAGTTTCTTTCAGATAAATGCAAATATTTTTCTCCGCCTGTGTCTTGTTTTCCATCCTCTTGACCGTTTCTTTCAAAGACTAGATGTCTTTGTTTTGATGACGTCAGTTTATTAGTTCTTTCACAGAGTGTGCTTTCGGTATTTTGTCTAAGAAATCTTTGCTTAACCCAAGGTCATGACAGCATTTCTCATGGTTTCTCCTGGAAGTTTAATTGTTTGGGTTTTTCATTTACATTTTGTTCTCTACTCTGTACACTTTGCATGTGGCATGGGGGTGGAACAAATCTCCCGGAGTTCCTTGTTGAAGATTCTTCCTTCCAGCTCCCAGTTGACTTTGTCCCAGTAGTGAGAACCAATTCCCCGCGTAGTCTGTCTTTGATCTGATGTAAGACAACGTACCACTGCCTTAACAGCTACAGCTTTATAACCAGCTTAGTAGTCAAGCCATGAGAATGAATATATGAATTATAGAGTCAGGCAAAATTTCCGATATTGCTTGGGATAGTGTAGAATTTGTGTACAACCTGAAGGAATTTCTGTAGTATTCGGTACTGAACCTGGGGCCTTAACACATGCTAGGCAAGTGGCATAGTCCTGAACCATAGCCTCAGTCTTGAGAACTGATGTCTTAGCTGACAATGCTGAGCCTTTTAACCTGTGAACACTGTCTCTCTCCGTTTATTTAGGTCTTCCTTGATCTCTCAATTGATTTGTACTTTTGAATATGTAGGTCTTTTATGTACATTTTGTCAGATTTATACTTACATCTGCATTGATGTTATGATAAATGTTTTTAATTTCAGCTTTAATTGTTTGCTGCAAGAATATATAAGTATAAATGATTTCTAATTTTTAGGGTTTGTTTTGTTTTGTTTTTTAGAGACAGGGTTTCTCTGTGTAACCTTGGTCGTCCTGGAACTCTCTCTATAGACCAGGCTGGCCTCAAACTCAATCAGCCTGCCTCTACTTCCCAAGTGCTGGGAGTAAAGGCATGTGCCACCACCGCCTGGCTACAATTTCTAATTTTTAAAATGAGTTTAAGATAACTTATGAAGTAATGGGTTTCATTGTGGCACTTTACACATATATGTCATTATACTTTATTGAAATCTACTCCCCCCCCACATACACATTCCCTGTGCCTCCTGACCTCCTCCAATATAATTGGTTTTTATATATTAGTCATATAACCCACTGGTTATTAGCTTTAGTGGCTCTTTATGAGATTCCTTTCTGCATGGATGATCATGTTGTTGTAAAGGCAGTTTTATCTTTTCCTTTCCGATTGATGGCCTTTATTTCTTTTTCTTGCCTTATTTCAGTGACTGAAGCCTCCAGTATTGTGCTGAGTTGTCACAGTGAGAACAGGCATCCTCGTCTTATCCTAGGGACGTGTTCAGTCTTTTGGCATCAATCTGATGTTAAGTATATATTTATTTGGTGGAGATGCCCTTTGTCAGAACAAGGAAGCTCCTTCCTCTAGTTCACAGAGTCTTTCAGTCAGGATCAGATGTCAGATGTTGTCAAATGCCTTCTCTGGCTGAGATAATCACATGGCTTTTCTTTTTTAGTCTGCTAATGTGACAAATTATGTTAAATCTCCCCCCTAATTTTTGAAAACATTTTACTTACTTTTATTTAGTGTGTGTGTGTGTGTGTGTGTGTGTGTGTATGTGTGTGTGTGTGTGTGTGTGTGTGTGTGTGTGTGTGTGTGTGTGTGTGTTGGGGGAGACTGGGGCACGTGCCAGAGCCTGTATGTGGAGGTCAGAGCACAGCTTGGGGGAATCCATTCTCTACTCCATCATGTGAGTCCTGGGATTTGAACTTCTGTTACCAGGCTCGGTAGCAAGTGCCTTTCGACACTGAGCCATCTTGCTGGCCCTTTCCCTGATGCGTAGCTAACTTTTCATCCCTGAAGTAAACAGCACGTGGTTATGATGAACTGTCCTTTCATGTGCCATTGGCTTCAGTTGGAAAGAATTTGATACAGAAACGGTTTATGTTCTTGAGGGATATTAGACCATTTTTAAATTATAATTTATTTATCTAACTTTAGTATGAAAGTAATTCTGGCCTTCTAGAATGAGTTGGAATTAACCCTTCTTTTTCAGTTTCTCTAGGAGAGTTTAAGTAAACCTCTTCTAATTTCTTTCTTACGTGTTCAGTAGAATTCACTGACAAGACTCTCTGGACTGCAAGTTTTATGGATAATCTTTTAAACTATGAATTAAATGTCTTCAATAGACGTAGGATCATTGAGTCACTTCTTGAGTTTTCAGTGAAACTTGGTAGTCTGTGATTTTTTTTTTTTTAATTGTTCCATTTGCCAGGGGGTAGTGGCTTACACCTTTAATCCCAGCACTTGGGAGGCAGAGGTAGGTGGATCTCTGAGTTTGAGGCCAGCCTGGTCTACAGATCTAGTTCCAGGACAGCCAGGACTGTTACACAGAGAAACCTTGTCTCGAAACCTCCCTTTCCCCACCAAAAATTGTTCCATTTATCAGAGTTATCAAACTTATTGGCATAAGGTTTTCATAGTATCTTTTATTATCTTTACAATACTTGTAGATTCTACACTGATGTCATCTCTCATTCCCGATATTGTTAACTTTGGATCTTTTTTTTTTCCTTTTCCTGATCAGACAGGGTTGGGTTTTATAAGTATCGATTTTCTCAAAGAGCCAGCACTTACACCCATTGAGTATTCTCATTTAGTTCCATTGATTTTTCACTCATGCCTATTCTTTCTTCTTTACTTACTTTGGATTTATGTTTCTCTTGTTCTCATGTCCTTGAAGAGGAGTGTCTTGCTGTTCTGCCCAGGCTAGTCTCCTTCTCCCGGGCTCAGTGATCCTTCCACCTTAGCCTCCCAAATACTCAAGACTCAGGGACACACCACCGTGCTCCACATTGCTCTCAGTGCCTAAAGTGCAAGCTGAGTTGTTGAGTCATTTTTTTTCTTTTCTTGGGATATTTGTTTAGCACTATAAAATTCTCTGAATTACTCCTTTAGCTGTGCCCCACAAATTGTAACATATGTTTTCCTTTCTTTCTTCCTTCCTTCCTTCCTTCCTTCCTTCCTTCCTTCCTTCCTTCCTTCCTTCCTTCCTTCCTTCCTTCCTTCCTTTTTTCCAAGACAGGGTCTCACTATTTAGTGCTCTCTAGAACTCACTGTATAAACCAGGCTGGCCTTCAACTCCCAGAGATCTGCCTACCTCTGCCTTCCAAATGTTGGGTGGATTAAAGGCATGAGCCACTGCAACTGGCCTATGTTTTAATTTCTATTCATATCAAGTTCTAATTTTTCTTTAGATTTCTTTTGTGACCCATAGGTTATTTAGAAGTATCTTACTTAGTTTTCAAGAATTTGGGACTTTTCCAGAGATCTCTCTGTTCTCGATCTTTAATTCCAGTGTGTCAGGGAACATAGAGTACATTATTTGAAGTCTTTTTTTGAGGCTTGTCTCAGTGCCCAGAAGATGGGCTGTCTTTATAGATGTTCTCAGAGTCTGCTATCACTGGGTGGGATGTTCTGTGAGTGCCTCACAGATCACACTGACTGATAATGTTGTCCGAGTCTTCTGTATCTTCATTGGTTTTCTGAGCACTTGTTCTGTCATTTATTAAGAGGGGTATGTTGCATGTCAGGGTGTAATTGTAAATTCCTTATTTTCTGCTGGGGTTTTGCCTGGTGCATTTTTTAAAACACTCTGTTAAATGCATAGATGCTTGGAACTGATGTATCCTCTTGACAGCTGTCCCTTCATAGACATTTAGGACTGATATGGCTTCTTGGCAACTGGCCCTCCAGTCATATTAAAATGGCTTTCATCGTTCCTGATTTTCTCCTCTCTGCACTGCACCTTGAGACCGTCAGGACCTTGTGCCGGGCACCTGCATACCGTTTATCAGCATCCTTATCCTTCACTGGAGGGATGCATGTTATGGTATGAGAAGCGCATCATACATAAAACACACCAGCCTTTGGGGACTTGTCTGCAGCCTGAGGTTTTGATCATTTCACTGGGCGACAGGTAGACAGGTATGTCCCTACTCAGGAATTTGCATGTGGTCTTCTCCCCTTCTAGCATTACACCCATTCACTTCTAGCACTTAGACCCACTTTTCACTCATACCTATTCTTTCTTCTTTTCTTACTTTGGACTTGTGTTTCTCTTGTTCTCATGTCCTTGAAGAGGAGTGTCTTGCTGTTCTGCCCAGGCTAGTCTCCTTCTCCTGGGCTCAGTAATCCTTCCACTTTAGCCTCCCAAGTACTACTAATAATTAGTTTTTATTATTTAAAAAATTTTGTTCCATTTGCCAGGGGAAATGTTATGTTCTTGAGGGATATTAGACCATTTTTAAATTATAATTTATTTATCTAACTTTAGTATGAAAGTAATACTGCAGAAATAATTCATTAGGATTTTGCCTTTTGTTTTAAGGCAGGTCTCATGTATGGCATGCTAACTTTGAACCCGCTGTGCAGCTGAGGTGGAACTTGAGTTTCTGATCCTCCTGCCTCTGCCTCCCGAGTTCTGGGATTATAGGTATATATATGCCAGTCCTTCGGGCATAGTAGGCAAGTACCTTATCAACTGAGCTATATTCATAGCCTATTAAATGTCACTTTATTGGTGACATCTTCCATGACCAAGACATCTGCATTAGTATTCACACACTCCTATTATTTCTCTCAGTACATATTTTTAAATCAATTATCAAATACTGAACAATGTATTGCAGTAACAGGTTTGATCGAGATTAATTACATTATTTTCTTTGTTTTCTTAATTCTTAGTAAAAAAAACTACTCATAACTATTAAAACAAAAAAATTACATTTATGCACTTTCTTTGTTACATTTTATTTAGTGCATGCATGCATGCACACGCATGTGAGTGCTTTCCTTGGCTACAGCACACGTGTGGGGGTCAGAGGATGACTTGTAGAAATTGGTTCTCTCCTTCCACTATGTGGCTCCTAGGGATCAATGTCGATCATCAGGCACGTGCCTTCATCTACGGAGCCATCTCAAGGACCCCATTAATGCGTTTTCTTTGCTGTTGTTCAGTTGCTTTTTTTCTTTTCTTTTCTTTTCTTCTCTTCTCTTCTCTTCTCTTCTCTTCTCTCTCTCTCTCTCTCTCTCTCTCTCTCTCTCTCTCTCTCTTATATAAGGTCTCACTATGTAGCTTTGGCTAGCCTAGAACTCACTATGTAGGTCAAGCTGACCTTGAACTCTGCTTGCCTCTGTCTTCAGAGTGCTGGGGTGAAAGGTCCATGCCATTGCACCCAGTTTTCACCTTCTAAAATAATTGCAGGCATTATTTATTGGATTATATATCATACCTTAGGATAGACTGGTTAAATAAGTAGAAATAAGTTTCTATACTGCAGGTCTTATAAAACCCTTTACTGTACAAGTGTATATTAGGAGTACATTAGTAGAGTATATTGCTAGGATTTCCCAAGGAACCACTTTTGGCACTTCATTTTGGGCTGTGTTCCACAGAAAACATTCAGACAAATATTGCATAATACATACAGAAAAGAACACTGCTTTGTACAAGCTCAGTTAATGCTATTTCTTTTTATTGCCAAGTAAGCTTCTTTAATGTTTTTCTAAGTAACTCTGGGCATTTGCTTCTGAGGGGGAAAAAGTATTTTCCAGAGTGTTTTTAGATTTTGTGATAACATTTCTTAGCAGCAGAGACAGGGGAAACATGGCTGCGGCATTACTTTAGAAGCTTGGATCAGTGACACCAGGCCTGACTTAGTGTCTTAGGGTTTCTATTGCTATGATGAAACATCATGACCAAATCAAGTTGGGGAAGAAAGGGTTTATTTGGCTTACACTTCCACATCACAGTCCATCATCAAAGGAAGTCAGGACAAGAACAATCAATGGGGGCTGGAACCTGGAGGCTGGAGCTGATGAAGAGGCCATGGAGGGGTGCTGCTTACTGACTTGCTCCCCACACTTGCTGAGCTTGCTTTTTTATAGAAGCCAGGACCACTAGCTCAGGGATGGCACCACCCATAATGGGCTGGGCCCTCCATAATCACTATAAAAAATTGCCTATAGTCCAGTCCTATGGAGGCATTTTCTCAGCTGAGGCTCCCTCCTCTCTGACGACTCTAGCTCATGTCAAGGTGACGTCAAACAAGACAACACACTTAGCGTATGGCATTACCCACCTAGGCCATCCCTGAGGATAGATATTAGGTGCCCACATTCTGCAGCATGAGATCTCCCACTAAAAAAAGGGCTTAAAACATTGCCCCTGAGTACGGCTTTTAAAAGGATGACCCCCTTCTACAGCGAACCTTAATCAGAGGCCTGTTACATTCAGGCCTGGGCATAACACTGAACCTTTCGGGGGCCAGTCTGTTTTGGGGAGGTTTGCAAGCCTGGGAGGGCCAAGGCTTTTCCTGGGCAACCAGCACCCTGAGGTCCTGCTTCCCTGCTGGCTACCATCTAGAGATGTGTCAAGCCTGGGGGTAGATGCCTTCAATTGCTCCACACCTAGCCAATATCCAGGTGCTCTGGATTCTGATTTCCCCTGTTCCAGGCTGAGGGAGGACAAAAGCATGGCTGTGTGAACAACGATGGTAGTGACAGTGATGGGGGAGGGGGGGGGGAGGCTGGGAATCATCATGGTAGTGATGATGTCATTGAACATTACTTCGGGAAAGTCCATGGACACACTCTTTACTTCTTACAAACACTGTCATGGTAGCTGCTGTTGCAGGTGCAAATAGGGTTAGTGTAATTGTTTGAATACAGAATGTCTCCCATGGGCTCATGTGTTGAGTGCTTGGCCACCAGCTAGCGACAATATTTTTGGAGGTGAGAGCTGCTTGTTGGAAGGAGGTATGTCTTTGAAAGTTCTGCCTAGTCTCCAGCCCCCACTCCCATTGCTCTTTGCTTCCTGTCCACCAGGAGACAAACAGCTTTGTCCTCCACATAGTCCTACCGCCATGATGTTTGATTTCAGCACAGGCCCATGATCAACAAAACCAAGGTCAGTGAACTATAAATCCTCCCTTCCTTGAGTTGGTTTTCTCAGAGACTTGGTCACAGTGCTAGTGACTGACTGATACATTGAGCTTCTGACACTCAGCACTGGCTCAAATACCCAGTGACCACCACAGGCTGCATCATCTGTTGGGCAGGAGAATCTTCTCCAATGTGATAGCCAGTTCTGGTGCCTCCTGGGAGTGGGAGTTGAACCCCCAGGGAGAAGGTACATGGCTGGATTGTCAGGATTCCATCCCACCCTTGGCCCGTCTTCCTATGCTCTGCCTCCAATGGCTGTGATCACATATGTAGGCACACTCAGGAGGAGCCCTGGGAGGTTCTGCTCCAAGGAGGTCCACAGGCTTCTTGCTATCTGACAAACCTGTTTCTTGTTTTATTTCAAGGAGCCACACTCTCAGTGTCCTCCCAGAACCTGGAGAATGGAAAGAGAAGTCAGTTCATCCCAAGTCTGTGTACCCCTGGGTTTTGGAGCAAGTTGGCTCTGAATTCTTTCCCACGAGGGCCTGAGACCCTCATCTCACACCCCACGGTCAGGACTGGGGACATCTCCTCTGCACAGTCTGCCCACCCTTCGACTGCAGGTCTCTCTTCAGTGCCTCCTCCCGGCTGGCTGGCTTCTCTTCTGGTCTCTGCCTTTGGACCCTTCCTTACCATGACTCGTACCTGTGTGGCTCACTTCATTCCAATTCTCTCAGTTTATGAATCAGGAAGCCCTAAACAGAGTTGTATGCTTGAGATTTTCTGTTGACACCTATCTCTCTCTCCTCTCTCTCTCTCTCTCTCTCTCTCTCTCTCTCTCTCTCTCTCTCTCTCTCTCTCTCTCGATACATATAGGTATATATAATATATTATATAACATATATAATAGAATCTACTATTGGAACTACATTTAAATGTACAGGAGTATGCTCTTCAGTTCATTATCCTTGCTCTGTAGCCATCCTCACCACCCATTTCCAGAACTTTTCATCTCTCCCCACAGACACTCTTTACCTGTTACACACTGACTTCTGTTTCACCCTGTCCATGACATTCACCATTCTACTTCCTGTCCCTGAATGTGGCCAGCTGCATGCCTCGTCACATGCTAAGGATCGGTGGGATTGTATACTTGTCCTTTCATATCTGACTCCTTCATAGCTTCACTTAGCACTGGCTTTCCTTCCTTTTCAAAGCCGAATGATACCTCACTGCACCGTGTGCCACTTTCTGGTGTCGCTCCCTCTGACAATAAACACCTGGGCCTTGGAAGTCCTCTTTTGACTGCTAGGAATGGTCTGTAATTCTCTTTGGGTCCCTCTGTTCAGTTCTTTGCCTCAGCACTGCCGTGTCCCTGTTGGTTCTGCTGGGTTAGAGCCTGGAGGCTGCTGAGCTCCTCATGTCCACCCCCGTATGTTACACCCGATGCAGGTAGAGAAGTAATGCGCTTGGAACCATACCTGGCTCATGGCAGAGCCAGGCCTCAGCCTCCTGCCCCTGCCAGGCGTGTTCTCCACCCTCTCATGTTGACTTCTACTTTGGCAGAAGCTTTGAGTGTGCAGAATAGCTGTGGACACACGCCTCTGTCCACTTACAAGACAAGCAAGTGCTCCTTGGCCTCCCCTCCCCACGAGGCTGCAACTCACTCTCTTCCCTGCCAGCCTCTGGAGCCTCCATGGCCACAAAACAGCGAAGAGCTGTTCTCCAGACCCCTTCCTGCCCAGGAGCTCTCAGGCCCAGGCACACAACCTGCTGTTCCTTGCCGTCTCCTCAGCAAGGACTGGCTTTGTGAAGAGTGAAAGCCTGGCCGTCTGTCCTCTGGCACCCTCAGGAGCCAGGACATTTCCACACTGGCTTCAGCCCCAAAACTAGACACAAGTACTCTTGTCTTCTCTGGGGGCCTGGACCTGGATTTTCCCTGAACATTTGAATCCACATTCTTTCTGGAGAGCAGGAAGAGAGGAGGACATGGGAAGGGCAGGAAGGAACTGGAATGCTTATCGAGAGCTTTTTCTGGGCCAGGACTTTAGTCCCGTGGTGATTTATGCTCGCCACCCATGGCCAGCAGTAGAGTGGGCACAACAAATGCTCTCTGACCAAGAACCGAGTCCAGTCAGAGCCGGCCTGTCTTACCCTTTGCCCTCTTTCCCAAAGACAGGGACTTGGGGAATTTCCCCTTTTCCCTGTGGGAGCAAATGTGGCCCCTGGCCTCAGGTGATGAATCCAGCCTTGCAGGTCTGTACATGACCCTTTCTCCTGGCTATGTGAGCCATCCCTGCACAAATGCTTCCAATGGCCTGGAGCTCCTTGATGTCCAGAGTACTGGGGCAGGGTTTGCAGGTAGAGAGCTCTCGCATAGCTAAATCCTTCCTTGCTGGTGATTGGCTCTTAGGGCTGTGCTAGCAGAAGCTACTGACCAGACTTTCCTTGCTGGCTCCAAGCCAAGCTAAGGGCCTTGCAAAGATTGTTCCTGCTCATCCTTGACAGCTCTGCCAGGACAGGTGGGATGCAGGGAGCTAAAGGATGAGATGAACTCGTCTTGCAGTAGACGCAGGTGCTCTGCACAGCTAATAAAAAGGAGACTCGTAGGTGAGTGGAGGAGGTGACTGGATGGGACTGATGGTTTTGAGCAGAGGAGGGATGTGACTTGACGGATGGTTTCAGGCTTGCTCTGGCTCAGGTGTAGAGGGATAAAAGTGGGGTACGATGAGGTGGTGGCCTAGGGCTGTGGGGGAGGGGTAAATTCCAGATATAGTTTGAGGAGGAACCACAGGGTTTGTGGATGGTGAATAGACATGGGATGGGGGAAGAGAAAATAAATTATGGAATGGGACTGGGACTCGAGAGACCAATTTTGGACTCGTCAAATATGAGCTGCCTTTCATAGAAAGAGTAGAATCAAGTTGTTGCCTAGAGGAAGTGATGGACTTAGACACATAGACAGGTATCCACCATCAGGGAGGAGGGGTGGAGCATGGGTTTCAGAGAAGGGGAGGGAGGCTGACTTTTTTCTCATATATTTTTCATTAAGGTATAATCCACAGCTGGGCATGGTGGCGCACAACTTTAATCCCAGCACTTGGGAGGCAGAGGCAGGCGGGTCTCTGTGAGTTCAAGACCTGCTCTACAAAATGAGTTCCAGGACAGCCAGGGCTGTTAGACAGAAAAACCTTGTCTCAAAACAACGAAAGAAAAAAAAAAAAGGAAAACACACACACACACACACACACACACACACACACACACACACCGGGGGGGGGGGGGGGAAGATACAGGGAAATAATTGTGGTTTTTAGCATACCTATCAAAGTTGTGTGTGTCCATAAACCACCAATTGATTCACAAATTATTAATCACTAGAATTACAGCCATCGATTCCATCTCCCAACAAGCACTCATACATGAGCGGCCACTCCTCATCCTCCGTCCCCCAGACCTCAAACCCTCCAGTCTACTCTCTGTCCCCGTGTATTTATGTGCTCGCAGGTCTCGTATGCGTGGAATCGTACAGCGTGAGTCTTTTATGAGTGGCTTCAGTGCTTGGAAGGCTCAGTGATTTGCAGCAGGCATTTAGATTCTTCTCTTTCATGTGTGGGTGACATGCTGGTGTACAGATAGATACACAGCTTTACTCAATCTGTCATTGGTTCCTGGGGCTGTCCTCACTTCTTGGCTCTTGCATGGATGGTGTCGCTGGGAACACTCAGCTGCATGCTTTTGTGTGGACTTCAAGGTTCAGTTCTCCTAGGTGCACTGCTTGGGGTCGTGTGTTTAACATTACATCCCACCAGCAGTGCATGATGGGTCCACAGACTTGAGGTGAGCTGTTTTGGGGGGAACTGTGAGTAGGCTTCGTTTCTGAGATGAGAGTGGAGGTGAGAATAAAGGAAGTAGTGGTAACAGGGGAACAGGAAACTAGTTGGTGCTGGTTGTGTTTAAACTCCTTAGTGCTCAGGACTCTGCTAAAAAGGGAACTGCCAGCGCATCCTTGTGTCTTCTCTTCCCAGGTCTGCGTGTCTGCCCAGGGGCAGGTGTAGATCTGGGGGGAATGTGATGGAGCCAACTGGGAGTGGGTATAGGAAGTAGAGCCTCAAGCCTTCCATGACGCCAGCCTCAGGTGTCTGTCTTTACCCTTCCTTTTCTTCTTGCCTGTTACCAGGTTTGGCCATGCTGCGGTTAGCATCTCACTCATAGGCAGGTAGTCATAAGGAATAGAGTTCGACCTACTCCATGGCTCATTAGCACACCAGCCTGAAGCTTTCCCCCCTCAGCTTACCTCAGTTTCTTAACCTCTAAACGGCTGGCCTCCCAGAGTAGCTGTGAGATGGGGTTGTGGGCCAGCATTGTGTCTCTCCTTTCTTCCCAACTACCAGGGCCACTTCCAGGCTCCATTCTGTTCCCGTGATGCTCCTGAGCTCTGGCTAAGTCACTGAGACCTCTGCTGCCCTCTATAATTCTCCTCTGTGTCCGTCAGTCTTTTCGTCACTGACAGATACCCGAGAGAACAGTTGAAAAGGAAGAAAGGCTGATTCTGCTCACTGCTGCAGAGGGTTTGGTCGGCACTCTGGCCGCTCCATCGCTCGGGGCCTAGGGTAAGGCAGAACATCACAATAGCAGGAATATATAGAGTAGGAAGCTGTTTGCCAGGAAGGAGAGAGAGAGAGAGAGAGAGAGAGAGAGAGAGAGAGAAGGAGAAAAGGGGCCAGAGACGAGAGTCCTTTCTGTGGCCTACTTTCTCCACCTAGGCCCTACCTCTGAACGTTTTCACCACCTCCCAAAATAGAGCCACCAGCTGGAGCCAAGCCTTCAACATATTTTATATTCAAACTGTTAACATTCCCGTCGCTGAGAGCAGCATCAGAGTATGAATATCCCCGGCTCCTCTGAGAACTCTGCAAAGTCATGGAGCATCTTCCCAGAATGGGCACTCACACCTACAATTTGCACACCAAGCCAGGGGATCTTGGGCCTCACACACACCTTCCCCACCTTCCCCTCTCTCCAGGCACCATGGCTGCAATAGCGTGGCGTCAGGAACAGGCGTCCCCAGGGGCTGGCGGCTGTGGAATATTGCTTGCTTTAGCCATCTTGTTGAGGAAGCTGCTGTGACTGCCAAAGGGAACCCTCCCCCAGGGCCAGGGAGCCAGCTGGAGGCTCCCTCCCTGGAGGGCGTCCCAGGTGACCTGGCTTTCACAGCCTGCCAGTGCTTTGCAAATGAGAAAAAAAAAAAATCCCCTTTCTGGGGACAGTGCATGGTTGGTGCACCCAGCCTTGCTGCCAGGCACCGGGTCTTGCCCTGTTAGACACCCGACCCAGAGAGTGCGCACAGTTCCGACAAGAAGGAGCGAGCCTGTCACTGAACGCTCGGTGAGATGATGTGGTTTAATGCAGACCTAGAGCGAGGAAGGCACAGGCTTCCCTACCTGACTTGCCTGAGAAACAGGCTTCATCCTCCTCCCTCTGCATGGCAGGCATGGGGAGTGCGGGAAGGCAGCAATCTCTGGATGGGGTCCGGCAGATGTGTCACCTCTAGAAGTCACTGTCTTTATTGTTCTGTGTTCTGGAACCCTTGTTTCCTCCATCACTGAAAGTCGAAAAGTCAGTTTTTAGCACTTTTCCTTTAAGCTGAAAGGACCATTTCACCAAGGTCAGGGCATTTCTTGCCTGAGTCAGGGGGTGTACCTTGTACTTTTGCGCACCTTTTTGAGTCCTCTTTGGAGCTGTGTCTGGGGGAAGACCTGAGGGAACAGTGCCTGGCTCTCGGTCTCTGCTATTCCACTGCAGAGCGTAGCGCTGAGCCAGGCTAAGAGACACAGAGATGAACAACGGAGAGCGTACACTGGAGGAAGGCTTCAGAGATGGGGGTCAGAGATGAGACACCCCCCCCACCCCATGGAGGAGACCTCAGAGGGCTGCCACCGAGCCAACGGCAGCCTGGACAGCCAGCGAGGAAGAGGCTTCCATGTTGGAAGTCATAGCTTCAGCATGTGTTTGGAATCTGGGCAGCTCGTCTGAATCCAGGTGGCCAGACCCACATCTAGATGAATAAAGAGGAGGAAGAAAGGAGCGGGGGGGGGGGGGGGCGGAATGGAGAGGGAGACGGGAAGAGGAAGGGAGAGGGGGAGAGAAGAGGAAGAGGAAAAGGAAGAAGAGAAGGGGACAAGGAAGAAGAAAAGGAGGAAGAAGGAAAGGAGGCAGTCTTGACAGGCCTCAGAGACCCTGGCTGTGAGACACCTTCTGTGCTGGCTGCCCACCCCCTGAGACTTGTGTAACGCTAGCATGCGGGACTAGCTGTTAGAGCAGCCTCCACCAGATCCCGCTGCACTGGTGTTTTCCATCTCTAGACTCTGCCTCCTCGCTCAGCCTGCGTCTGCACACACCGGCAGAACCCCTCTTCCCCCACAATGAGTAAGACTCTCTGTCCCCAGAGGCCTCCTACCTTCCTGAGCAGAGGGAAAGCAGGCAGTTACCTTCCTGAGGGCATAGGCTGGGTACCTTCAGGACACGGCTGGGGTCTGTCCCAGGTGTTTCCAGGTGTGTGTGTCAAAGCAGAGGCTGCCCAGCTCAGCATCACCTCCTCCTCCCGGGTGCATGTCTCCTCAGGCCGAGAATAACTTCAGTCATTTGTGTCTTCAGTTTTACATTCAATTACTGGTATATCAGGTTGTGTGCTTTGATCACTCATAATTTTCTATAATTATTATTTAAATGTTATTAGTATATATTGTAAAAAAAATAATGGGCCTTGTTATGACACTTTCATACATGTATATAATTACTCCCGTTATCCTCTCTTGTCCCCACCCCTATCTTTTTTCTCTTTCCAAATTGTCTCCTTTACACACACACACACACACACACACACACACACACACACACACACACACACACACACACATTGATAGAATCGCTGTATCATATAGACCAGGCTGGCCTCGAACTCACAGAGTTTTCCTGCCTGTCTCCTGAGTGTGACACCACTCCTGACTTTTTTTTTGAAATATGGATTCCACATATGATTCATATATAGATTTTAATATAGATTCCACATAGATTCATCTTTCTGAATCTGGCTTATTTCGCTTAAGGGGATGATTTCTGCTTCCACTCTTCTGCACACTTCTGCACTCTTCTGCACACGACAGCATTCCGTTCCTCTTCATGCCTAAGTGGTCCTGTGGTGGTGGTTAGCCTCGGTCAGGCATGTACTCAGGAGTGATATAGCTGAGCCATGCCGTAGTTTCCTTCTTAGACTTCTGAACAGTTTCCATGGATTTTCCTAGTGGCAGCACCCGTTTCTATTCCAACAGCAGTGTGCATGTTTCCTGGTATCTTTGCCAGCGTTTGGTGCCTTTTGCTTGGTGACAGCCGTTCTGACTGGGGTAAGAGGATCTCAGTAAACGCCTGATTTTCATTTCCCTCATTGTCAATGATAACGTACACTTTCCCATTCTACCTTTGAGAGCTGCCTCCTATGGGAGTGTTAGGATTCTTTTCTAGTTCTCTGAAGAATGTCGTTGACATTTTGATAGGCTGATTCCTGCCATCTTGTTTCATAGCTACTTTGTATTAGGTTTGGTTTGCTTTGTTGCATATTACCCCCATGCTTTATTCTCCCTCTAGCTCTTCTAACGACTAGGAAGTCTGAGGTTTTACTTCTCTTTTTCAGAGGTATCAGATAGACATAAGACTATGCCTTCATGTATTTTTCTATCAGCATCAGGATATAATCAGGAGCTGTAGCCTCTTCCCAAACAAAGGAAACTTCAGGCATGGTTAAATCTCCTTTAACCATTGCCAGAATAAGGACATCACATTAAGACCAGAATTATGGAGGTTGGGGAGACAGCTCAGAGGTTAAGAGCATGTACTGCTCTTGCACAGGAGCTGAGTTGAGTCCCCAACACTTATGTTGGGGAGTTCACAACAGCCTGTAACTTAGGCTCCAGGGGATCTGATGCCTACTTCTGGCCTCTGGGTACTGCACTCATGTGAACATACCAATACACACACACACACACACACACACACACACACACACACACACACACACACACAAAACGCACACACACTCTCCAAGATAAAAATAATTTAAAAAATTTAAATGAGTATTTCCCTCCTCTTCCCAACAATTTTTTTTTTTATATCCTAGCCTCCCTTTTTACCATTTATTTTGAGGCAGGGCCTTCCATCCTAGCGCCTCAGCCTCATAAGTAGCAGAGAGAACAGACCCGTGCTGTGGGATGGTCTTTCTATATGCTGTGAATATGTGTCGCTACCACTGGTTAATAAATAAGCTGCTTTGGCCTGTGACAAGGCAGCTTAGAGGCAGGCAGGAAATCCAAGCAGAGAGACAGGGAGAAGGAAGGCAGAGTCAGAAGAGACACTGAGAGCCGCCAGGGGAGCAAGATGTAATGGAATACAGATAAAGCCACAGACATGTGGCGATACATAGATTAATAGAAATGGGTTAATTAAAGATGTAATAGCTAGCTAGCAATAAGCCGGAGCCATAGACCAAACAGTTTGTAATTAATATAAGCCTCTGTGTGTTTATCCTGCCAACTACACCAGTAGGACACAGGAAAAGTTCCAACTACAGACCTGACCACCAAGCCTGGCTTCCAGTCTTCTAATTGAGCAACAAGTGTTTTCTTCATTCAAATGTTTGCTTATCTACCATATATAATGCACTCAACTTTCTCTTCCACAGATTTAGTTTTCACTTTAATGACTTATATTTTCCAAGAATTCTTTTAGAAAGCATGGTAATGTTCCTGCAATGTCAGATATGAGCATTTCTCTTTCCAGAGGGTTTTTGTGTTGTTATTGTTGTTTTGAAGATAGACTGTCTTGTAGCCGAGGCTGGCCTTGAACTCCCTATGTAGCATAGGCTGGTCTTGAACTCCTGTTCCTTCTGCATTCACCTTCCAAGTGCTGGGATTACAGGTGTATGCCCCCATGTCTGGCTTCAGGGGAGTCTCTTTTATTTTCAGGTTCATACTGAGTTTTAATTTTTGAATGATCTCTAGGTTTTTTTTTTGATAGTATATACCTTAAAGTCTGTGAATATATTAACTACAATATTAGTATCATGACTTCCGCTCTCAAATTCATCTCTTCCCATGCACATAAGCCAAATCATAGCACTTTTGATTGCCAGTTAGAGTAGGTTTTACTTAGGACAAAAGGCAGAACAAGAGGAATCCAGTCTACCTTAGGAGTAGAATCCTGGGGTCCCCAGACTCCTTGTTCTGTGGCTTTCCTTCTCACCTGTCCACCTCTCCCCTCTTTCTCGTCAGGATCTGACTTGAGAGGTTGCATGAAGTCCTCTCATGCAGGTCGTGTGAGAAACCGAGTCCCACCAGCTCTGCTTCCTTACTTCAGTTGCTCAGTTCAGGGCCCAGCGGCATCCTCAGTGCAGCTGTGTCTTAGAAAGTGTTCAGCATCTTGTCGCTGCTCTTCCCAGCCGTGGTCCAGCCACTGCCCATCACATCTTGCCTGGATTATCCGGAAGCCTCCTAAAGCTCCCTGCCCCCACTGGTGGCTTGTCCCCTGACCCCCTAGCATTGGACTAGCCTTTTCACAATGTCCTCTGGATCATGTCTTAGCCCACATTCTCCACTGGGCCCCATCATGCTCAGGATGAGGAAGGGCATAGGGTAACAGACTCTCATGACCTGCCCCTCAGCCCCCAGCCCATCAGCTGTTGGCCACACCTCTACCTCTGAGTTTTTTTGGGTAGTTCCTCTGCTGGAATGATGCCCCTGGGGTCATGTGGCTCTGATTTAGTCATTGCTCAAAGGTCACCTACTGGGAGGTAGCTTCTTGACCTATCCAGAAGGACAACAAAGGCTGCAACCACCCTTCAGCTAACTAGACTGACCCTTATACTATGTATTTACCTCTGGTAAAGTTATATCAGCCATTCAATTGTTTATCTGCTTCGCTACTGGATTTTGACCCCATTTACTCTGTAACCAAAGGTCCTATAACCTGCCTGGCATATAGTAGGTGCTCAGATATTTCTTAAATTAATAGACAAAATTGCCTGGTCTCACACTCCTTTAATTATTCACATGCAACGCGGGTACTTTTGGGGTTAGGTCTCAACTAGACAGGAGCACTGTATGTCAGGGAAGGAGGAGTGAGCATCAGGGGTCCAGGCAGTGGGAGGGGTGAGGGTGGCAGAGCTCCCCAGCTCCACCTGATTCCTGCCCCAGATGCCCCTCCCTGCCATTGCCATCCTCGGATGTGGACCTTGATTCCCGGAGGCTGTCCCCTTCTCAAGGCCTGCATGGTGTCTGCCCACACAGGGCTCAGACAGGCCCTCTTGACTGGGCTGGTTTCTTTGGCGTTCTCCCCACCTGAGGGCTTCAAGGTGGAGGCCCTGTTTCTATATATGTGAAGGAGGAAATGGAGGTGCTGAGAATCAGGCACACCCCCAGGGAACCCCAGTTTGTAAGGGTTGAATGAGGAATCCAAGCCCAGCTCTGGGGTTCCCCAGAGGGACTTGGGAAAGTTGATCTCTGACTTCCTGAGGCTTGTCCTTGGGCCGTAGAATTGTGGTCCAGTGAGCGCAGGGGCCGAAATGAGCCAGGCAGAGCCTTTCACTGAAGCAGCCCCTGAGGTGGCTCAAGTCCTGTGAGGACAGCTGGGGCTGAGCTGCCGCGGTCGCCTGGGGTTCCACAGTCTACAGTGGCTGCGGTGGAGCCAAGGGCAGCCCCGGAGTGACCTAATTCCTCTCCAGTTCTAGACACGGCTGGGCAGGAGGAGTTCAGCGCCATGCGGGAACAGTACATGCGCACTGGGGATGGCTTCCTCATCGTGTTCTCCGTCACCGACAAGGCCAGCTTCGAGCACGTGGACCGCTTCCACCAGCTCATTCTGCGTGTCAAGGACAGGTGAGGGCAGCAGGCAGGGCCTCTCTACTCTTGTTCCTGGCTTCTGAAAGCACACTCCTCCCTCTCCCTCCCTGCCCTCTTCTCTGTTCCCCTCCCCCTCCTCTTCTTCCCTCCCTCCCTCCTCTCTCTCCCTCCCCCTCTCTCCCCCTACAGATCTCCCGTTATTTCCTCTAAGGTCTCCCCTGACTCTTGGTTGCTAAGCTGATCCCAAGGCTCCAAGTCCCATGCCCCTCTCATTTCCATAAACTATCTCTCATTAAAGGAGTCATTGGTAACGTCTTTGTTTTCCAACTCCAATTTAACCGAATTGTATTATATACAAAGAAAAGTGAATTTCTCCTCCAGAACACACTGAAATTGGTTAAATTGCATTTGACTACAAGATTTACAAGTCGTTCATTAAAGGCTTTTTTTTCTTCACACTCTGTAACATAATTAAATCACCTAGTGTCTGTCTTAAGCCCATCTAACACTGCCAGTCAAAGAAGCGATGCAGAAGGAAAAATTAAATGAAGGAAAACAGCAAGCTTTGATGAAATCCCAATAAAGATGGAGAAATCTAGTCAATGACCATTCCACAGAAAAGGACTTGTCACTTCACCTGCCAGAGGGCCACGTGCACGCAGAGCAAACAGCCTTGGATTGATGTGCATTCAGCCCATGGCTATATGGACCTCAAAAGAGACACCCTAAGTGGTCCAGGGGTGGGGAAATCTTAATTTACTTGCTAGTCAAAGAAATAAAAAGTAGCATTGGGGGGGGGTTCAAATTACAGGTTATATATATATATGAAAATATCTAATATTGCCCAGAATGCCATGGGGCTGATGTTTTGCCTGACTCACATGTCAGTGGGATGCTTATGGTGCATGCCTCTCTATCCCTCACTTCCTCTTCTGTGAGCCATTCTGATTTTGCAGCTGCCATTTGTGCAGTACCAGCCACTGTCCCTGGTGCTCTTCCTGTGTCCTGCCTGAGGGCTGCAATAACCCTGCATGGTTTGTATATCAGAGCATTGGAGAGCGGAGGAGTGTGTCTGGGAAGCCAGGCCCCTCAGCCCCTCACCCACAGCCTCAGGCCAGCCTCAACACTAGCCTTGCAACAGATCCCAGGCTCCTCCTCCTCAAGCCCTTGTCTCCTCTGGAAGAGAGGAGACCCACTGAGGGGGTGGCATGGCATAAGGTCCAGTTGGCATCACCTTGAGTTGGTGGTGCAGGAGGATGAATCTCACTTGGCTATTGTTCTCTTGCTTCCCAGGGAGTCATTCCCAATGATCCTCGTGGCCAACAAGGTGGATTTGATGCATCTGAGGAAAATCACCAGGGAGCAAGGAAAAGAAATGGCGACCAAACACAATGTAGGTGTGTGTGTTCACATGTCTGTGTGTGTGTGTGTGTGTGTGTGTGTGTGTGTGTGTGTGTGTGTGTGTGTGTTGGGGCCTCAGGGCTATGTGTGAAAGTTCATATGTCATCCCTCCTGCAGTGCTGGTCTAAGGCCTCCTCCTGTGCACTAGGCTCTGAAGAGAGGCCACAGGGTGCGATGTGAAGGGATATTATTTGAAATGAGCAGCAGGCCAGTGAGAAAGCACCCTCTGCAGCCCTAAGAGGCTCTGGGGTGGGGGGTGGAAAGCTTTCTTCAGAGTAGCCCAGAAGCTGTGGTATTGGTGTACTCCAGGCTGAAGGCTGCTCTGCTGAGGTACTGTATATTTATTCAGCATGGGGCTGTGCAGAAGTGGTAGCTCCTCTGCCTCACAAGCCAGCACCTGGTGATACTGAATCACTGTGATCTGCTCTGTTCACTGAGCCCATCCCACGCCCAGGACTGTACTGGGGGAGCATGGATATCAAGTCCTCTACCCTTACAGCCATAGGCATCATTATCCCCACTTGATAAACATTAACACAGGTTGTTCCAGCTATACCCTATCACAAGCATGTGAGCTTTCTGAGTTCACTGCAATGTGCTTGCTCTCTGGATAGTTCTGGGTCAGGTCTCTGTTCCCCAGTCCCATATTGACATAGTGTACTGGCCTCCTGGGGTCCTGCCTGCTAGCTGGAAAGAAAGTCTCACAAGGTAGCCCCATCTCTGCCTACTGGCCTACCCTATATGTAGAGAAAGGCATGCTGGGAGCTCGTTTTGCCTGCATGTCTTCTGTATTTATTTCTTTATTAATTCTATCATCCTAGGTCCTGCTTTTCCGTACTTACCTTTATGATGGAGACAGGCAATAAGCAAAGTAAATTAGTTTGTCTGAAGTTGACACATTCTTAGAAACAAGCAAACTAGGGAAGGGAGATCAGGACTGGGAAGAGGGTGGGGTGGGTCCATTTCAGCAAGGACTTAAGGAGGGAGGCAAAGGGACAGCCAGACAGATAACTGAGAAAAGAACATCCAAGCAAAGGAAATCATCTGTGCAAAAGCCCTGAGATTGGAGTTTGCAAGGTAGCAAACCAGCCACTGTGGCTAAGCAGGTGGATGCAGGGGAGTAGTCAGAGAAGTGACTTAAGGAGACGTGGCTCTTATGGAGGCAGAGGAGGAAAGCCACTGGATGGTTCAGAGAGAGGTGTGACATGTGGCCAAGCAGCTTCTCTCCTGTGACATGTTGAGGGTAGTCCACTGGGAAAGAAGAACAGAATCATGCAGGGAATGCCCGGCATCCCACATGAGGCTGAGCAGTGCGTGAGGGCGGCAAGAGTTGGGCTGCACTTCTAAGAACCAGCAGCATTTGCTCACAGACTGGGTATGGAATGAGAGAAAGAAAGACGGGTCCATGTGTTCTGAGTCCCCTAGATGCTGAGGACTGCCGAACTCCCGAGAGTGTGGGATGCCCAGGGGCTCTGGCTGGAGGTGGTTTCCTGCCTCCCTTCTGCATGTGTACAGGGCTTCCCGATGTCCTGATCCATAGGTAGAGTTCTACTTGGTCCTTATCCGGGATGCCTGCCATGACTAAACATGGTGTCCAGTTCACAAGAAGCTCCAAAGCTGACACAGCACCCAGCTGCCCATGGGAGGCCAAGTCGGGAAGTAGAAGGCTCTCACTGACTCTCCACTGGCCTGGCAATGTGGAGTTCTTGCAAGCATGTCATCCTGAGCTCTGCTTCATGCTGCAGGATGGCGTTCACCTCTGAGGGTTAATTCAGCAAAGTCAGGAATAGGGAGACGTGGGAAGCCAAATAGCCATCCCACTGCGGAGGGTTATCAGAGGCTCAAATAAATGTTGAAGGCCTGAGCCGGGCCCTTTGTGTGTCTCTCACCACACTAAGACCTGTGCTTGGGGCCACTGCAGTGTGTGGACATCTGACCTCACATGATGGTAACTCATGGAGCTTCCCACCAACGGCTCGAACCCCTCAGCTTGCTCTGCCACTCTCCCCATGCATTGAGGAACCAATAACTTATTTTCTTCACTGTAGTTAGCTTCTTTCAATGTATTAGAATAAAAGGCACTAAGTCTGTGATCAGCAAAAATAAATGTTATGGAAAGTAGCAAAGTCCTTTGGTCTAACCTCAGCCATCTTACTTCCTCCCCATCCAGGAGGCCAGTGCATGTTAGTATGTGGAGGGATGAGCACTTCCTGATTCCCTGGGGTACCTATCTGGGACCCAGAATTGTACCCTAACCTCCCAGAGCCTTTGTTCCACTCAGCCTGTCCAAGGCATGGCATGGATGTGGCCCATGAGGTGGCAGTCACAGCTCCCACGGGCTCCTCCCCGTCACCTTGGGTAAAGGTGGCTGCTGAGCCCCCAGGCTCATAGACACAGAGCCAGCAAGAGTGGGGCTGGGCTGGAGAGCTGGGGGTAAGGGAACAGGGTGACCAAGGTCCAGAGCACTTTTCACAGCACACTTCTCCTCAGCCTACCCACTGAAGGTCACACTGCAGGAGCCCAGGGAAAAGGTCAGAGGTCACCCCCAAAAGAGGAATGAAGAAGATCACAGTATGCCGCAGTGTGGGAAGCGAAACAGCTTGTTCTTGAGTGGAAAAAGACTATCTCGATTCTATTTTGGGGAGCTATTAAGTATCTCTGTGAGTAGAGAACATGAAGGAGTTAGAAAAGCCATTAGTGATACTCTCCAGCCTGACAAGGAAAGAAGTCCTAGAGCCTTGTGGGGGTTCTGTCCGAAGAGGGCTTTGTGGGTCACGGTGCCAGGTTGACCAAGATGCATTTTGCCTTCCAGATCCCATATATAGAAACCAGTGCCAAGGACCCGCCTCTCAACGTGGACAAAGCCTTCCATGACCTCGTCAGAGTGATTAGGTAAGCATTGTACCCTCTCTGACAGCTCTGCCCTCCCTGGTGGCCTCTGTGGTGAGAGGACAAGCCATATTGTGACTGGATACAAGAGGAACACAGCTCCTGTGCTGGGCCAGGAGCCTGGCCAGTTCCAAGCCTATAGTTGGCCATTTCTTGTACCTCTTTGCATTTCCTCCTGCCCTTTACCTCCACCTCTCCACCGCCCCCAGATATAATGGGGTGGTGGTGTGGAGGCTGTAGGCATGCTGTGGAGATCAGGTGTCTGGTACCCTCAGAACCCTGAGCTTTCAACATATCCTACACAGCGAAGACCAGGCCCTGCCTTCTGTGCCCCAAAGCAACCAATTACGGTTCCTGGGCTCAAATTCCAGAGACTGTGTGTGTGTGTGTGTGTGTGTGTGTGTGTGTGTGTGTGTGAGAGAGAGAGAGAGAGAGAGAGAGACTGACTGTGTGTGTGTGTGTGTGTGTGTTCCCAGATTGACAGCCTGTGGGTCTGAAGTGCCAGCAGCAGCCCGGAGACACACTCGTGACCGACCATTCCTTTAAGACCTTACTCACTTTATGTCGGATGACCGAAGTGGCCTCCTGGCTGTGTTCCCTGCCACCATCCAGTCAGGATTCTAAACCTTTACTGTTCCCCACAGTTAAACCCCCGTCTGCAGCACCTTATGTGGGTGACTCAGCGGCTGCTGGTCAGCTGTGACTCAGCCCTAACCTTGTCATGGTGCCCCTTGTTCGGCACCTCTTGGTCCCCTGCCGTGTGCACACCCCGCCCATAGGCCCTCAGGCCGCCCAGCCTGACCTCTCATTAGTCCTCCGTGCAGCTCTGACTCGGTGTTTACTTTCGCAGTCCGGTGTGCTGGAAGGGAGGTGCTCACCGAGCTGCCGTGTGTTGCTTGTGGACCGGTGGTACCAAAGGCACCCTCTAGACCTAGGAAATGTTCGCAGAACATCAGTTGACCAGTTGTTTTATCTAAGATATGAAAAATAGAAAAACAGAAGCCAACTCCGTTATAAAGCTTACGATCTAACTAAATCTGGCCAGCAACCAGTGTCACTGATTTCTAGTCAGGTGACTCTGGGGTCCCCTTTCCTTCCTCTCCCAGTCTTCTTACACTAAGAGATGCTTCACAGCCTGGTCTCCGTGGGTGGCCAGGGACAGCAGCACCCTCCACCTTAGGCCTGTCCAGAGCAGGCCTTCTTCGCCTCCAACCCAGGCGTCATCGAGAGGGGACAGAGGAGGAGGAAAAGCTTGGTCTGACTCTGTCTTTCCGTCCTTCATTGTTCACCAGGCAACAGATTCCAGAGAAAAGCCAGAAGAAGAAAAAGAAAACAAAATGGCGAGGAGACCGGGCCACTGGCACTCACAAACTTCAGTGTGTGATCTTGTGACTGCCTGAGACCCTGGGCAGAGCAACCATGGACTGCCAGCCCCCGGGACCGGCCCACTGCCTAACTGCACTGAGAACCATTTCTAACCACAGCCCTTGGCTCTGGGCATAGGAAGGAAGCGAGGGAGGATGGGCAGGAGCAGACAGAGTCTGGCTTTGCCACTGCTCCCAGGAGACAAGCCACAGCTTCCAAGCCCTTCCTTGTGTGTGTTGATTAAGCCCAGTTCCCAGCCTCTTGGTGGGTGTGTTGTTTAAGTACATAGGGCTGGTTTGCTGGGGAAGTGTTGATCCACACACAAGGTACCAAACAAGCCATGAACAAGCTTCCTCCCCCGCCCTGTCCCCAGTGTCTGAGCTCTGATGTCTTTTTGTAGATTTTTAAATTATTTGAGTAATGATTATTTTATTAAAGAGGTCTGTGCCCACTGCCTGATGAAGTCTTCGGCAGACCTCTCCGCTAGCGTCTGGAACAGTGCTCTTGTCTTTTTAACTGAGAGATTTTAGCAGTGCCAAACTCCATCCAGGATGAACAACAGGGATGGCGGAAGTTAGCGGAGGCTTTGGCGGAAGCCCGAGGCGGAGTTAAACCCAGAAGCAAACAGACCCCAGAGACTGGAGAGAGGGAGATGGATTTATCTGGAGGACTTCGGTGTGGTTGAAAAAGCAGAGATTAGAAAAGAAAATCCCCTCACTGCTACCCACCCCTGCCCCCACAGCCACGCAAGTGAGAGCTAGCTGGGACCATTTCACCCCAGAGGGGATTTCCTTATCCTGAGAGCGGGTGAGGCAAGTGGCTGGCTTTGCAAAAGCGTTCATTTACTTTTTAGGTGGTGGGTAGATTCTGTGTTCAGATGTGGACAGGGCCCTGGGCTTCTCAGATGTGTCCCTTCCTGCTTGCTCACACCTGTGACACAAACACAGCGGCATGTGCAAGGAGGTGAATGTGACACCATCCAGAAAGCTGTTGCTCTAGGCTTGCTCTTAACTGAAAGCACGCAATACTGTTATCACCGCAGCACCGGGACCCGAAGCCATTTCCTTCTGAGTCAGCCGACCACCAGCCACCTTTATAAGCCCAGCCAGTGAGTAAACGCCTTTTGGCATCAGCCATAGGGCTCTTTTGGTGCACACCTCCATCGCCCTCTTCTGTCTCAGATGAAAGGGGAAAGGAAAGTGAGCTGATGACATGGTCCAGACACTTATTTCAGCAGGGACACCCCCCCCCCCACGATGCACCCCTCCCTCTCTGGTTCTGCTGGTGGGGTAAAGACTGGGTTTTTCCAGCTAGGAACTGGATGGAGAGGACAGCAGGAATGAAGTACACCCTGTGGGAGGGTCAGAAGAGGAGGCAGCGCATCTGCCAGCTCACTGTGCAAAACAGAGGATCCTCGCCAGGTGGCTGGGCCACCCTGGAGAATGAAAGTCATGGAAAGAAATCCAAGGAAAGTGAGCACCCAGTGGATGTCCCACCTCGTGATTCCTTTGCAGTCCGGAAAGTCCTAAGGTGTTCGTTCACGCACAGGGTCATCATCACAGAGGGCCCCATCGAGGGGACAGTTCTGCGGCAGGAGGAAATGATTGCTAGCGAGAGGTCAAACTTCGTGCTTGTCAAACTGCCAGCCCGCCCCACTTTTTCTATTCCTACAAAGGATACCAAAGAACATTCCAAATGAGGTATCTCACCATTTCCCAGATCCTGTAATACTTACGAATTTTTCAACACTAGAAGGACCAGGCTCGTTCCAGCCTTAGGCGCCCTGAGTCGCACCATAGCTGCTGCCACCCGGAGAGAGGACAGCAGCGAGGTCAGGGCGCTCTGCACAGGATGCTGAGTCAGAAGGCTCTGCACTCAGGGCAGCAGCCACTGCCAGAGAGCCCCCCATCTCCTACCACCTGCCTCGAGCACGCCCCGCCTCTGTGGAGCTACGTCTCCACTGGGCTGAGAGGGGCTCTCACCGGAAGCAGAGCAGTTGCCTGGACCAAAGCCCCGAGTCACACAGGTAACTAGAAGGGAGGCTCCCAGCGCTCCTGCCCCTCTCGGAAGAGGCAGAGCATCCAGGCCCATCATCCAGGGCCTCCACTCTAACCTGCCCACGTCCTAAACTGGCTAACATCTGGCTTTCTGCAGTCTCTTGATTCAGGGCTCCTGGTAAGTTTTCATTTCCCAGAATCCCATTCTCCCATAAGTGAGATGGGTAGGTAACGCTCCAGAATTAGAAGTGAGCCCCTCGACAGAGTTTCCAGAGAGGCCATGTAAAATAAAGAAAGCTCAGCGCACTTCCATCACCAGCCAACAGGGAAAGCCTGGAAACCTGGTTGGCCAGGACTGAGGTGGGTTTGTAGTCATTCTGAGGCTCCCTCTAGTTTTTTCAGAAACCTGTGTTCCCATCATATCCTCTGACACTCCCTGGAATCCCCTCATCCCTGCCTCTCTATTGTGTGCTCCGATTTTCTCCCACTACTCTGACACCTCCTTTTCTCCCCCTCTCCCCCAGAATGGGGCTATGCCACAGCTACTTCCTTCACAAGCACTTTGCCACTTGGGACATCCGGATGTTTCCCTTAGGAGTTTCCCACCTCCCCATGGCTCTTGCTGTGGAGAGTACCTGATTGAATTAGTGTAGCCTGCCAGGAGATGGGACCCACTGACCCATGCCAGCTCTAACCTCAGAGCCCCTGGAACCTGCTACGCTAAGTCCAGAGCCACAGAGGGGTCCCTTCCTTTAGCTGCCCACCTGGGTGGAGACTCCACATTGCCTGGGGTTTACCTAGAATGCCAGATACTTGAAACACTGAGCCCTTTGAGTGACAGTATTAGCAGGTGGCCATTGTTGTGAAATGAGTGATGCCTGGACATCTTGATGATGCTTGAGCCTTTTATGTAACTTTTTATCGAGTCTTTGTGTATCTCTACTTATTAATAAAGAAACAAAGAGAAATGCTGTCTTATTTCCTCTTGTTCAAATACGCCTCGTTTTGTGATTCCTCGGTGTTAGCGAGTTGGCGGCGCTCTTACCCTGCGAGGAAATGTCATGAAACATGACAGAATCCACTAACAAGAGTTTTATTAAGATAAGAGAGAGAGACAGACGTGACAGGCCTGTTAGAAAGACACATGAGCATAAGGAGGGAAGCCGGGAATATGGCGCCCGCTTATAAAGGCTGGGTGGCGCATGCATACACAGGCTCATGTGGCTACTCCACGCATGCGCATCGATCACATGGTTTTTACGAAACCATGCAAAGCCACGGGGTCCTGGTCACGCTGGCTAGGCGGAAGTGTCTAGGTCCGCCGGGCATGCCCAACCGTGGGGGCGTGTTGTGAATCTATCACTCAGTCCTTTACCCACTCAACTCTTCCAGAGCATGACCTTGGGTTAGCCAAACCTCAAGTATGGAGGAAGCCCACTGGTGGCCATGGGGGCATCTCCTGTAGAACCCACTTCCTCAGCCGCACGCCACCTGCCCCTCTGTCTTCTGTGGGAAATGGTTCTTATATTCAAAATGGGATCCCTGACCACTACCCGTCATGACTATTTCACCCAGCTCCTTGCTTCCAGTTCTCAACCCCAAGGTCTTAGACAAGATCTCGGGGCTTCGTGTGCACAATGACTTGAGCAGCATTGCCCTAGAAGAAATTCAGCCCAGGTTCACTGCCTCTGGGCCAAGCTCCACCATATCCTCTCAACCTGCAGGTCATGACCCCTCTGGGGGTTGAGAATGACCCTTTCTCAGGGATTGCCCACAACCATCAGAAAACACAGACATTTACATTATGATTCGTAACAGTAACAAAATTACAGTTATGAAGTAGCAACGAAAGTAATTTTATGGTTGGGGATCACCACAACATGGGGAACTGTATAAAAGGGTCGCAGCGTTAGGAAGGCTGAGCATTGGCACCACTGTGCTAGGGGAAGGCCGGACTGAAAACCGCTGCAAGATCTGCCTAGCGACAGCATGAACTCAGGAGTGTCCTCCCATAGGCATTGAGTGTAATCATCAGTTACAGGAAGACTTTGCAGACATGGCTCCCAGCTTTTGTTGTTTTACTCTGGGTTTGTGTTTTAAATGTAGGCAATGGCCAGCTGTGATGGTGCATGCCTTTCGTCACAGCACTCAGGAAGCCCAGGTAAACTTCTGAGTTTAGAGGCCAGCCTGGTCTGTACAGTGAGTTCCAGGCCAGCAAGGGCTACAGAGTAAAACCTTATCTCAAAAACAAAAAACAAAAAAATCAAAAAAAAAAAAAAAAAAAAAAAAAAAAAAAAAAACCCAAAAAAACCCAAACCCCCAAAACAACAAGAAGTCAATGGTCTTGCAGATAAGTGAAATCTCACCATCTGCCATCCAAGCTGGGAATTCTTCAAGCGTCTAAATAAAGGGTAGAACACTCTATGCAAGTGACAGATGCTCTCATTCCTAGGATTTTCATTCTCTGCAGCTTTTGGGGCTCCAACATCATGCCAAATAGCTCATCGTTACGCTTAGGTGAATGTTTAAGCATAAAAGGGGGGCTGAGTTCACAATAAGCAAAGAAACTACACGGGCTTTCAGTGCAGGGTGCAGCCGACCACGCCCACACAATCGTCTTTCTGTTTGGTTCTGAGACCTATGCCTGGGCTGAAGAACAGAGGAGAGATCCTGGATAAGTGCTCTCAGAGTGTCCTCCAGGGCAGTGGCTTCAGCATCAGCAGGCTAATGATTGGAACTGTCCATTATCCTGCCCCACCCCGGACTGCCTGCTGAGCCGAAGCCCTGACCTCTGTATTTGACAAGGCCTTCATGGTACTCCAATGCTCCCTACAGTTTGCAAATCACCAAATGAGACAGGAGTGGGTAAAGAGTAAAAGCTAGAAATAAACAGCTGCAGGGCTGTTCTTATCTGCAAAGCAGCTGTGGTCCCAGTGGGTGGTGATGCTCAGGTCATTCCTCTTTGCTTCCCACATCTAATTATCAAGGGCCCCTCAACCTCTGGAACCAAAGACCCCAGCACAAGGGTTATTTGTGGTGATATTTTATTTGTGCTGAAATGTGGTGATATTTTATGTGTCCGTTAATAAATGAAGTTTGCCTGGAGATCAGAGGACATGGATAGCCAGCCATAAACAAAAGTCAGGTGGTGGTAGCACACGCCCTTAATCCAATCACATGGCAGGCAGAGTCTCTGTGTGTTCGAGGACACAGCCAAGCGTGGTGACACACGCCTTTAATCCCAGTACCAACCATAGAGACCTGGAGGTCTGTACAGACAGGCAGTGAAGAGGAAGTGAGGTGGCTGGGCTAAGAGCCAATGAGAAGGCAGAACAGTAAGGCAATAAAGGCGCAGGTTAGACAGGAAGAAGCTGGTTCTCTCTGGGGAAGCTACGGCAGTGTGGTGAGCTAAGGTTAGTTGGCGGTTACTACTATTTCTGTGATTTCTATGGCTTTCACCTCTGTATTTGGCTCTGTGTTTCTTGTTTAATAAGACTGTTTAGAAATTCGGCCGGGCAGTGGTGGCGCACGCCTTTAATCCCAGCACTCGGGAGGCAGAGCCAGGCGGATCTCTGTGAGTTCGAGGCCAGCCTGGGCTACAGAGTGAGTTCCAGGAAAGGTGCAAAGCTACACAGAGAAACCCTGTCTCGAAAAACCAAAAAAGAAAAAAGAAAGAAATTCATCTACAGTTATTGACCTTGACTTCATGGGGTTACAGGTGGGGTGGCGGACACCTTGAAATCATATGCAGAACCACAGCTGTGCGTGCACTCCTCCAGGTTCAGGACACTCACGTGCTGTCGGAGTCTCCCAGCTGAGGGTACTGCTCAGGGCGAAGATGAAGCGGCCTGGGAGCTCTCTCTCCGACGCCAGGCTCTTCAGGCAGTTTCACAGCCTCAGAGAACAGGAAGGGGAAATGAAAGGAGTGAAGACCCAGCAACTCTGCCCCTGCAGGCCCTCCCACGACATCCTGCAGGAGGGGAGGGGTCAAGCTGCCTTTCTCCAGTTCCCCCTTCATGACCAAGTGTGTGACCCACATGACTCACCTACCTCCTTCTCCACGGTGCTTCTCTCTCTCTCTCTCTCTCTCTCTCTCTCTCTCTCTCTCTCTCTCTCTCTCTCTCTCTCTCTCTCTCGCGTGCGCGCGCGCACGCACTGGGAATTGAACTCAGGACCTGTGCATGCTAGACAAGAATGCTACCACTGACCTAGATTCCCAGCTCCAAAGGCAACTATTTTATTTGCGTTACAGCGGCCCCCCTTTGAGGCTGCTCACAAACCGCAGTGGTAGTTCATTTGTTTATCTATATTCCTTACATTCTTATGTCCCTAGGCCTAGAGAAGAAACTGGTGGCACAATGGTGATGCCTAATGTTTATAAAATAAATCAGTGATTATTACAGATAGTCATTGTCCTCCGTGCCTTAAAACGCAAGCCATCGTAGTTCAAATGTGCCTCCTTTGCCCCATAAAGTGTGGCACTCTTACACCTTACAGCAGACCCAAGGTCCCTGCAAATTTCAAACAGTTTCCCAAGGCCACGATCTCATAGAGACCTCAGCATCTGCCTCATTCCACAGCCTCTCTCCTCAAGTTAACCTCTGCCTCAGTTTCCACAAAGAGAACCCATCCTCATAACCACCCCTGAACTTTGCTGAGGACTCGTAGGCCCTGAGATGGCCTCTCAAAGGCCACCACCCAGGCCTCCAGACCCTCTCAGCTAAGCTCCTCCCCCACATCAAGCTCCCTCCCCTCAGACCCTCTTGGTGCCGCTGCTTTTTTAAAGCCACATCCCACAATTTCTTCTTAGGGCGAAATGAGACTTAAAGCTTCCAGTTTGCTCAGGCAAGGAATTTTCTGGATGCTGGTGTGCCATGAGGTCTAGCACAGGTCTCGGCCAAGCTTACCCGAGTGTTAAGAATGAAATGTTCATCCTGTTCTCGAGTAACAATCCTAATAATTATGAATTATTAATAACCCTGTGAATTAGTTGCCGGTCTTCAGGCCCTAGCAACTGTCCTTGTTTCCTCGGGGTAGGGGTTTTTTGGCACACAGGCTTAGGATTTAGCAGCTTTAATTTGCTTTTAAAGCAGGTTCTGGGTAACGATAATGCTGCTTGTCTGAGAACCGTGAATTAGCAAACCCACGGGACACACAGGGAGAGTGCTTGTTTGTGCTGTACTTCCTGTAAGCCAGGCACGGTCCCACTTCTGCACCCACCTCCTGTCCTCATGACCACCCTGGGACATAGGTGCCACAGGCCAGGGACAGGCAGGAGTGACTGAGCCTAGACTTGCACCCGGTTTTGCCCCTGAAGCCTATGCTCTGTTCCCCACCACCCTGCCAGCCTGGAAATGGAGCTAGCCCAGGCTGTCTCCCCACACCCATTTTCAATCTCACCCGGGTTGGAGGGAACGCTTTCAATGTGTGTCACACTTCCTTGCTTTTTTTCTCAAGGGAGCTGAATGCAGCCCAACTTCCCCCTGAGTGACTCATGACAGCATTTGAGCCCCAGTGACAGTCATTTTCCAGTGTCTGCGCTGGACCTCCACCCAGGGCAGCCCTCCCCGTGGCCTTGGACACCACCTCCAGCTCTGTCCCTCTCACTGTCCTGCCAACCAAGACAGACTGTCCAGGTCGCGAAGCCCCAGTGAATGGCATTATCAGTGAGGTCCAGGGGCCGTAAACATGTTCCAGGCCTCTGGCATTCTGCCTAGAGAGCCACCCATAGCCAAGAGCCCTACCAACTGTCACCCTCTCCTCTGGGTGGGGGTAGTTAGAACGCAGACAGGATTTAGCCGCCTGTTGTTGTTGTTGTTGTTTTGAGACAGGGTTTCTCTGTGTAACTACCCTGGCTGTCCTGGAACTCACTCTGTAGACCAGGCTGGCCTCGAACTCACAGAGATCTGCCTGCCTCTGCCTCTGGAGTGCTGGGATTAAAGGCATGTGACACCACCAGCCGGCTTGGATTTATCAGCTTTCATTTGCTTTTTAAACAAAATAACAGGTAATGCCACGTCTGAGCCGCTGAGAACTGTAAGTTAGCCAATCCCCCGGAAACATGCTTTCTCTGCCCCCAGCGCCCCTAGCTTGTGGCAGACCCAAGGTCGCTGCAAATTTCAAGTAGTTTCCCAAGGTCACCATCTCACGGTCACCTTTGAATCTGCCTCTATCCCACAGCCCCTTCCCTCAAGTTAGCTCCTGCCTCAGTTTCCACAAAGAAAACCCACCCTCATAACCACCCCTGAGCTTTGCTGAGGACGCGCAGGCCCTAAGATGGCCTCTCAGCTGACCTTTTTCCACGACATGCTTGGCTCTGCTCCTTTGCTAGCTCGAACGGCACCTGGGATGCAAGGCACTCTGACCATTGTTTGTCAACAGGGCCATTCCTCTCTCTCCACTCAGCCCAGACTTTTGGTTCCCTCTGTGGTTGGCGTTGCTGAGTCCCCAGTGTTGCTGATGCTGGGGCGTGTGGGGTGGTGGCCAGTGCACAGGCTGCCTAGGTCTAGCCTGGCTATGCCACCATCTGGTGACCTTAGCCAAGTGGCCCAACCTCCCCATGTCTCAGCTTGGTCGTCACACTTTAGCTGATGATAAGGATGCTTCTTAAGGCTACAAGGCTATTGCCAAGTTTTAATTTAGTATATGTTTTCAGAATAACGACTGATGCATGGAAATTCTAAGTGCCAGCCAGGATCCCAGGATGAAAACAATATGTACTCCCCAGACCCCAAAGCAGTTGCCCTGTCTTGTCTGGATCCTGGGGCTCAGCTCCTGCCGTCTCTCCTTACAAAGTGAATTCAAAGGCATGTATGCATGCCTATAATCCCAGGCCGGAGGATCATATATTTGAGAGTAACCTGGGCTATACAACAAGTTTCAGGTCAACTCAGGATACAAGGTGAGATGCTTGAAAGAAAAAAGTTCACTTTGTAAGTATGAGGACCCAAGATTGGATCCTTGGCACCCATGTAAAAAGTGGGGAGGGGGGTGTATGTGTTGTGCATAACTATCTGCTGAGCCAATTAGCCGCCATCTTGGGAAGTTCAGCTGCACCCTCTTGCAAAAGGATTATCCCAGCTGGCTTGTTAACTGTTTATACCCCTTCATGGATGGGTGCGGAAGGCCACAAGACCCATCTGAGCTGTCTACCACCTGCTGTATGCTATGCTGCTTTAGTTGCACGTGACCTTGGGAGAGGAGCTAGAGTAGATAGGCAGGGAAGCCCAAGGGGGAAGGGACCCCATCCATGTGGCTACAGGAAGCCCTCATCCCTGCCGGGTAAAGACCTTCCAGGTGTGGCCTATTGAAGGAAGAACGTCCACACCTCTGTAAGTAACACCTCACTTAAGCTCTGTAAGGAATCCCACGAAATTCATTGGTTTTCCAGAGTGATCTTTGATGGAACTGTGCTCAGTTTGTCTTTGGGACAGAGACAAGAGGATCCTGGGAACTCACTGGCCAGCCAGTGTAGCTGAAGTGGGGCTCCTGGTGCGGTGGGGAGTCTGTCTAGAAAAATAAAGTGTAGGCTGGGTGCTGTGGCACACACAGGAGGCAGAGGCAGGCGGATCTCTGAGATTGAGGCCACGCTGGTCCACAGAGTGAGTTCCAAGCAAGCCAGGGTTACATAGCAAGACCCTGTCTCAAATCAATCAGTCGTCAATCAGTCATCAATCAATCAATCAATCCAGTAAAATCTAGGTTTCTGACTAAAATTTTCTACCCCTCAAATGCCTAGTAAATAATCAGAGATGCACAGTTAATAAATATGGTCTTTGCATTCCTAAAACAAAGTATGTCAGGGACCTAAGGGAACCATGGTTGGGGATGGTTAAAAAGCTAACTACTACATCAATATAACAGGCTGGTGGATATCTTAAAAGCTTCATTTCCAGCATTCTCCCAGCTCTGGGGGTTATAATCTCTTTTGAAAGACCTGGGAGTCCCCAGATGTCACAAACCTAGTAGTGGCAAAGCTAAATGGGAGCCTCGGTGCATCTGATTCCATTCCTTGCCAACCCCAAAATAGCACTAGAGGACATACGCTCAGCTGTGATGACTTTATGGGCCTGGGTTCCTTCTTCTGAGACTGGAGTCACATGACTACTCACATCTAGTGTTAATGTGGGGCTTAAACAAGTTAATGCTTTCTAAGAACCTAACGCACTATGCTGGTCATGTGCCCCCGAAGCTTCTCAGCACCCTGTAGTTGTTATTTCTAGTATCACTGTTATTGACGCTCTGGCGGGTTAAGAAAGCCCAGGAAGCTGGGCCGGTGCCCCTCTTCACCACCAGAGGGCGCCATCGTAGAGCGAAAAAGAGCCTTGTGGCTCCATCTCCAGAGTACCGCAGTTCTTCCCTCCGCTCCGAGGCAGTGCTCAAGGTGTCGCAATCGTGCAAGAACCTCAGCTTGCCTACTTCCTTTCTTGCCCATGCCCTACGGGACTTCCTAACCTTCTAGGGCTGCTGGTACCAGAGAAATGTGCATTTGGAGTTCAAGTCCACCATGTATGTAGCAAATGTTTGTCACATCGCCAGACCAAGGGCCGGTCCATCAGCCTTCTGGAACTAAACTTTGCCACCCCAGGCTAGCCTGGCTCTTCTGGACACTTTGTGCCTAAGGACCAGCTCCAGTCCCTCACAGTTGACTTCATATGCCTTCTGGAGACTTCTCCACCTGCTTGAGCTCTCCAGGTAGGCTCAAGGAACCTGAGGTCCCCAAGAAAGACTTGCAGCCTGTCTCTTGGCTCTGTTCACACAATTCTACATTCCACTTGTGGAAAAAGCATCTTCCTTGAATTCAGCCTTCCTCAGTCAGATGACCCCTCCTCCACCTCGACAGCTCCAAATTCCCCTTGACCTTTGGTTTCTTGCACACTCTGAACCCAGTATTTCACAGTGTTTGGTGCGGGCCACTTCCGAGGATGGGGCTTTAGAGAAAGATTCCTAAGGTCCGAGTCTGGATCAGCAGCCTTCAAAGTGCAGTCCTGGTACAAAGGCCACATTCCTGGGACATTCTCCAGACCCACTGCACCCTAGTCTCTGGAGTGAGTCTGGGAAGCTAGGTGGGTAGCACCCTTGGAGTGGCACAGGGCCCGTCTTTGGGATCTGCACGATTCCTTCCACAGACAGGTGAATCTGCTCTGTAACACCCCAGCAGTCTAACTTATAATTGGCCAGGATGTGTTGCCCCGTCTGACATAGCTTTAAGCATTTTTTCCATAATCGTACAGAACACTATTGTGGTTTTAGCCTTCAATCTTGATGAAGATGTCCTGTTTTGCTATGGTTGCTTAGCGAAGAGCCCTGACTTATGACAGCCCACTCCACAAATGATCAGATAATGTGATCCTGCTCTGATACTGTCCCTTCAAGGCTGGGGGAGGTCGCAATGAGACAGAGAGGGGAGAGGAGAGAAGGCAGGTGAGGAAGGGAGAGGCGTGATGCCCTGAGGAAGGAGGCGCACAGATCTACTCTTTCGGAAGCTCACAGTAAAATCTCCAGGTAAGCTCCCGTAGGAAGTGTCACGGGGGTCCCTTCCCACTGCTCACTTCCAAGAAAGGTTTCCAAGTGCTCAGAACTGTCCCTCAAATCAGCACACATGTCCTAAGAGAGAAAGACAGACTTAGTGTCTGAGAAATGGCTCAAGGGCCATCTTCTAACCAGACTAGAAGCTTCAATACAGGTTTTTATTTTATTTTTATGTATGTGTATGTATAGACACATGTTCATACAAGTACACACATGTCCATGTCCATATAGAGGCTATATGGTTGGGTGTCTACCTCAGTTGTTCTTCACATTTTTTGTTTTGTTTTTCTTTCAAGACAAGGTTTCTCTATGTAGCCCTGGCTGTCCTGGAACTCCTCTGTAGACCAGGCTGGCCTCAAACTCAGAGATCCACCTGCCTCTGCCTCCCACGTGTTGGGATTAAAGGTGTGTGCCACCACCACCCAGTCTTTACTTTATTTTTTGAGACAAGGTCTCTCCCTGAATCTGGAGCTCTCCTGTCCAGCTACACTGAGCAGGCCAGCAAATCTCAGGGAGCCTTCTGACTCCGACTCCCCAGCAGCAGGGTTCTAGACACAAGCTACCACATCCAGATGTTTACATCAGTGCTGGCGATCTGAACTGAGGTTCTCATGCTTGTGTAGCAAGCACTTTATTGACCAAGCTGTATCCCTGGTCCCTGGCTCTTTTTAAATTCAAATGCTTGTGGGTTGGACAGCAGCCCTCGGTGGCTAGCTTTCTTCTTGCTGTGACAACATGCAGGACAAAAGTGATTCAGAAAACAGGGAAGACTTGTTTCGTTCACAGTTTCAGGGGATTCGGGCCATGCTCACCTGGCCCCATGTTTCTGACCTGTAGTGAGGCAGTACATCATGGCAGGGAGTGTGTGGTAGAAGCTGCTCACCTTATGGCAAACACGAGGCAAAAGGAAGATAGGTCCCCAAGGACTTGCCCCCAGTGGCCTACTTCCTCCAGCCAGCTGCCGCCTCCTGAAGTGCCTAGACCCTCCCAACATTGCCCACCACTTCAGAACCAAGCGTCCACCCATTGGCCTGTGGGGACATCTCATAGTCAAACTACTACAGGCCGCCAAACATATGCCCACTTCCTAACCTCTGGTGGATGTAACCTTATTTGAAAATAGGTCTTTGTAGACGCAATGGAAGATCTTATGGGTGCATCTGCATTTCAAGGAGGCCTCGAGTCCAATGACTGCTGTTCTTATAGGATACGGGAGAGGAGATTGGAGACAAGGGCTTTGTAAAGTCAGGCAGGCATTGCAGTGATGTATCTGCATGTCAGGGAACCCCAGGAAATTCCAGACCCATTAGAAGCTAAGAGAGGTGGGAACAGACTGGAGCCCCAGAAGGGACTAGCCTTGGGGCTGGAGAGATGGCTCAGTGGTTAGGAGTGTTTGCTGCTCTCCCAGAGGACCTGAGTTTGGTTTGGAGTGTCTGCATCAGGTGACTCACAACTGTCTGTAACTCTTCAGGTCCAGGGTTCCTGTGACCTCTGCTACTCTCCTTGGGCACCCACAAACATGTGGCATATACTCATGCAGATGTCCATATGTACACATAAGTAATGATAAAACCAAAATCATTTAAAGAAAAACAAATAACTGGTCCTTTTGGCACCTGGACTTGGCATGTCTGGCCTTGACCACCGTCGGGGAAGCAAATTGCCGCTGCCCTTAGCCCTCACTGGGAATGTGTTATGGAAGCCACGGGGAACAAGGCAGAAGCATCACTGTGTTCCTTCATGGTAATTCTTCTAAGAATCTACAGGGAGAGGAAGGGGTCTCTGGGAAGGTGTATGCTGCAAAACATGGCCCAGAAAGAGCGAGAAAATGTGACTGGTTAAGAACATTAGGAAAGCCCAGGAATCCTGTTAAAGGTTTATCACACTCTAAAGCATCATTCCTAGATGGTTTTGCAGCTGAGCTTTACTTCCTAAAGATCTCCTGCCAGTTCAAACTAACAGACTAGAGGGAATGCCTCTCAAAATGTCACAAAATGAGAAACAGCTTCATACTGAAATCTAGCAAAACAAGCAGAAAGAGTAAATGAGAAATTCCATTATAAAAATAGATATCAGGCCAGCATAAGGATAAATGTACTTGCCACCAAGCCCAATGACCTGGGTTTGATCCCTAGGACCCACATGGGAAGGGGAGAACCCCTTCCTCTAAGTTGCCCTAAAACCTCCACATGTGGGTCCACACACATATACTTATACAAAATAAATTACTTAAAATATAATTTTTGAAAGCTCAGAAAATAAATACTAACAGTAGAACTCGATGCTAACAAACCTGGCGGTTTATTAAAAGGATAAGGAGCTATGATGACATGAAAAGTAGCCTTTTCTCAGCAGAGGACCCAATGCAAGATCAAGCTCCCATGCCAAGAGAGACCCTGTTTGTCCGCCAGGCCACTGGAAGGCCATGTCCGCATTTCAAGAGTGGGGTAGCTCATTTGAAGAGTGCTTGGCTAGCATGCGCCAGTCCCTGGATTCCATCTCCACCATCACCAGCAACACCAAAGAATAGTGCTGGGATTCTCAGGGACTCTGTGCTGCTGTTGGGGGTCAGGATGCAGCACAGCACAAGAGAGTGACACAGCCGGACCCTGTGTCTTCCCGTCACCAGCACAGATGTCCACCATCATATACCTGCTGCTGGCACAGCCACCCTCACTCTTAGCTCCTCCATCCTCCCCTATCTCCAGGGCTGATCAGCTGGCTGAAGAAGAATCCAACAAAGAAACTCTCTCCAGATCCAGTAAATACAGCGATGGTGCAGCTGCCACAAAGGAACCGCCAACTGTCACGAGGTCACATGGTCAAAACCCAAAAGGGGCTGAATTGCAGGATATGATCTAGGAAGCAGATGCTGATAATGAATGGCACCGTGGACTTCTCAGATTTTTTTTTACTATGACAGCTGGAAAAGCAAAAGATACAGAGAAAAAAGAGAACCTCGAGGCATTCGGAGTCCTTGGCAGTGACGGAAATGCTTACACCAGTGCAGCAGAACTATGTCATGTGATGAGATGCGATAGCAAAGCCAATAGAATGAGAAATCATCAGAGACAAGGAAGCTGATGGAGATGGACAGTGAATCATGAAGAGTTCACGCAGATGATGGTCATAAAATGAAAATCAACGTAAGTAATCCCCCTCTCCAGAAGGATGTAGCTGAATCCTGCTGCATCAACAAGTAGGTCCTTTATTCATCCTGTTTCTGTGTAACACGAGAGACCGTCAAAGGTACCTCTGCATGTACTGGTGGTCAGTTCTGCTATGAAGTACCAAGCCTTCTCGGTTTATAATAAACATGCCTGTTCTCAATGATAAAGAAGTTCTTAGTGGAATCCTTAAGATTCTGTTTATGAATTCCAGCACCATGGCTCAGTGGATAAAAGTGCTTGCCACTCAAGCCTAACAACCCGAGTTCGAGCCCCAGACCCACAGTGGAAGAGGAGAACTGATTCCCAGATGTTGTCCTCTGACCTCCACACATGCACTGCAGCATCATGCCCCCCATCATGCACCCATACAATAATAACTAAACTAACTCTGCTGTGGATATTGGCTCTATATAAATAAAACACTGATGGCCAGTGACCAGGCAGGAAGTAGGTTGCCAGGCAGGAAGTAGGTGGGACAAGGAGAGAGAAGAATTCTGGGAAGCAGAAGGCTGAGGGGGGAGACACTGCAGCCACTGCCATGACAAGCAGCATGTAAAGACTCTGGTAAGCCACCAGCCACGTGGCAAGGTATAGATTTATAAAAATGGGTTAATTTAAGTTATAAGAACAGTTAGCAAGAAGCCTGCCACGGCCATACAGTTTATAAGTGATAATAAGCATCTGAGTGATTATTTATAAGTGGATTGTGGGACTGCGGGGCTTGGGGAACCTGGAGAGAAGCCCTCCAGCAACATAACTCTTTAAAGTTGCATTTGTCAATGAATAGCAGCATGGGCTGGTCAGGTTTTCATCAATGCAGCTTGATGTTTAAGCATAGTCATGTGTTTGGATTGACTGACAAATTGAGGAACAAATTCAAAACCTATTTAAATGGGCTCTAGTCAATTCATTAGGGTATGTTGTTGTGGGTTATTTTCAGTGAAAAATGAATATTTCAAGTTGAAGTGTTGGAAGGGTGTGTGTGTGTGTGTGTGTCTATGTGTGTGTGTGTGTGTGTGTGTGTGTGTGTGTGTGTATTACAACAGACCCCAGTGAAATCCAGTGAATAATTAAAAATTATCTTGAAAATTCACACTCCAATAATTTGGAAAATCGGGTAGAAAAGAATAAGTTTCTCAGTGCGTATGATCGGCCAAAATTGAATCGGGAGAGTGGAGAAAGCCTCAATAGATCAATAACAAGTTATGAGGTTCAAGTAGTAATTAAAAGTCTCTCAACAAGCAAGATCCCTGGATGGAAAAATTTACTGTTGAAATTTACTGGACTATTAAAGAAGAACTAAAGTCAATATGCCTCAAGCTTTCTATAAACTAGAAATGGAGTGGCTACTTCTAAACTTAGTCTATGACGCCAACATTGACCTAATGCCAAAACGTGACAATAAAGGAAACTCCAGACCAATGTACTTGATGAACATAGATGCAAAAATCCTAGCAAAATACAAACCAAACTTGATAATACATTAGAAAGGTCATAGCATATAAATTAAACATTGTATTTGTTGATATCTCTATAAAACCCCTTTTAATATTTTAAAAAAGATCAGATTCCAGGGATGCAAGGATGATTCAACATATGCAAAGCAATAAAAGTAATATAGTGCACAATAAAAGCTATATATGAAGACCTGTGGACCACATCACACTGAATGGGCAAAATCTGAAAGTATTACCTTTACAATCAGGTCCTTTAAAACAAGGAATAAAACAGGTGCTGGTGCCTTGTCACTAATATCCAGTGTAGTGCTTGAGGTCTAGTCACTGCAATAAAGCATGGGAAAGAAATGAAAAGGGTAGAAACGAGGGAGGAGGAAGTCAGACACCGCTACTCACAGATGCTAAAACATAGAAGACCTAGAGAGTCCATCAAAAGCCTTCCAGACCTCAAAAGGAAGTTTAGTCAAATAACAAGATACAGCGTTAACATACAAAAATCCAGAGGCTTCCAAATGTACCAATTACAAACTCATTGAGACCCAAATAAGTAACACAGCACCATTCAAAATAGCCTCAGAAAGAATAAAACATGTAGGAGTGAACCTAACCAATGTGGGTGAAAGATTTCTCTAATGAAAACTGTAGAAAAAAGTTAGAAAAGACATAAGATGGAATGACATGAATCAGTGGAATTAATATTGTGAAAATGGCTACATTACTAAATGTGATCTTAGCAGATTTGATGAAATTTCCATCAAAATCCCAATAATTTGCAGAACTAGAAAAAAAAGTGAAATTCACATGGAGGCACAAGGGCCTCAAAGAGCCAAAGTAACTCTAAGCAAAAGAGCAATGCTGGATGTATTGTAATGCCTGATTTTAAAGTATGCCACAGAACTGTAATAGGAAGACCAGTGTCACCTTGGCATGCACACAAGGCACTGTTTGGTTTTTATTGTCAACTTGATGCAACCTAGACTCACCTGGGAAGAGGGAACATCAACTGAAGAGCTGCCTCAGTTAGGTTGGCTTGTACCCACGTCTGTGAGGAATCGTCTTGTTTGGTAATTGTTGAGGAGGGTCCACTATGGGTGGCACCATCCCTCACAGATAAACCTAAGCTGTGTAAGAAGTCGAGCTGAGCAAGCCAGCCAGTGAAGCAAAGGCAGCGTTCCTCTGTGGGGTCTGCTTCAGTGCCTGCCTGTTTTCTTCCCTGACGTCCCTCAGTGATAGATTGGTGTCTGGAGATGTAAGCTAAAATAAGCCCTTCCCTTCCTTAAATTGCTTTTGGTCAGATGTTTTTATCACAATAGAAAAGCAAACAGGAATAGAGGCCAACGGAAAAAGAGCAGAAAACCCATAAACAAACCCAAGTACCTACCTACAGCCATCTAATTCTCAATGAAGCAGCCAAAACGTAGTAAAGAAGAGTCAGCCTCTTTCATAAATGGTATTTGGAAAACTGGGTTTCCGTATAGAAAAGACTGAACATAGAGCCGTCTCACATACTGTATAAAATGCACTCTCAGTGCTGGATATGGTGGCATACTCCTGTAATTCTGACACTCAGGAGCCTGAGTCAAAGAAGGCTATGAGTTTGAATCTGGCTTAGGCCATATAGTGTGCTAAAGGCCATCCTGAGCTACATACCCAGACACCATTTAAAAAAATCCAAAAATAGTACCGAGGTGCCAAAGGATGACAGCAAGACGGAGGAGACTAAGGGGGACAATAAAAAGCAAAATACTTCCATTAAAAAAGGTGCAAAGAAGAAACCTCAAAAAGGTAAATCAAGTAAGAAAGGCAGCAGACCTGCTCAGGAGACGCAGAAGGAGACGGCTCTGGCAGAGCCTCCTTCCATGGAGCTGGCTCAGGAGGAAGTCTCTTCCGGTCCTGCGCTCACTCAGGTGGTGGTCACCCCTACAGGCTCTACTCAGCCCGGGCTTCCTTCTCCCATGGATATTGCTCAGACAGGGCCTGCTCAGATGGAGCTGCCTTCTCCCCTGGGGCCTCCTCACAGGGAGCTGCCTCCTCCCCTGGAGCCTGCTCAGAGGGAGCTGCCTTCTCCCCTGGAGCTTCCTCAGAGGGAGTCGCCTCCTCCCACGGAGCCTCCAGAGATGGAGCAGCCTCTTCCCATGGAGCTTACTCAGATGGAACAGCCTCCTCCCATGGAGCCTGATCAGATAGAGCCTCCTCCTCCCATGGAGCCTGATCAGATGGGGCCGCCTCCTCCCATGGAGCCTGATCAGATGGAGCCGCCTCCTCCCATGGAGTCTCAGCAGGGACATTGTCAGAAGAGGCTGCTTTGTCCTTTGGACCATGCTCAGGTGGAGGTTGCTCAGACAGGGCCTCCTCACATGGGATCTGTTCAGAAGGAGCCTCCTGCTGTCATGGAGCCACCTCTTCAAGTGAAACCAGTCACCAAAAGGTCTTCTCCCTGAAAAGAGAGTACCAAGGAGAGGTCAGGCATGCGGAGTGAGGTGGTGCAGCAGGAGCAAGTCCTTATTGAAGTTGGCTTAGTGCCTGTTAGAGATAACCAGCTTCTGAAGGGAAGCAGGCGCGCACAGGATCTTCCAAAGGGAAACTCAAGAAGAGACGAGATACCCAAGGACCAAGAAATTGGCTCTGATGGGGAAGGAAATAAAATGGCCCCTCTCAAGAAAGTGGGAACAGAGGAAGCTGGCAAGAGTCTAGCTATGCTTGCTGCTCCCAAGGAATCTACCAGTGTCTTATCCTCGGAACAAAACTCAAATGGGTCAAGTGGTGAAACGTTACATGCTAAGTGTCAGACTGGTTCAGCTGGGCTTTGTGAAATGGAAGCGGACACTGAGCAGAACCCAGACAGTGTCCCTGTGAAAGCCTCAGCACCCGAACCGGCGTCACCATTGCCTCCGGTCCCATCACCAACCGTAACGGCCTCGCCTCCTATCACTTTGGCTGAAAACGAGTCACTGGACATTGATGAAGACAAACGCATCCACAGGCATGATGGAAGTGACCTGAGTGATAATATGTCCGAGGGAAGTGATGATTCTGGGCTGCATGGGGCTCGGCCAGTGCCACAAGAAGCAAGTTCAAAAAGTGGGAAGGAGGGGTTGGCAGTTAAAATAACCGAGGGGGAGTTTGTTTGTATTTTCTGTGATCGGTCTTTAAGAAAGGAAAAGGATTACAGCAAGAAAAAAAAATCTATTCAAAATGGATCAAGACATGAAACCTGGAAACTCCTGGAGGAACACACAAGGGAAACACTTGGAAACAGAGCCATAGGCAACGACTTCCTGAATAGGCCTTCAACAGTCTGGGGAATAACAGCAAACTGACAAATGGAGTTGGGTCAGTGTAAGAAGGGCTTGCATGGCCTGGCAAAGGAAATGTCAGCAGAGTAAAGAGGCAGCCTGCAGAATGGGAGAAAACCCTTGCTAGGGATCCTCCTCCAGCGCAGGGAAAGGATTTAAAAAGTGGAACACCAAAGGAATGCTCGACCCGAGTGACGAATGAGCAAATGAAACGAACAGACCTGGCCCATCTGTTGGTGGCAAGGTCTCTCCCACATAGCCTAGACTGGTTTTGCATTCTGATCTTCCCGCCCCAGCTTCCTGGGTGATGAGGCTGCAGATAAGCATCACTACACGTGGCTGAACAAACACTTTTAAAGGAGGAAATGCAAATGGTAAATATCTGAACAAAGTTCAACACCTGTGAGATCTGGTAGTACATTTGTGTGTTTGTGGATGAATGTGTACTTGCCACGGTGAAGGTCAGAACACAATTTTCAGTAGTTTTCTCCCACTACCATTTGGGTCCCAGAGATCAAACTCAGCTCATCAGGCTTGGCAGCAAGTGTCTTTACCTACTCAGCCCTTTTGCCAACCCACGTTCAACATCTTTACATTTCCTATGAAGGAAATACAAGTCAAAACTATGTTGAGATTCCGTGGCACCCCAGTCAAAATGGCTATCATTAAAAAGATGAAAACAAGGGGGCTGGAGAGGTAGCTCAGAGGTTAAGAGGACTGACTGCTCTTCCAGAGGACCAGGGTTCAATACCCAGCACCCACATGGCAGCTCACAACTGTCTGTAATTCCAGTTCCAGGGGATCTGGCACCTTCACAGACATACATGCAGGCAAACACCAATGTACATAAAATAAAAATAAATAGATCTTAAAAAAAGAGTGAGAGAAGGACCTATTTTAGCCAGGCAATGGTGGCACACGCTTTTAACCCCAGTACTCTGGAGGCAGAGGCAGGCAGATCTCTGTGAGTTCAAGGCCAGCCTGGTCTACAGATCAAATTCCAGGATAGGCTCCAAAAGCTACACAGAGAAAACCTGTCTCAAAAAACAAAAACAAGGGCTGGAGAGATGGCTCAGAGGTTAAGAGCACCGACAGCTCTTCCAGAGGTCCTGAGTTCAATTCCCAGCAACCACATGGTGGCTCACAACCATCTGTAATGAGATCTGGCACCCTCTTCTGTATACATAATAAATAAATTAAAAAAAAAACAAAACAAAAACAAAAACAAAACAAAACAAAAACGCTGTAGCAGGGCAGTGGTGGCACATGCCTTTAATCCCAGTACTTGGAAGGTAGAGCCAGGTGAATCTCTGAGTTCAAGACTACAGAGCAAGCTTCAGGACAGTCAAGGCTACACAGAAAAACCCTGTCTCAAAAAAAAAAAAAAAAAAAAAAGAGCAAAACAAACAAAAACCCCAACAAAACAACAATAAATGCTGTCAGATGTGGAGACTGAAAGAGCCTTTATACTCTATTGATGGGGATTTTAATTAGTCCATTATGAAAATCAATATGAAGATTCCTTAAAATAAAAGTGGAACTACCATGTGACCCAGCTATACAACCACTGGGTATGCTCCCGGGGGAATCAAAGTCAGCCTACAATAGAGATAACCATGTTTATTGCAGCCCTGTTTACATCAGCCAAGTTACAGAGACAGCCTGAGTGTCCACCAGCAGATGAATGAACATTTACAGAATGGAGCATCATTCAGCCATAAAGCATGAAACTGTATTGTTTGCCAGAAAATGAATGGAATTGGAGGTCATCATGTTAAGTGAAATGTGCCTGAATCAGGCAAACATTCCGCGTGTTCTTTTCCTGTGTGGCACAAAAAAAGATGAAAAGCAGAGGGGACCAAGGAGACACGGGAAGAGATGGGCAGAGAATATTACCAAAGTACATCCTGTGCATGTATTAAAATGTCACAATGCAGATCATGATTTTGTGTAATTAATATGCATTTAAATAACCACTACCAGAAACCAAGAGGTTCCTTTCTGACGAAGAGAGGTCATGAGGTCGTTGGAAACTGTTGCCACCCAGCACAGGTTCCCAGCCTGACTGAGTTCTCTTTCCTCCTCCAGTTAAGGAAGGAGGTCGTGAAGGGGTCTTCCAGGCAGAGGCCACAGGAAGCAGTTCTGACTGGGTAGGGTGCCCAGAGCCCCCCTTGTCTAGCGGCATACTTTGTGAAGGCGTTCTTAAGCAGGAGACATGATGTTTGCATATTTCCTGTGAGTTGGGGGGGGAACCCCATATAAGATGGGGTACTTATGAGGGAATCACCAACTTTGGCAAAAAAAAAAAAAAAAAAAAAAAAAAAAAGCAGGGAGGCAGAAAGAAAGCCTCGCTGAGAACTGGAGGAGGCATTGTCTGCAGGAAAGAGAGCCTGTGCTGGGGGTTGGGTGACCCCAACTTGTAAATGCAGTGTACCAATGACACCACAGCCCACCAAACCACACTCTTCATCTCTGCTCTCTCTTTAGGGGTTAACTTGAGTAGATCACAGGGTACCAAGGCATTTGCTGTAATGTTATCTCTGGGTATCTCTGTGAGGGGATTTGGGAAGAGATTAGCCTGGGCTTGATGCTCTGACCAGAACAAATGGCCTTTTGCTGAAGAGCCCCAGCAGTTGACGAAGGAGACCTTAATCTCCCTTGACTATTGAGCTACAACATCTGTCTTCTGCTGCCCTTGGACTGAGAATCACATCCTCTGGTCCACAGGGCACTAGACTCAAACTGTACCACACACCTGGCTTTCTTGGGTGCCTAGCTTGCCAATGGCAGATCGTGGGACCCCAGGGCCCCATAATCACATGGATGAATTTCTGATCATGAATTTCTATATATCTGGCTGGTTCTATTTCTCCAGAGAATCATGACTACTGTAGCCTCCAAAACAACACTTAGGAATGAGGGGAAGCCAATGTCCCCGTATTTCTGAGCTGGTGGTCGTACAAAAAGAGAGGGGGACTTTAAATCAGACAGAAGTTAAGAATTTTAATATTAGATTGAATAGGACTTCATTATTCCCTTCATTAGTAAAATGAAACTGTTCTTAGAACAGAAAAGTTCGAAGAGCTCTGAAAGGTGGCTACAGATTCTTCCAGGGTCTGTATGGATTCCCTGAGAGTCCCACGGCCTTCCCCACTGGACACAGTTAACCCTGGACACAGCACACTGGTGTCTGCAGCTCTGGGGGGATCTATGGGACACAATCACGGGTCCTAACAGTTACTCAGGGATCCGAGGAGCGATCTTCAGCTGCGCAGCAGGCTCGGACTGGAAAACAGAGAAGCCTAGACAGTGGGAAATGGAAAGCCCCATCTCTGACACCTGTGTGTGAGAGGGACCCCAAACAGAGAGTCTCTGCTGGTCACCAGGGCTGCTGACTGAGGTCAGTTTTGCTCCCAGCCACAGGAAGAACCTCAACAGTTATTTTAGCCCCTGCAGTGTAGAGTTGAGGATACTAGAACACATTTACATTAGCTAGGCGAGTGGGTTGAGAAACGAAAGCTATAATTAGTTTACTGAAACTATTAGCCTTAAAAAGGAAGGCTGCGGCTGGAGAGGTGGCTCAGTGGTTAAGAGCACTGACTGCTCTTCCAGAGGACAAGGGTTCAATTCCCAGCAACCACACGGCAGCTCACAATGACTGTCTGTAACTCCAGGATCCAACACCCGCACACAGACATACACATAGGCAAAACACCAAATGCATATAAAATAAAAATTATGTTGTGATATATTTTATTACACTGTGTAAAGATATATCGCTGTGATTGTTTAATAAAACGCTAAACGGTCAATAGCTAGGCAGGAGGTATAGGCAGGACTTCCGGACAGAGAGAGCTCTGAGAAGAAGAAAGGGACATTGACAGCTAGATGAGGAGGAAGCAGGACATGCATAAGGAGAGGTAAAACCATGAATCACATGACAGCAGGTATTTTTATAGAAATGGGTTAGAGTTATATGATCTAGAAACAAGCCTAAGCTAAGGCTGAGCTTTCATAATTAATAAGTCTCTGTGTCATTTCTTGTGAGCTGGCAGCCTGAAGAAAAATCTGTCAACAAAATTAAAAAAAAAAGATTTCTAAAAAAGGAAGGCCAGAATATAATAATAATAATAAAACAGGAAGGAAGGACGAGTTGAGTGTAGTTGAGCATGCTGGAGCCCCAGCTACTCAGGAAGCTGAGGTGGGGAGGTGTCTTAAATCCAAGAGTTTGAGGCCAGCCTGGGCTATATGGTCAAACTGAATCTCAAAACACAAAACACTATATCAAGGGGACTTCTTGACACCAGTACTGTATGAATGAACTCTGAGCAAAACAAGCCAGTCACAGAAGAGAGAAAGCGTTCTCTTAGTACAGGGCACCTAGCTCCTTGAGAGTCCCAAAGACAGAAAGTTGTTGACACCAGGATCTGGGCAATGGGGTGGATGAGGATTCATTTTTGTAGTGGGTATAATTGGTTTAGGTTTACAAGATGATAAGAGTCGTGGAGACTGGATATGCTGATGACTGAACCACAGCGCAAGAGCTCTGTATACCAGGTGAAGCCACGTAAAGGCTGAGGATGTGGGTCATAGGCCTAGGTTTGACCCCTCTGTCCCCCTACCCTACCCCCACCCTCATCCCCCACTCGGAAGCACAGCATAAGTTGATTGTGGTGGTGCACGCCTGGGATCCAGTCATCAGAGGTAAAAGCAGAAGGATCAGGAATTCAAGGTCACCTTCAGCTACAAAGGGAGTTCAAGGCCAGACAGAACTACAGGAGACTCTCTCAAACAGAACATGTAAAAGTGACTTGAATGAGTAAATATTGTATTCTGTGCATTTTTAACTCAATTTAAAAACTGTGAAAAAGTGTACACAAATGCATTCCTGTTTCAAAAACCAAACAGTTCAGACAAAGTAAGTTTCCCCTGCCAACTTCCCCAGCTGTGCGGTAGGCCCAGCACGCTTTACTTACAGCACGGCTTCTCGACAGTACAGCCACCCTGTGACTCAAGCTTTACAATCATTCCCACGTAAAGGATGAGGAAGCAGAGCAGCAAAGAATCATGGATCTTTTCCATGGGCCCAGAGTCCGGAAGCGCCAGAACTCGGACTTAGCCCTGCACGTCCAGACCCTTCTTCCCCAGCTGGCTCCGGAGTTAAGCTGATACCCTGGCACCAAGACACGACAGTCCTCAAGGAGGCCTGGCCTGACCGTGAGGACACCACAAAGAAGCAGGCCCGTGTAGGATGCAAAACTAAGGACACACACGTGACGGGGGATGTTTTATTTTCGTGTTCCAGTGGAGAGACAATTTGATAAGACACTGAAGGTTTTTAAATGACGGGCTTGCATGTACACATTTACTCATATTTCGTGTTTAGTTCTCAACTCAAATGCTAGCTCTAAGAGGAACCGTTTCCAAGTCAGTCTGGCTAAAGCAGCTCTCTGTTCCAGCTTCTCTAGCTCACACCCAGGCTTCACTGTCCTTTCCCTTACCCATATTTACTGTGGGTCATCTATCAGGGACAGCATCTTCTCCATCCCATTCATCTAGAACCTCCCGTGCCTGGACCAGTCCCTGGCAGCTAGTAAGTGGCTGTGCCCTTTTCAGAGGACTGTGCTGCAAAGTTACACAATTTAGGAGCCTTAAATATTGTTGTAAGACCCTGGTAGCCTGGGACCAGGGTCTCGTTCTTCGCTTTTTATCTTGTGTTGTGCTGACAGCATCTGTTCCTTGGTTTGTTAACTGCATCACTCCAGCCTAACCTTAGTCTCCATGTGGCTTCCCTTTCAATGTTTCCTTTGTGTCTCTATGCACAAATTTCCCTGGTGTGTGGAGGTGTATGTGTAATTATTTGTGTGTGTGTACCTGCGCATGTGTGCCTGTGAAGCAAAAGGTAGAGTTAAGTTGTTTTCATTGATAACTTTCCACCTTATCTATCTGTCTGTCTATTTATTTATTTATTTTGGGACAGGGCCTCATATAGTGCTGCTGGTCTGGAACTCACTATATAAACCAGGCTGGCTCTGAACTCACAGAGATCTGCCTGCTTCTGCCTCTGGAATGCTGGGATTAAAGGTATGTGCTGCTGTTCCTGGCCCTCCCTCCTGATTTTGGCTAGGCTGGCTGAGCTTCAAGGACCTACCTGTCTCTGCCTGCCCGCAACAGTAAGGTTATAGACTCCTTCTGCTTGTGCCTATGTTTTTACATAAATGCTGAGAATCTAAACTCAGGTCTTCATGTCTATACAGTAGGCACTTTATTGACTGAGTCTCATTCCCATCCCCAAATTTCCCTGTTATTAAAAGGGTACTAGTCATTGGATTTAGAGTTTACCATATGCTGGCCTGATTCTGAGTTGATTTCAGTGTAATGGTTATTTCCAAGTAGGAACATTCCCCTCACCCAGGGTTAGGTCTTTAGTCTTTGGGAGGCCACACCTCAGCTATAACAATAGCCAATTACCATTTACGCTGCTGTTTTCTGAGGAGCTGGTGGATAGTGTGATGGTCTCTCAAATGAGCACAGGCACAAGCTCTGGAAGGTATGATTCTCCCTGGAGTGTGCTGTGACCAATCCCCAGAAGGCCTTCGTGGGACACTGTAACAAGATCCAGGTGAAGAGAAGGAACATCAGCCATGTTCTCAGCACAAACTTGACCCAGGGTGGGCAGGGGGAGATAAGATTTTAGATGCAATATTCTCGATAGTCTCATATAGTTAACTTATGAAAGTAATTTATTGGCATCATAAACAGGGTTTAGTAGAAAAGAAAAAGAAGTCTACTAACATTCTCACCACTCTAACATACTGTATGGAAGACTCAGGAGGCGGCCATTCTGGGGAGAGGAATCCGAAAGCTTTGGTGTAGGATGAACTTAGTGTCTTCAGGAACAGAGAGAAGAATGCAGATGGCAGTGGCATCCCAAAGGATGTCCACAGGCCTCCCCTTGGACACCTGTCTTGGTGAGTGTCCATTCCACACACAACCAATACTTCTTCCAACCGCAAGCCTCCCTCATGTGTGTGCCCTCCCACACTCTCTGTAGACATGCTAAGCCAGGTGGAACAGCACGGGCCTGGCCAGCATGGAAAGCAAAGGGGGTCGGGAATGGCAGTGCATCCTTTCCCTGAGGATTTCGGCGGTCTAAGCAGGACTGGGCACTGTTTCTGGACCTCTGCCTACAGTGCTGGACACTGAGGAAGGCAGAGTGTTCTACAGGGGTGAGGAGCTGGACACGGGGAGTGCAGTGTTCTACAGGGGTGAGGAGCTGGACACTGGGGAAGGCAGAGTGTTCTACAGGGGTGAGGAGCTGGACACTGGGGGAGGTGCAGTGTTCTACAGGGGTGAGGAGCTGGACACTGGGAGTGCAGTGTTCTACAGGGGTGAGGAGCTGGACACTGGGAGTGCAGTGTTCTACAGGGGTGAGGAGCTGGACACTGGGGGAGTGCAGTGTATTATAGGGGTGAGGAGCTGGACACTGGGGGAGTGCAGTGTTCTACAGGGGTGAGGAGCTGGACACTGGGGGAGTGCAGTGTTCTACAGGGGTGAGGAGCTGGACACTGGGGAGTGCAGTGTTCTACAGGGTGAGGAGCAGAGTGCTGGCAGGTAATTTCCCAATCTATGAATTCTGTGAGTTCCTTCTACCTCAAGTTCTTGGAGACAGCTCTATATCCTTAATACATATCCTCATGTCTTTAGCTTCTGTTGACCTGGACCAACCAAAAGAGACATGTCATGACAATGGGTTCTGCAGTAAATAATTGGAGAAACACTGGGGGACATTGTGTTCAGCAGCCTTTATCTGTAAGACTCTCAGAAACTTTAATAAGGTTTGAATATAGTTGGCTTTTCAAAGGCACTAGAAGGAGCAGAATTTTTGTTGGTTTCCAGAGCAGTCTGGGGCCAGGAAGGCCAAGAAGGGAAGAGGAGGATCTGGGTATGTTTACCTCCAGGAACACACCCTTTGGTGTAACACCTTACTGCAACAAATACCTCTTTTGAGATTTATTTTTAATTTTAAATTATGTGTATGTTTGTGTCGGTGTGCGCATGAATGCAGGAGCAAGTGAGGCCATCCCTTGGAGCTGGAGTTATATGAACTTGGTGAGCCTGTTGTGGGTGCTGGTAACTGAACTAGGGTCTTCTGCCTAAGCCGTAAATGCTCTTAACCAAGGGGCCATCTCTATGACCCCTTGCAGCAAGTCATTTTATCCAGAGGGAGGAGGAAGGGAAGAGAGGTGGGGAGGTTCAAGAAAGAGAACGCCGTCATCTTTTGATGGTTCATTGGGCTGAGCCTTTCAATCTCCAAAGAGAAGGAGATTACTTCAGATCAAGCCTGTACTGCTGTCACTTCTGTCTCACCATCTGGTCGTTGCCATGATCTCTTGTATGGCCTACGATGTGTGCCATCCACAAGGTGACTCACTGTCTGAACCTAGGGATCCAGGCTCCTCTTGGTCTGATAGTTCAGACACGAGGAAGCTGTGGGCTGCACTGATTCCCAAGCACCTCAGGGCTTGCTTCCTCTTTCTTTTTCCACTCACGGGTTACTTGCCTTCTTTGGGTGCACCGAGAGAGAATGACTTATGAGTGAAGATGGTCAGGCTCCTGGAAGCTCTGGGTGCCGGGAATGGTGACCCAGACTGACTGACTCCCCTTTAGAAAGGGTTTCGAAAGTGGTGCTGAGGATGAGGGGTACAGGAGGGTCCCAAGTTCAGCTTGACTGAGCTGGAGGCTGAGTCCAGGCTTAACAGATAGCTTAAGAGAGCGGCATCGCAGACTCTGAAGACCAGCTGGAGGTCCCAGACTCAGAGTTAGGTCCACCCTGGTGATGACCTGGTTTGTGAAGGGTCTGTAATACCCAGGGACAAGTCCAGATAATACTGTGTTTATGGAACAGTTTTTAGGTGATGTTTATCCATGGTAAGCCAGTTGGGCCCATTCGTAGAGCAGCATTTAGCCCATCCCAAATGGCAGCTGCACCCCTACTGTTGATATCTATGACAAACTTTGGGATCCCAGGGTGCCCTCAAAGCCACATCAAGATGATCACGCCCCCTTTCACCTGGGCCCGCCCCTGGTGGCGGAGACTTCCGGATTTCCCAGGTTGCTACAGCTCCACCCAGCTGGCCTTATTCCCAGACTCAGCTGTCCAGGGCCGGGGAGAACCCGAGCTCCGAGCGCAGAGAGGCTGGCAGAGCAGGAGCGGCGCGCGGCGGAGTCCTCCTGCGGTGAGGACAGATGTGCCCAAGCATAGGAGTGCTCCAACCTGAGCTGGGGTGAAGCTTCTGGAGAGGGCAAGCCGGCGTCCGCGAGATGCAGGCGGAGGAGCCCTGCGCCCCGAGGGCTCCCCGCAGCCCCGACGCCCGGCAGAGAGGTCAGCGGGCACGGAACCCAGAGCTGCGCCTGTCGGGCCAGCTGCTGCCGGAGCTCTACGGCTTCGTGGCGCGCGTGCTCTTCTACCTGGCGCCGGTCTACCTGGCAGGCTACCTGGGGCTCAGCGTCACCTGGCTGCTGCTTGGCGCCCTGCTCTGGATGTGGTGGCGCCGGAACCGCCGCGGGAAGCTGGGGCGTCTGGAGGCCGCCTTCGAATTCCTAGAGCACGAGCGCGAGTTCATCAGCCGCGAGCTGCGGGGTCAGCACCTGCCGGCCTGGGTGAGCCTGGTTGGATGGAGGGCTGTGGGCTTCGGAGGGGGCGCTGGGGGGAGGGGCATACCTGGGCTTCTTGTGAGAGCTCGGCGGCATCAGAGAAGAGTCTGGGGCGGGCCACACCCAGGAGTAAAAAACAGGGCGTCCAGGACTCCGCAAAGTTACTGGGAAACAGAAGGCGCTTCTTTCACTCGCTTGTTGATTTAAAGAACTAGCGCAGGGCGTGACACATAGATGGACACACACAGCAGCGACAGGAGCAGCTGGCTCTGGTTGCCTTCAGCTGAGGGCGGGCAGGAGTGATCCGCTAGGCTGGAGGTGCCCGGCCAGGATGCAGCACGGACCACTGGCCTCTCCCTCCCTATGCCATGGGGATGCGCAGGCCTTGTGTACGCTCGCAGTCCAGGGACAAACCCGCCTCCTGGTGGCGGCTGGCCTGGCTATGGTTTCTCAAATGCATCTGGTTCTGAGAACCACCTGGCTCACTTAAAAACAAGTTCTGTACCCGCAGCTTAACTCCTCGAGTGGGGCCTACGGACACTGGGCAATCCTTAGGATTGGAAGTCCAAAGGAGTCCATTTCCAAGGGTTGTTGTATGACAGATCTGTCCCTTTTGGTGCTGGGGGCTTCTGCTCCTCAGATTGCTTCCCTGTAGCTCAGGCTCACAGGAGAGCTGTGCAGAGGTCCCAAACTCCTTCCTCGTTTCCTCTGGCTTGCATGTTTTGCATGTGGCCTGAACTCTAAAACCCAGCTAAACCTAAGTGCCGCGTACCTGCCTGAGATAGTAGCCTCTAAAGCGGGGTTTTGAGAAGAAAACGTTAGAATGGCCCATTGATACTCATTTGGAAATTAAGTCTTGCTGTATGTGGTTTGCTAAAGCAAAGTACCATAGACGTGGTGGCTTGAACAACAGAAACATAGTCTGTTAGTGTCTCATAATCTGTAGGCGATGAGTTCAAGATGAAGCCATATCTTCAGGGTCCATTTCCTCTGTGGCTGCTCTCTTCTCTGTTTTTGGATGGCTTCTGTCTTCATAGGCTCCTCCTCCATGTATCTGTTTCCAAGTGTTTCTTTTTCATACAAGGACAGGAATCATGGCATTCAAGTCCATTCTAATGACCTTATTTTAATTTAATTAGATCTGTCAAGGCTTTCTCTAAATGCAGTCACATTCTGAGGTCCTGGGGGGACAGAACATGCAAATTTTGGGAGAGGAGGTTCAATTTATCCCCTAGCATTAATATGCAGATCAGCACCAAGGCTTTGTATGTATGAATAAATAAATGTATTTGGGTTGAGGGGCCCCAATGCTTGCTGATAAGAGTACACACTGTGAAACTTTAGGATGTTCCTAGAGTAGAAGCCATGGGAACAGGTCTGATCTAGTTGGCCATGGGGCATACAGAGGAAGATGATGGTGTCTTAGAGATGCCAGTCTCGGGAGATTGGCACATGATAGGAAATTATTATGGAGGTCCTGGGTAAGTCAAAAGCAAGAGCCTGAATAGTTTCATCAGGGGGTCAGAGGCCTGAAGTGGACACCTTACTGACTCTCACATCAGGTTGTCCCTAGATTGCAGCCTCCTGCCTTCTAGAGGGTCTCAGGAAAGGTCTAACCTCAGCCTGGGTTTTCTAGACTCCCTTGGCTGGTGTGGCTGGCTGACTTTGAGAACCAGATCCTAGGTAAGCTTTGGGATTGTGGTGGTGATACTACGCTGGGCTCTGTAGGCCTAGAGAGACTTGTGAACGTAGCCTAGAGGGATGGACTGGGCGCCCTGAGGAGCAGTGTGTGCATGGCCTATTTAACGTGTGTGGTCAGAGTTGATGGGCAGGGCTGAGAGAGACAGGGTCAGATTCTGAAGGCTGTAACCCTCGTAAGGTGCCCATGGAAAGGTCTGAAAGACACCACAGAAAGGAGGAAGGAATAAGCCCGGGTAGACAACCCACCTGGGGAAATGATTTGAACCTGGCAGTAGTGGGCACAGCAGGAGGTGATGAGGAGTGACCTGGAGAGGAACGATAGCTGTTTGTGGTCTCTAGAGTGAGGGACAAACCTAGGGGTCCAGGGTGCTTTCTGCCTTAGAGAGTTGGGGGGTCATCACCATGCCTGGGGACCCTGGGAAACAAGGCTAAAGAGCTTACTTTCCCATGAACACCTGGGAAGGATGCACAGCCTGATGCAAATGTGGCCCTTTGACCAGCCTCAAGGGGGACGAGGTGGGAAAGCTGAGGCCCGTGTGGTTGAATATTCTGCTCACTTCCTCTTTTCCTGCCTCAGAATAGGAGCACATACCACTTACGAACCCAAGGAGTGAGGGAGCCCTGTCTGCAGTGTGGAGGGTAACACAAAACAAGCAGGAAACCCTTCACACTGTTGGCTTAACCCCCAAAGCTCTGTCTCCATGTGTTGGTTGTAATGATTAAATATTTGAAAACCCCAAGTCCAGACCCAGGCACACCTATAAAAGTCTGAGCACTCTAGAAATAGAGACAAGATGATCAGGACCTTAAGGTGAGCCTTAACTACATAGCAAGTTTGAGGCCAGCCTAGGATACATGAGACCCTATCTCAACAAAACTACCAAAATAAAGCACTTGTTCGGTCCAATCACGAGTTGTTGCCTTATGATCCTCAGTTTTCTGAGCCTCCTGAGGACCTTTGCCCAATGTTAAACTAATGGACAAGTGTTACATTTGTAGGAAGTAGGAAATGTATCTTTTGGGAACTGGCTGACTGCAGCCAGCGGAGAAGGAGGGGACGGGTGCACAGAGAACCTCAGGGAAACCTCATTTTGCCAGGCTCCTGCTGGGCCTGCCCTGTGGTTCTGGGGATCCCAGCTGCAGTGCCACAGTGAGTCGTCATCCAGTGGCCTTCAGAGCAGGGCCTTCTCGCTCTGTCCTCAAGACTCTCCATGGGGTCAGCATCCGCGGCCACCCTGCCCCAGTCACCACAGCATAGGAGTGGGCCTTCACTGGTCCCCCCATTTCCAGGGCATTCACTCAGCCATTCATGGGCCGTATTTATCAGGTATTTACTTTGGCTCTGCTTTGGTAAAGAGTGAAGTGATCTGGTGAACGCCTCCCCTGGTTCCCAGTCTGATGAGGTGTGTGAGGGATGAGAGCCGGTTGGTAGGCAAACAGCCTGAGGCAGGGGAGAGAGTGGAAAGAGCTGTGGGAAACACTGGCAGTTTGTCTGTCTGTGGTTCTGGGTCTAGCTCAGCTTGTTACTGCCAGCTGATAGCAATCAGCTGGCAGCCTTGTCGGGGACAGTTAACCCTTGTGGGACTGCTGGCAGGTTGGTGCCGGTGTGAAGAGGGAGAAGGCGGAGACTTGGAGGTCTGCGAGCACTCATCAGGGTATACCTGTCTCAGGGCCTCTGAGCCTCTGAAAATAATGAACCTGTAGGAGATGCCCATCTGGAGACGCCTTTTAGCCATGAACCAACCCCAAGTCAGCTTGTCTCTGCTTTCACACACCCCCACCAGGACCTATTCCTTAATCTTTCTTACTCACTCTCCATGTGACTGGGGATGCCAACGTTTAAGAGCCAGGGAAGACGACCCACCCACTCAAAGTGATGGATGTGTGGAGGCAGCATCATCATCGCTGGATTGTCCCTCGTCGGCATCCCTGCTGGCCAGTCAGACAGACAACTGGGGCCTGAGTGCTGCTTTTTCTGGGGCTGACCATCAGGCATTCTTACTGTGGGAGGAGTATGGAGCCGTCGTCCGTTCCCCCCTCCCCCCCTCCCCCCGGCCAGGACTCACTCCTCCCTGTCCTCCCTGATGGTTCTGTTAATGAGAGGAAGTCAATGCAGTGATCCTGGGCACTCTCAAATGAGCCTGCAAACTTGATGTTGCAGCCAGTGCCATGGAAGCAGTTGAGGGCCATGTGGAACCAGGGGGCTGTCCACAGCCCTAAGAAGTCATACAAGACATTTGGAGTTGGGCCTGTCCTCAGGAGAGAAGAGGAAGCAGGGCTAAGTCGTGTCCTTTGTGTCTCTGTTTCATGTCTTGGTGATGCTTCACGGGCTTACCAAGTCCTAGGCCGGGATTGGGCAATAAGTGTGACAGCGTGTGTGTGTCCTTTTCCTCCAAGCCCAGCACAGGGATTTCAGGTATCTGTGTGTTCATCCTCTACTCAGTCAGCAGATATTTATAGAGGGCTTGCAATGTGGAGGCCCAGTTCTGCAGGATGAGCCACAGATCTAAGTGTGCCATGGTCTCTGCCTCTGAGGAACCATCACGCAGTGGGGGGACGTAGGCCCAGGGAACAATCTATTCTAAGACATATCAGAAGTCCAAAGTTCTGAGCAGTTTCGGGGAGGGATCTAGAGCAGGTGGGGAATGGCCCAGAAAACCTTCCTAGAAGAGGCACTATGGAGTAGAGTTGAGGACTGTGGTGAGGGTGGGGGACCCTGGGCCCAAAGCCTCCCACAGGTTTGGTCACTTAAGATGCAGATTCTAAGACAGTATTTCACAAAATTCAAATCCACTTGAGACTGCCCGTGCCTTCATTTAGAAGTCCTGATTCATGCTCGGACAGGAGTGTCTGGGGCAACTTCTCCTGCAAGCGGGTGCCCGAAGACCTGAGTGACAAGGAGGTCACATGGTAGAGGCAGATTAGTGCCGTGGGTGGGAAGAGCCCCTGCCCTCCCCTGTTGCAGGCCCCTCCCCACTGGACTGAGAGGAACGGAAGCTGATTGCTAACTTCCTCAGGCTCCTGATGCAGCACCCCAGAAGCAAGCAGAGGTGGCACGTCTGTGGGAATGTCCCTGGTAACTCTAGGAAGTATGAGCTTCCTCATGAAGCATTGTGAGGGTTGCAGTGTGAGGGCCACAATCCAGCTGTACTGGTGAACAGGGTTTGAGCACCCACGCCTACCTTTCCGGGGTAGTTTTATCACTGAGACAAACACCTTAGGAAACAGTTTTTGGAGGAAGGTTTTATTTTGTCTCATTAACTCAGTGGTTCTGGATCCATGAAATTCAGGCTAAAGGTTAGGCAGTATATCTTGGCAGTGGGAGCCTGTGGCATAGGCTACTCACCCTGAGAGGAAGGGGTGGGACAATACACATCCTTCAAAGCATGCCTCCAGTGATCTCCTTCCTCCATCCAGGCCCCGCCTCCTAACGCTTCCATTCATCTCCCAGTAATGTCACCTATGAATCTACCAGGGATTAATCCATTCCTGAAGTCAGAGCCCCTATGATCCGGTCACTTCCTCAAAGCCCCGCCTCTGAACCCTGCTGCCCTGGAGACTAAGGCCGCCAGCACGTGGGCCTATTCAGGGACACTTCAAATCCAAACGGTAGTAGATTCATCTTCACCTCCTCCCTGCACACACAGTGCCTCCTCCCTGCTGAGCCCCAGGGATTTCTAATCTCTGGGAACCTAGAACTTCAGTACAGAGCTGCTCACAGGTACCAGAGGTACTAAATTTTTTCTCCTCCTCCTCCTCCTCCTCAGTAAATATTGAGGCAGGATTAAAGATATGCCTGGTTGCCCGCCCCCCAAACTCCCATGGGACCTGCTATAGGGACAAAGCAACGTTTTTTGACACACCCTGTACTCCAACTGAGGACATGAGCTTTGGCCCTCTAGTCTCACAGAGACCCAGGGTCTAGGTCTCACACACTCTATCTCTGCACCAAGACAGGGCCACTCCTGCCCAAGAAGCCTATGTGACATCTGTCCTTGAAACCCAGGAACTTCTCTGGACCATTTCAGAATCCCATAATCCCCCACCCACCCCTTTGCACATGTTTATTTTTAATTAAAAAAAATCCCCTTCAAAGTTTTTTTTCTTCAGATTTTTAAGGTTAGAATACGTTGTGTCCTTTTATTATATGTGTCATTCTACTTTGTCCTCGTCATTTGCCTGCCCTCTGCCCTCCCGTGGGGCCCCTGCTCCCCTCTCACTGGTTCCCTTACTTCCGGCACCCTGCTCCCATGTCATGTGTGTTCTGTTATCCCCTTTTCCTCCACTCCATTAAGATCTCTTCCCCCGCCATGATCCCCCTTCTGGTTTCATGACCACACATACCAGTACATACATTTACATATACCCTATGTGTAATTTTAAATCTAAACTACACATGTAAAAGAAGCTGTGGTATTTGTCCAAGTCTGGCTTACTTCACTTAACATAATGTTTTCCATATTTTTCTGTAAATGTCTTGAATTTATCTTTATGGCTGCAGATACACATATGTACCATGCTTTCTTTATCTGTCCTTCTGGCAAATTCTATTTCCCGGCCATTGTGAACACTGCAACAATAAACATAGATGGGCAAATATTACTGTGGTCTGCCTACTTCTGGTGTAGACCCAGGAGAGGTCACAGCTGCCACTCATGGTAGTTTTAGTTTTAGTTTTTCCTAAGAAAGCTTCCCACTGATTTACATAGTAGCTGCACAAGTTTACCCTCCCACAGGCGGTGGATACGTTTCCTCTTTCCCCACATCCTCGTGTGCCAGCGTTTGTCACTTGTCTTGATGACAGTCATTCTGAGTAGCATGCAGTGGAATCTGGAAGTAATTTTAATCTGTCTTTCCCAATGGCTAAGGATGTTGCACACTTTTTCAAGTAGTCACTCACTATTTGTTTTTCTTTTGTGTTTACTGCTTAATATTTTAATACTGGTTATAAACTAGTTCAAAAATCTGGCTTTCTTAGCTATGAAAGCAAATGTATGTGGAAGGTACAAAAGATATACTTAGAAAACACACGGGTCCTCCACTCGGAGATATAGGACTCTACTTGTGTACCCTAATGTGCATGGATGGTATGTGAAAGCTAAAAGCAATTGTACCTTTCCTTATTTTTAAATATTCTTTTAAAAGAAGATTTATTTTTATTTGATGTGTGTGTTTGCTTGTATGTATATATGTGTATCATGTGCATGCCTAATGCCCTTGGAGATCAGTATGGTGTGACAGGTCCCCTGGAACTAGAGTTACAGTGGTCGTGAGTCACCACGTGGTGCCAAGGGTCAAACTTGGGTTCTCTACAAGAGCAGTCGGTACTCTCAGCTGCTGAGCCGTTCTCTCCAGCACCATCATTTTTTATAGTCTTAGCCTATCACAAACACTGTCTAAGAACACCGTTAGTAACTATGCCTTCCACGATGTGACTATACCGTAAGTTCCTTAACCATTTCTTTAACATCGATGGTGAGTTTTCACCCCCCCCCCCCCCCCCCCCCCCCGCCCCATATGGCCAGCTAAGGTTCCTAGGACTGCCTGGAGTTTCTCCCTGTGACCTACGGTCTGAGTCTCCCACAGCTTACCCGCAGGCCCAGCTCATTGAATTACCCTCAGGTCCGGCTTCTGGGGCTCAGGCTCCCTCAGTGTGCTCCCACCTCCTCGCTCCCACACTGATTTGCACCTTCCAGAGTGTGTCTGACTTTCCTCCAGACTGAATCTCTTTTAAGGCAAGGCTGCTGCTGCTCTTCTGTTCCCTCAGCTCCTGGCTCAGGGCTTCTCTTCCCCGTCCAGTTTCTCCCTTGTCCCTCCCCAACTCCACACCCCTCTTGAATTCATAACCTCGTTGTCTTACACACACACACACACACAGAGACATACACCCTAATGGGTCCAATTAGTGTTGCCTTTATTTGCATGTGTTTAAGGCTGATCCCTTAGGATTGGGGTCTCATTCTTGAGGGAAAAAAAAGAAGAAAGAAAAGAAAAGAAAAAAGAACAAAACAAAACTTGTTCTCCCTCCCTCGGCAGCCACTGGCTGCCTCTAGCTCTCTGTCTAGGGTTGGGCCTTTTCTTGTATCCACGTTGGCTCTTTGCAGGTCTTGTGCAGGCAGCCATATTACTGACAGGCATGGGAGCAACATCCCTGTCCTGTCCAGAAGAAACTGTCGTGGAGCAGCCCTTGTCCTCTGGCTCTTGCAATCTTCCTGCCCCCTTTTTACAATGTTCCCTGAGCCTTAGGTCATGGTATAGATGTCCCATTTGGCACCCATGGCCACTTATTCTCTACATAAGATCCATCTGGCTATGGATCTCGCTTGTTTTCTCTGTCTGCTGCAAAAAGAAAGTTCTTTGATGAGATGTGAGAGCCATGAAATCTAGTTGGTGCTGCCTGTATACACGATTGTAGGACCAGTCACTGGAGCAGTGATTCTCAACCCTCCTAATGCTGAGACCCTTAATACAGGGTCATGCTGTGCTGACCCCAACCATAAAATTATTTCATTGCTACTTCATAACTGTAATTTTGCTACTGTTATGAATCATAATGTAAATGTCTGTATTTTCTAATGGTCTTAGGTGACCCCCATGAAAGGGTCATTCAATGCCCCCAGAGGGATCACGACCCACAGGTTGAGAACTACTGCACTAGAGCATGCCAATACCCCTGAAGCAAACTAACTCTGCCTGCTGCAGCAGCTTTCAACTTCCAATGGCTCCTCAGCTAGGGGTAGGATTCCTGACCCCCTTCCCCATCCATGCCAGCTTGGACCAGCTTGATCTTGTGCAGGTCTTGTTCAGGCCACCGCAGGGGCTGTGTGCTTTGAGGGCAGTGTTCCTGTCACGTTCAAGAGACACCGTGTGCAGCAGCTCTCGCTGCTGGACTCCTACAATCCCTTTGCCCTTCTTCTGCGGTGTCCCCAAACCCTGGGGATAAGAGGGGATGATGTGGATGACCATTTAAGGTTGAGCACTCCAGCAACACTCACTCTCTGCACTTGGACAGTTGTGGGTCTCTGTATTAACTGCTCCCCACTGCAAGAAATTCCTCTGATGAGGGCTGAGAATTTTACTGAGCTATGGGTATAAAGATAAGTACACAGAAGGCAGTTTGATACTGTGTCCATTTAAAACTTAAGGACATTTTAAAAGGACTTTCATCCACTTCATTGTTGCCTCATCAGCCTCAGTGACTATTATTTTTCGGCCTTTATTAGTCTAATGAGCAAGAAAATAATATTTTTTAACCTCTAGGTATTATCAAACCTGTCTAGAGCATAGACCTTCCTAGCAACTTACACTATCACTGAGGTCTCCTAGGAAAGCGGCTCTGGGGCTGGGGGATGGCTCAGTAGGTCAAGTGCTTGCCATGTAAGCATAAGAACCTGAGCTCAGAGCCTCAGTACCCACGTAAAAACTGAGATTGGCAGCAGATATGGCTGTCACCCCTGTGCTGGGGTGGAGCAGGTAGACCCCTGGAGCTTGCTGGGGAGTCAAATGGTGAACCTCAGATTGAGGGAGAAGCCTTGTCTCAAAAAATGAAGTGGGGGCTGGAGAGATGGCTCAGTGGTTAAGAGTGCTTACTGCTCTTGCAGAGGAGCTGGGTTCGGTGACCAGCACCCACAGGGCAGCTCCCAACCGTCTGCCACTCTAGTTCCAGGGGACTCAAGGCCTCTTCTGAGCTCCACGGGTGCCAGCATGCACACTATGCACATTTATGCATTCAGGCACATACACATACACATAAATTAAATAAATACTAAAAAATCCACAAGTTTAAAGAGGTGGGGAAGACACCCAGTGTTAACCTACACATGCACATGCACACACACATAACATGTACACATTGCGTATGAGAAAACCTGCTTTGTGGACAGCTCTGAGCCCTAATCCTTAGCAAGCTGCTGGGCATCTCTCTGGTCATTGATGGCCACTATTGGAGTTCCAGCTGATCAATCTTTCTGTTGTTGGGCCTAGCTGGTTTAGACCAGTTTGCTAGCTGGGTGTGTTATTAAGATCCTGTGGATTACAGGATAGTGCCAGACAGGTTGGCAGGGCAATTATTTCTCTGAAAGCATGTTTAGCAGGGTAATTTAAAGCAGAAAGGGGCAATTTAAAAGTAGTTGTCAGCCAGGTGTGTCGCACACCTGTAATCTCAGGACTCAAGGGGGGTGGGGCAGGAGGGCAGAGAGTTTGAGTCCAGCCTGGACTTACTTAGTGAGCTCTGTCTCAAAACAAAAAGTTAAAATGGAAGTAGTTTTCATGGCTAAATATTTGCCTCCTAACAAAAAGGGGGAGACTGTGCTGCCTCGTGAGAAAAATTAGTAAAAGAGGATTGCTTTCCTAGGAAAGCCACTGGATCAGCCCCTGGGGTGTGGCCTCTGGTCCCAGACGGGGCAGCCTGAGGGCCAGCCTTTGCAGGACATCTCTGTACAGTACCCAAAATGTGCGGGTCTCGTCTCATCTGAGCATGAGATGGGGGTAGCAGCAGCATCAGTTTGAGCCATTACGTGTGTGTGTGTGTGTGTGTGTGTGTGTGTACAGGAAAGTCCTTTAAGTGATGTCACCTCCAGTGCCCTGCCTCCTCCTGAGAGGGTGCAGTGGCCCAAAGCTCCTGTAGTGTGTCTGGTGGGATCTAACTGTTACTCCGGGCTCTGTGTCCTCACTGCTTTGGAACCTCATTGTTCCTAAAGGTAGATTTCAGACATCTCTACCTAACGATGGACACAGTGTCTTAGGTGGGCTCTGTCTGCTTGGGGATTTGACTTGAACCTCAGCTTGCTGACTTAGTTTCTCTCTTTAAGCTCCTGTTTCCTCTAGTCCCTGGCCAAACTGTCATTGGTAAAAATACCAGCCTGTGGTCAGGCATAGGCTGCCAGGCTTGATCACATGACATGAACTTGATTCCCAGGACCCATATGGTTCAAGGAGAGAACTGACTCCCTCAAATTGTTCTCTGACCTTCTGACTTCCGAATGCACCCCAGGAATGGTCCTAGTAGCTGGGCCATGTACCAGGCCTATTCTAGGGACACATTCTTGCCTGAGGCGCATCAATGGGGATAATGCACACATTTCTCTGGGGATGAAGCAGGCCAGCACCCTGGCCCACTTAGAAGTAGGTTCACTTCCATATCCTTGGATCGGGTACAGGATGGAGCAGGAATGAACAGGCTCAACCCTGTGAGAACCCAGAGCTGAAGATCAGGGCCAGAGCCTGCTCCTCTAAGCTCTTGGCCACACTTTCCATTAGTTCTTTCTGGTGGGGTATCCCACCTTTCATGTGGAGGGGCAGCCCCAGAGCCAAGCAAAATCACAGCATTAATGTTCCAGGGTTTACCTTCCAGCTCTTCCCGGAAGAACCTTTGTAAACGAACTGAGGCCCAGAGAAGCTCTTAGTGACAGCAGTATCACCCAGGAGAGCTGGAGACCCAGGCAGTGACTAGGGAGCCATGGCCAGAGGCAGCAGAGGAGCTTCCTCCTTCTGGGGTCCAAGGAGACTCCCCCACAACCGCAGTCAGGAGAGCTGCGCCTCCTCATTCTTTCCTGCCTTCCACCAAGATCAGAGCCATGGCAGGGGAACTCTTGGTAAAGGTGCCGTGGTCTGCCTTCCGGAATCAGAATTCCTGAGGGCTCAGCAGAGACCCCCAGCTTAAGGAGCTTCCCAGGAAATTTCCAGTTTTGATTTTATATAAATGTCTGAGAACATTTCCGGAATGATCCAGGAGACTCAGCTTCCTGGAGCCTTGGAGAAGTTGGGTGACTTTAGGACTCTGTCCCGCGTTGAGCTGACATCGTCCTTTGCTGCTGCTCTCTGCTCCTCAGAAAGAAAAGAAAAAATGGAGGCTCCCACTGGGTCCCTTTGCCGGGCCTCACTGTGTGGCACCTCCATTGGGCAGGGTTTCCTACGGCCCTTGTGGCTGTGGGCTAGCCTGTCAGTGACTGTGTGTGTGTCTGGGGCACAGATCTCTCAGCCAATGGGCAGAGCCAGGAGCGCAACCACCAACTGTGTCTCCTCCTCTAAGAGAACTGGGTGCTCTCCCCTCTCTATCCGCTCTCCCCTTGTCAGTCAGTGGTGTTCCTCAAAGTGCAGCAGCCAGGATATTCAGCTGGATCCTGGGTGGGACAGACGGGGACACACAGTCCAGGGACAGGCTTTCATGACTTCTGGTACCAGTTGCCACTTCTGGGGTACTTCCTCCACGTCATAAAGGGTCCTGAGCACCCTGTAGGCACTATCCCATTTAGTCTGTCTAGGAATCACGAAAAGGGGCAGCATTGAACCCATTCTGCAGATGAGAAAGTGGGGGCATAGTGAAGGAGAATTTCAGTTTTCATTGTTAGAGACTGAACTTAGGGATGTTACATAACTATAAAAGAAAGACAATGCATATTATCATCCCTCTGTGGTTTTAGGACTGTCTCATGCTGAGATGCCATCTTCCTCTGCTGTTTTCTGTTCCTCAGTAAGAAAAGACAAAACAGAGGCTCGGATTGGGTCTCTTTGCCAGACCACGCTATGTGGCTTTTACACATACACGTACACACACACACACACACACACACACACACACACACACACACACAGAGAGAGAGAGAGAGAGAGAGAGAGAGAGAGAGAATCAGGTAAGAATAAAAACTAAAATATCATCTCTCCAGACCTTATCCTGGTGCTTCAGCAAGCTCAGGGGAGATACACATGAAACCCTTGCTGTGAAAAGGCCCAGGGGTGAGGGATGTTTTCCTGTGGGTTCTGCTGCCCCTAAACATGTCAAGAGAGTGCCCAATGGCTCCTGAGCCTGGGCTGTGGCTCCCTGCTGTTTCCATGGTGACCGAAGTGCTCAGGCTGCTGGTGCTCCACTTCCTGGCTAGCCTTCCTTGGTCAGCTCTGCCGGCACCTTGGCAAAAGCTGCCTGGGAAAGCCAGCTTTCCAATGGCTGATCCCAACTGGGTTCAAAAGCTCGTTCATCTCAGGAACCCAGGCCTTCCCCAGATTCTGGATCGGCGCTGCTGACCAGGTTTAGAGCTAGGTCCCGTCTTTAGTCTGAAGGCTTCCTGGTAGGGGAGAGCAGTCACAAAGAAATGGAACCAACTTGGACATCTAGCCTACCGACAGGTGATGGATATGGAAAAAGTGGCGTATGTACACAATGGGGTTTTACTCAGGTCTTAGGGAAAATGGAATTATTAGAATTGCAGGGACATGGGTGGGACTGGAAGCTGTTAAGCGAGGTGACCTGGTCTCAGGAAGACAAAAAGCACGTGCTGTCTCAGAGTGGATCCTGACAATCAATGTTTGTATTTATGCAAATGAAGGTTTGTGAGAGCAGGTGTAGACTGTGACAGGAGTCCATGAGCGGGAGCGGGAGGGTTAAGAAAGGGGAGGGGACATAAAAGGCACACGTGATGTAAGTGAAGGTGACTCGGGGTGAGCAAGCACAAGGGAGGGAAGGTTGTGGAGGAAGAGAAAGAAACAGCAAGGACAATTACAAATATCATCGGAAACCTGTTTTTTAGAGGCTTTTTAAAATTACATTTCTATTTATTTACTTATTTGTGTGCTCCCTCCCCCTCCCCCCACCTCCATGTGTGAACTTGTTGTGGAGGTCAGAAGATAACTTGGGAGAATCAGTTCTCTCCTTCTACCATGAGTTTCAGGTTGAATTCGGATCATCAGGCTTAGTGGCAGGTGTCTTTACCCACTGAGCCATCCTGCCAGCTCCAAAGTTTATTTTACATAAGCTAATGAAAGAAAAACTTGAGGGGAAAAAAAAAGGTTGAGGGCTGGAGAGAGTACCACAGTTATGAGAAGTTACTGTTTATGCACGGCCCCTGAGCTCAGTTCCCAGCATCCATGTCCGGTGGCCCACAGCTACCTGTAACCCCAACTCTCTGCTGCCTCCTCAGACGCGACATCCGTGTACACATATTCCACCTGCACACATACATCTACACAATTCGAAATCTTTCTTTTTAAATGTTGAGAATAGTATAGGAAAAATAGAGAGCCGAGCAATTTGGCAACTAAAGCAGACTTGAAGAGCAGCTGTCGTGTTAGCCAAAGTGGAGTTTAATGCAAGTCTGAAGGCAAGGAGCTGACACACGCTCATAAAGGGCGATAATTAGATGTCGTCATGGACACAGTGATTGCACAATACAGAGCTGAAATCGAAGTCGGCAGCTGGCGTGAGGAAGTAGATGGACCAGCAGTGGGGTTGGAAATCCTAGTCTACCCCTCTGTGACAAGAGCCAGCCAAGCCAAAAGTAAACACCAGGCAAAACATTTTAGCAAGACATCATTCATAACAGTCACCCATGGAACAGTCAAAGAAATTAATCATGTTCCAGCCTACAGAGGAATTACCAATAGGTTCCGTCTTTGTTCATACCACAAAGAAATGATAGAAAACAGTGATAGGGAACTATAGAAATCTCAAATCTATATATTTATTTTGTATTAGATTAATTCATTTTATTTTACATGTGTTTTTTTTCATATGTACATTATGTGCGTCATCTGTGTGCTTGGTACCCAGGGAGGTCAGAAGAGAGCATCAGATCCCCTGGGGGGAGTTAGGGATGGTTGTAAGCCACTGTGTGGGTGCTGGGAACTGAACCCACAATCTAGCTGAATCAATGAGCTCCAGGTTCAGTGAGAGACCCTGTCTTGAGATTGAGGAAGATGTCAGATGTTAGCCTCTGGCTTCTGCATGTATGTGCACACATATACCTTCTCTGGGACTTTCTTTCTCTCTCTTCTCTCTCTCTCTCTCTCTCTCTCTCTCTCTCTCTCTCTCTCTCTCTCTCTCTCTCTCTCTCATACACACACACACACAGAAAAAGAGAAAAAAATTTTTAGGCATCACTTTGAATCCCATGAATATAAGGCACAAGTAAAACATAACACCAAAAGGAGTTTATCCCAAGAGTTAGATTTTTTTCTTTAATTTTTTAAATTTAATTATTTCTCCTTAAAAATTATAATTATAAAAATATTATAATAGTATAATTACATCCTTGTCCCTTTCCTCTTCCAACTCCAAACCCTCCCATGTACCTCTCCTGCCTTGCTTTCTTTCCAATTTACAGCCTCTTTTTCTTTAATTGTTGTTGTTGTTTTTGTGTGTGTGTCTGTCTGTGTGTGTGTGTGTAGAGATACACGTATATATATATATTTCTAAACACATAAATACAACCTCTTAGTCTGTATAATGTTTCTTGTATGTATATGTTTTCAGGGATAATCAGTTGACTGGATAATCAGTGGATGTGATCTTCTCTGGGGAAGACTATCTCCCCAGCTCCCAGCATTCCTTAGTTGCCTGTGGTTCTTTGGTAGGGTGGAGACATCATGGGCTTTCCTCTGTCCAATTTAGCATGTCTATGAGTTGTCCTTGTTCAGCTTGTGTTTAGATAATCATGTTGGTGAGACTTGATGGGTGTAGCTTTTGACATTCCAGGAGAGACAATCCCTAGGCAAACTCCCTGATCCTCTGGTTCTTACAGTCTCTCCCCTTCCTCTTCTGCAATGACCGCTGACTAAGTGCAGGAGTTGTTTTATAGATGTATCCACTGGGACTGGGCTCCACAACTCTACATTTTGAGTGCTTGTGATTTCCCGTGATGGTCTCCATCTGCTGCAAAGAGAAGTTTCCTTGATGAAGGGTGAAGACTACACGTATCTGTGGGTATAAGGACAGATATTTAGAATGTAGTTAGGGATTATGCTGGTTTAGTCTAGTCTAGTCTAGTCTAGTTCAGTTTAGCTAAGTTGCAGGTTCTTCTCTAAGATCCATGACTTCACAGCTCCAGGTAGTTGATTGTGTTTCCAGTATCAGGCGTGGTTCCCCACTTGTTGGGTGAGAGCTGGCTGTTTTAAAAGCACTGTCACTTAAACTGACTACAATCATGGAATAACCGTGAAAAGTCATGATCATCTGAGTGGACATAAGAAGGTATTGAATATCATCCTAAATGCTCTTGCAGAATGGAAGTGCATAGATTGGAGAGCTTCCCCAACTCTGACACGTGCTGACCTGAGATCAACAGTAAAATGTGTTTTATAAAAAAGACCCCAGGAGCTTCCCCTGAAGGCCAAAGCCAAGGCAAAGATGCTCCATTTCTCCACCGATGCTTATCAACACAGGCCCTGGCTGATTAGGCAAAGTACAGGGAATATACAAAGACAAGGACAGCGAGGAAGAAAAATAAAGAATGCTACTGGAGACGGTAAATATATGTCAGTGACCCAGGAGAAAGTCCAATGTGGTGTATATCTGTATGCCTGGCCTGGGAGGGTGGACACAGGACACAGGAGGGTCAGGAATTGACAGCCAGCCTTAGCCATGTAGCAAGTTTGGGGCTTCATGAGGCCCTGGAGAGAGAGAGAGAGAGAGAGAGAGAGAGAGAGAGAGAGAGAGAGAGAGAGAGAGAGAACACAAATAACCTAGGAAAATAACCTAGGAATATCAAGGAACAATTAGAATTATTCGAAATTGTCAGCAAAGTCTCTCAGAAACACTTTTTAAACTGCAAAACCCACACAGTTAGCTGATAAAGTATATAGAATTTTATAGAAAAGGTTTATGATCCTAAACAGGAACGTGATAAACGGTGGTGTGAACTTCTTGTGGCACAGTGTCACTGTCCCTGTGGAGAGCAAGGATCCGAAGTGGTTTGATGTAGACACCCCCGAAGCCCTGTGGCAAAAGTTTGGTCTCCATCGGGGTGTGGTTGGAAGGTGATGAAGCCTGTAAAGTGAGGAGGCTTAGTGGAAGCGAGCTAGTACAGCACGTTACCGGTGTACTGGGACTCGTGAGGCGGATGTCTCAGGTGTTTTTATCACAGTCATGCAGCGCTGACTAACAATGCATTACCAATATCTACATAAGTCCGGAAGATAAAAGCAACCGGGGATCATCACTTTGCCGCAGGTCATTTTGAAAAGACATAGTAACTGAAAGTGTGAACAGGCAAAAAAGCGAATGGGACTGAAGCTTGACTAGAAACACACTCCAGGGTGCATAGAAAGGGTGTGTGTGTGTGTGCGTGTGCGTGCGTGCGTGTGAGTGTGTGTGTGTGTGGTTGCTGTATGGTCGTGGAAGATTGCCTTAGGGGAAGCAGGACAGAGAAACATAGAATGATATCCTTATCTTACCCTATTAAAAAAATTTCCAAGGAGAGTTAAAGATCTAGATCTCTGTAAGCCACAGATAAAAACAGGATAGCCTTGAGAATTTGGCATGGGTAGAGACTTCTTCAGAAAGACGGGGAAAGAGGTTGGCTGGCTTTCCCACATCAGAGCTTGCTAGTGTTAGACTTCTGTCTTTTGTTCACTGGGCACAGAGTATCGGCTCCTGTGTGTCGGCTCTCCAGGGTCGATTCAGGCTGAGGAGGCTTCTAGGAGCATGTGCCAAACTGGACACCATGGTGGTCTTTTTTTCTTAGACTGAATTGCTGTCCTTGGTGGGGGTTCAAACCGTTGGTGGAGAAGCCTCTTGGTAGAGAGCCTCAAAGGCAGGTTTGGTAAGCTGAGAGAGACCATGGCAACTTCATTTTGCTGCTCCTACTCTTTCAGGATGGGTGTGGGTCACCTTAACACAAAGCGTGGGCTGTGCATTGATATCTCACAGCCAGCCCTGACTGCTCCAGAATCACCCCAGGAACTTGTTAAAAATAAGTCAGAGGGCCCCGCCCCAACACACTCTGATTCAGGAGGTGCCAGCCTTAGGAATCGACATCTGACCAGCTCCCACGGGTGGCCAGCGTTGGACCTGCCAAACTGGATCGGCCTCCAGGGTCCAGAGGCAGAACAGCTCAGCTCCCAAGGATGGAGACCCACCTGGGCCGGGAATGTGGAAGGATCCACACCCAGAGTGTGCCAGAGCAGGAAGTATGGTAGCTTGGGATGGAGAGGGAATGGTCCAGCAAAGAAGTTGTGCCAGTAAGGACCCGACTGAAGCTGAACTCTCCTGGTCCCTTCCTCCTGTCTCAGTCCTGACCCCATGCCCAGGTGGTCTGTTCTCACCTGTTTCCTTCATCAGCCTGAGCCTGGAGAGCAAGAAGCTTACCTTCATGCTTGCATGCATTCATTCAGTGTTCTTCCATGTCATTCCATTCCATGTTTATTAGACATTCCTATGCTAGGGGCAGGCTGCAGCAGGGAGCCATACATTTCCAGGCTGCTAAGGAGAGAAGAGGAGACCAATGGGCTGTCATACAGTGCACTGAGTTCTACACTGGAGAACCATCAGACACCCAAGAGGGACATCTGTCCTCTACCTTGGGAACCCAGAAGTGAGAAACAACAAGAGAACAGGGGTGGGTGAGGGGGGCTGTTTGACACCCCAGGAACTGGCATGTGCAGGACCGTTGTGGGAAGGTGGGTGGTTGGACTGAGAGGTGCAGGGGATACCATGAGGGTTGAGGCAAATCATATGGACGTTAGCCTGCAGCCTGGAACCCTCTAGTCCCACTGCCCCCTCGGCTCACCAGGAATGGCCCTCTAACCCTGCTAGCCCTTGGCTCACCAGGAATGGCCCTCTATCCCTGCTGGCCCTTGGCTCACCAGGAATGGCCCTCTATCCCCACTGGCCCCTTGGCTCACCAGAAGCAGGAAGAATGGCTGGGACCTAGAGGAATATAGGCGGCTGTGTGACAAGACCTGAGGGTCCTCTTTCCTGGAGAGAGGGAGGCTTGGGTGGGACTCCTGAGAGTAAGGACAGGAGAGAGGACAGGGATTTCATGACAGCCATCCCCCAGTGGCCATCGAAAATGGCACCCTGTTAAAAGTGGCTGTCACTGAGTGGCGGCATTTCCAGATAAAATTCTGAATTTCTCTTTACTTAGCTAAGTTCTTCATCTGCTGTTGTGTAGCTTTGCGCCTCTCCTGGAACTCACTTGGTAGCCCAGGCTGGCCTCGAACTCACAGAGATCCACCTGGCTCTGCCTCCCAAGTGCTGGGATTAAAGGCGTGCGCCACCACCGCCCGGCTATGTTTTTTTTTTTTTTTTTTTTTTTATAACATAAAGTGTATCACTTGCCTCCTTGAAATGAATAAATGAAATTTGTACGGTGCAAACCTGCTTACTAACCCCGGGGAGTTGGGGATGCCCAGTGCATGTGCAAAGCAGCAGCCTCCAGAGCTCCACATAGCTGGACTGGAGACCAAGGGAAGAGAAGCAGCCGCGGGCTGGGGGTGGGGTTGTCTTCCTCCTAGAAGGCGCTGTGGAGCTGGCTTCTCCTGTGAAATCAAAGCAGGACCAGGTGTGCAGTGGATGCTGAGGGCACCCTGGTGACCTACCCAGAAGCCAGGGGTGGGGACTCACCGAGCCACCTTCCAGGCAGCAGGACCAAGCTTGCCAAGCCTCTTGCTGGGGGCACGTGGCTCCTGCCTTAATTCCCTCTGGGGTTTCTCTTTTCTAGATACACTTCCCAGATGTGGAGCGTGTGGAGTGGGCCAATAAGGTAAGGCCGTGGGTGGGCGGGAAGAGCTGGGTTCATTGAGGCCCTGGGCGTCCTCATCTGCAGCCCGTTTGCTACTCAGCATGGGAGTCCCCGAGCAACCCCGACAGGAGTGTTGTGCAGACCCAAACTTCAGCCTGGACTTCCCTTGCCAGGGATGGGCAGAGATGCCCCTCCACTGCCGAGCATGAGTGACACATTCCTGCCTTGGTTCATTCACAGAGGAGTTTTCTTAAAGGTTTTTTTCCTTTAAATAAGCTTTAAATTAATATCTGGACTGAGGAGAAAAGTTTTTTTTTAAGTACAGAGAAAATTTATAGAGAAAAGAACAACCCTATTTCCTTCTTCTCAAGATTATTTTATAAGGAAAGGAAGACACTAATTAGACAGCATCTGGATTCCATGTGGCTCCCAGTGCAGCTACAAAACCACTGCTGTGCAACCTCGGGCAATTTGCCCAACATCTCTGAGCCAGTTTCCTTATCTGTAAAATGGGAGTGATTATGATTTCTGCCCAAGCCCATGGTGAGTATGGGTTCAATGATGTCACTGTTGTGACTAGAGGAAGATCATCTAAGGGAATCCCCCTTGTGCTGGCTAGCTGCTCCGTGTCCTGCCTTCTGACCCTTCTGCATCAGGAACCCTGACTTTCCAGATGAGAAGCCTGGGTCCCACCCTCCTGGCCTGATCTGTGAGGGGTCCCCTGCAGCCCGCACCCGTAGGCTCCTGACTCAGACTTAAGCCTGGGAGGAGACTCGGTCCACAGCAGAACGCACTTAGGTCAGGTGTTGGCATTCCTGACAGCTGTTGATCCACGGTTGATATTTTCACATTCCTGCAAATGTCATTACCAAGTGCATCAAAGACTGCCCCGGCCTCCAGGTAGAATTTAGAGGAAACAGCACACTGCTTGAAGAGTGACCCGAGTTCTGGGGTGAAGAGCTGGGTACCAGGCCTTGGGGACACACTCCACAGAGCCCTTCCTGTGTGCGCCAGCCAGGCCCTGATTACTGCAGAGGCTGAACCTTCACTGAGTGCCGCATGGCCATGGAGGCAGTTGTTAGGGTGAGGACGGAGGCAGCTGTGGAGGTGAACTGCACATGAGGGTGATGCCACAAGCATCGGAGAACACAGGAAGATGGTGTGGGAGAGACCTCTGAGAAAGGATGAGCCCTGGGTCCCATCACCTTCAGGCTCTGCCATGATTATGGGGAGGAGCAGAGTGGGGGGGGCACCTTTAAGCCCACGGCCCCCGCTTCTGCTGTCACTTGCCCCTGCCGCCCAACGTCTTCACTTCACCCCTGCTGCAATGGGAAGTGGACGTTACTGGTAAAAAGGAAACTCTAATAGTCCAGAGGTCAGTTAAAAACATTGTGCCTTGCCAGTGAGGTAGCCTGCCCATCCCCATAATACACATGGTAGGTAGGGGAGAACAGACTCCTGCAATTGTCCTCTCACCTCCACATGAGCGTTATAGTGCAAGCACGCATGCATGCTTACAAATACATATCACACACGATATAAAAAAATAAAAATATTGTGCCAGTATCATTTTGGCAAAATTTGATCGTTGCATAGTCGTGTCTGCACAACATCATTTTTTGCCAATAATGAACCAAAATACTACAGTGGTCCCATGGATTGTAACTGGAGCTGAACATTTCCAGTTGAGAGTTTCAGCCACGTCTTCTCTAGGCTTGGTTCTGTTTACAAACACCGCCTACTGTGTCATAGTTGCCTGCAATGTTCACCACAGTAACTCGCTGGGCAGGTTTGTAGCCTAGGAGCCACAGGCTGTACCAATCAACTGGGTGTGTAGTAGGCTAGACCATCTGGGTTTATGTAAGTACACTTGGTATTTGCATAAGGACTAGAGCATGGGCACATAAGGCCCTGGCATCATGAGGAACTTGGTCCCACACATGACTTTCAGACCAGCCCTATGACTCATCCTGGTGCAGAAATGGACCAAAGTCTGCCTCTTCTGGCTTGTAGAAATTATACCCACAGGAAACAATTTATCAATCTCTTCTCTCGTCATTTTTTCTTAAAATGTTAGCATCTGTTACTGTATATAAGGTGCAATGCAGAGCAAGGGTGTATTTAGGGCTTTGTATTACTGACTTAAACGGAAGTGTGTTTCCATGTTAGGCTGTGAAATATGCCTAAACCTCTGCCTGGTGGTGGGATCTGCTGCTGTCCTGAGTGTTTGCAGAATGGATTGATGGGTAGGTGGGAGGCTGGAGAGCAGGCAACGGGAAGAATGTGAACTCCACCCATGGGACCAGGTGCAGAGGATCTGCAGTCTGGGCCCCAGACCTGACCTCCACGGGCCTCTGGCCCTATGTGCAGATCATCACGCAGATCTGGCCCTACCTGAGCATGATCATGGAGAACAAGATCCGGGAGAAGCTAGAGCCCAAGATCCGAGAGAAGAGTGTCCACCTCAGGACCTTCACCTTCACCAAGCTCTACTTTGGACAGAAGGTTGGTGCTGCCTCAGTGAGGTCGGCCTGGAGTTGCTGGGCAGTCTTCTCTCTGTCCTCTCTTCCTGGTTCCTCCCACCCAGGACAGTCACTTGATTCTGAGGACCCCACTGGGCCTCAGAGACCTTTAGCCCCTGCCTGGGTTTCCCAGCTTGTCCGCCCCAGTGCACAGCTCTTGCCTCCTGTCCTCCTACCCAGCTTTCCAGGGTCCAAGGAAACCAGGGCCAGAGAGCAGAAAGAAGCTGAGGGAAATAGTTCCTCTTTTTCTAGAAATTTTAGAAACATGCATGGAGGGAGCCAGATGGATAGAAAGATGAACAAGTTGTAACTGCTAACCCCAAGTGTCACCTGTGATCTCTGCCTAGGGGTTTTTGACAGTGCCACACACAATGGCAGTTCAGGGTATTAGGAGCTCACGCTTGTTCTATGGAGACCATAGGCATCCTGAAAGACGTCTATTTGAATTGCCTTTGAAGAACTTGGCAGGCAGAGCAGAGGGATTTCACACTGTTGAGCTTAGAGCAGAGCCTACGCCACCAGGCCACTCCTTGGGCACTGACCCCAGGAGGTTGACCAGATGTCCTAGCCCTGCAGGTGCCTGGCCTTACTCCCCATCCTGTCCTTTCAAGGCCTTCTGTTCTTGGCCTTGCCCCTCTGCTCTCTGTTCCTCATCCTCCCATTTCCCCTCCCTCCACTGACTGACTGACTGTGGAGTTCTCCCAGGACCTTCACAGGCTCAGGCATGCCCTCTTCTGTCACATATGCCAATGTCTTTAGCATTCTCTATGCCACAGCGCCCTTGGGTCAGTGACCTACCCTGTCTAAGCTCCAGTTTCCTACCATGTAAAAGGAAGGGACCCATTTCTAAGGGCTGCTGTGAGGCATGAACAACAGACCAGACCTCAGGTGGCCTCTACAGCTGTGTGAACAATGTCCCACATATGGAAGCCATGTTCTGGTCTAGTGCCCTTGTCCAACTGTGAGCCTGAACCAGGTCTATCCTGCCTGGCATATAGTGGGTGCCCTAATACCTGTCCCTGAAGATGAGGTATTGGTGTAGCTGAACATTCATAGGTGCCAGGCAATCCTCTACTCCCAGCAGTCCCTGAGCATAGCACCCCTCCCCCAAACCACACTTTCAGTGAGCCAGGGCAGAGCCCGGCTGTGTGTGCCCTTTCCAACTTTTACAATTCTAGAAACTCCAATAATAATAATAATAATGATAATAATAATAATAATAATAATAATGTAAAATTAAAAGTTGCCTAACACATGGAAGATCTTGGGTTCAATTCCAGGTACCACAAAAAGTCTAAAATACCAAATGAACATTAATTAGATGTGAGAAAACAAATCAGAGGTGCAGAAAAAAACATTGTTTTTAATGAACTCCATATTCTGAGAATCTATTCAAAGGATGGTACATTTTCAGAGTTTTTGTATATGTGTGTGTGCACCACACACGTGCCAAAGGAACTGGAGTTACATGTGGTTGTGAGCCACTGTATAGGTTCTGAAAACCAAACCCTGGTCTTCTCTAAGAGCAGCAAGTTCTCTTAACCACTGAGCCATCTTTCCAGCCCCAATAATACATTTTAAAATGCCGCTTTCTGTGGAGTAAATAGAAAATTTAATGGAATCCTCCTTGTGGAATTGTTTGAATTTTTTCCAATGACTTATTGTGAAAATTTTCAAACTTATAAAATGTTTAATGAATTATTCAATGAGCATCACAGATCTGTTGTATAAATTGTACAGATGTTGATATCTTGCTGTGTTTGATTTATTATATATCCATGCATCTGTCTCTATATCCATCTTTCTCTAAAATGCACTCCAAACTACATAGCAGATGTCAGTGAACTTTTCATCTCAGCATTTTGACATGCATATTACTAATTCAGGTGCAAATGAAATTTAGTTTTTACTCTTGATTAGTCCTAACCAGAGTACCCGAGAAAACAGTGAGCAGAGGGGAGATGAAACAGAAGGGATGGGATCCCTGAGTCAGTGACCCTGCCGTCACCATGTGGGGCCAGCTCCTCCTCATCTGCCACACTCCCCTTAAACTCTCTTTAGGAGACCTTGCTACTCCCCACCCCTCCCCCCACAGGAGTGGCTGTTCCCTGTTTGACTCCTCCCATTCCGCTATCGTGGGGCTAGGCTGTGGGCATCTGAGGCCAAGCTAGGTCCCATTGCCCCATGTCTTCTCCAGGCTAAGGCCCCATAGAGTAGATACTGGTAAATAGCCATGACGGGAAGGGAAAGCGAGAAGGGGACCCACGGCCCTTCTGTCCTCTTCCGCAGTGCCCCAAGGTGAACGGCGTCAAGGCACACACGGACAAATGCAACCGGAGGAAAGTGACCCTGGACCTGCAGATCTGGTGAGTCCTGGTGTCTTGGGGGACAGGCAGGGCACCTCTAGACAGCAGCTTGAAGAGGGAGTGGCTTGTGTACGTACTGATTTGGGGTACAAAAGCCTTCCTAGGCCACGGCACCTCTGTGCTGAGACCCAGGTCTTTGTGAAAAGGTGGGGTACAGAAAAGTGGATGGGGGATGACTGGCCCCAAGTAGCCAGCCCTGGCTCTCTCTTCAGCCTGAGCCTGGCATCTTGCAAGCCACAGCTGGGCCACTTGCAGGGTCAGCGCAGCCTCTGCAGAGGAGGTGGCTAGAGGGAGCCGGGGTGACGCCAGGAGGCAGGCACTTGTGGCGAGGCCAGGGAGCTTTGAGCACAGAGCTGAGAGGCCGTCTGGAGAGCTGGCCTCTGGCACGTCAGGAAAACGAGAGGGAGAGCTCTGAGTGGCCGTTCCCTGGGCTGCGCACTGCACTGGGCGTGGGCGTGCCTTTCCCGTGAGGCTCCTGACGGGCCAGGAAGGGAGATTTAAGCAGTAAGTCTCTCCAGAGGTGCTGGGGCGCTGGCAGTGAGTTAGAGGACAGGACTAGCCCCTGTGGTTGTCATTCCTTCCCAGAGCCTCACATTCCTTGGCCAGAAACGATGGTTCTCGTCTCCATTGTGTTGGGTTGGTGGCGGACCACAAAGTGCCCCTGGCCCCAGACACTCTGTCACAAGACCCTCACATGAATAGTTCGGCCTCTCAGGTGGTGCTTGGCACCCCGGCCACACTGTTCTGCCTCTACGTGCTGACCAAGGAGTTCTGTGGTCTGTGACAATAGGCTCATATGCCTATATGTGCAGGTGTGTGACAATCATCTCCCCTTAGCTTCCTTCAGACTTGTGGCAGTCTCTTGACCTTTCCCTCAAAGGCACCCATTCTGGGCTCCTTAGTGCCCATCACCTGCCAGGGGCTGGTCCTGTCTCCAAGGCTTTACCACCTACCCCACCTCTAGCAACAACTAGGGGCGATGGCAGGATGAAGCTGGGGGCGCTGTGCATGTGTGCGCTTGGTCAGGAATCCAGAAGTAGTAGAGGAACAGTATGTTTACCAGAAGTCCAGCCTTTTCTGCTGTGGATATTGCTCTATATATAAATAAAACACTGATGGCCAGTGACCAGGCAGGAAGTAGGTTGCCAGGCAGGAAGTAGGTGGGAAAAGGAGAGAGGAGAATTCTGGGAAGCGGAAGGCTGAGGAGAGACACTGCAGCCACCGCCAGGACAAGCAGCATGTAGAGACTCTGGTAAGCCACCAGCCACGTGGCAAGGTATAGATTTATAAAAATGGGTTAATTTAAGATAAAAGAACAGTTAGCAAGAAGCCTACCATGGCCATACAGTTTATAAGTGATATAAGCGTCTGAGTGATTATTTTATATGTGGATTGTGGGACTGCAGGGCTTGGGGAACCTGGAGAGAAGCCCTCCAGCAACACTTTTCATCCCTGGGTGCCCTGGGGCTAAGTTGTACCACAGAACACTGCTTTCCTAGACAGAAGTAGGGATATGCCTAAGAGGATATCCAGCTGCAGGAGTCTGGGAGGGACCAAGAAAACCTGAGGCTATGGGAAAAGTGACATGCTGAGTGATAACCGAGACTTGATGGCCAGCAACGAGGGCTGAGGCTGTGCATCACTGGGCAAGTTTCCTGCCTGCTCTGAGCAGTAGAACCAACCGCCCGCTCCCGTTCCTCTTCCTTCACCCTCCCTGTTTTAGCTACATTGGGGACTGTGAGATCAGCGTGGAGCTTCAGAAGATCCGAGCAGGTGTGAACGGCATCCAGGTGAGTGAGGATGCCATGACTGCTACTCCAGTCCCCGCAGTGGGCTCAGGGAAGTGGAATCAGCTCACACCGGAACCTGCAGTGAAGGACACAATGGTACCAGACATGGGCTGGTGACATGGGACCAGCTGTGAGGTCACATAGCAAGTGGTGCTGGGCTTCACTAACCCACTGGGCCTTGGGCTCTAGAGCTACCCGTATGTCCAGTCTCCAAAGGTTTTGTCTGCCTGGGAAGGTGAGGGGGAACCATAGCTGAGACCCAGGCAGGCCTGAGAGGTGGAAATACCCCTCTGTAGAAGCTGTGTGCAGACTTGGAAGGCACTTCTGGGTCCCAGCCACCCCAGCTGCCCACACACCACAGTGCAGTTAGTTCCTGGCCTTTGGTGGCCAGCAGTGAGGTCATAGCTGTGTTCGGGCCACTGGACATGGACTGTGGTCCCTTCAGTGATAGCAAGTGACCTAGGCAGGTAGTCCTGATGGTGAGGGAAGGTAGCATGAGTGATAATGAAGCCCCCAAAGGACTGAGCTGAGTGGCAGGCATGAAAAGATGTTCGGTCCTTCACAGCTCTCTGTGCTTACCAGTTGCAGGGCACCCTGCGTATCATCCTGGAGCCCCTGCTGGTGGACAAGCCCTTTGTGGGAGCTGTGACCATATTCTTCCTTCAAAAGCCGGTGAGTCCAAAACCTGGGGATGGCCTGGTGCTCTCCATAAGCAGACACTGGACCTTACATACTGGGATTTACCCTGAGAATGGACATTGCTTCAACCCACCACAGCTGGACTCCTATGGCCCAAACCTAATTTGGTCCTTAAGGCAACCCAAGGAGTTAGACTGAGCTCTGCCCATGATGAGGAAACTGAGCTGAAAGAGGGTCACAAGGCCTCAGAAATGGAGCTGAGACAAACCTGGGCTCTTGAGGCGAGGCCAGCCTGGCCAGGTGGCACAGCCCCCTTCTAGGGTGGGCCTGGCATGAAGCAGCAGGCCTGAGCAGCCGAAACTAAGGGCTGGATTCTTGTTCTAGTTTCATCCTGCTGTTGTGTTCAAACACTGACCAGAAGAACTTAGAGGAGGAATGGGTTTATTTTAGCATACAGGTAACAGTCTGTCAATGAGGGGAGTCGGGGCAGGAATTCAAGCAGAGATCTACAGCAGAAACCATGGAGGATGGTTGCTAGCTCACTTAGTCTCATGCTTATCTAGCTTTCTTATACAGCAGGGCCAAGGGAATAGTGTCACCCACAGTGGGCTGGACCCTCTTATATCAATTAACAATCAAGATACCCCCTACAATGAGTATGGTCGGGGAAATCCCTCAATTGAGGCTTCTCAGGTAGCTCTAAGCTGTGTCAAGTTGACAAAGCTACCCAGGACACTCTGCCATGCCCCAGGGCAGGTTTGGCAGGCTGAGAGACATCCTCTCTACCTCAACCCTGCAGCAGGGGCACCCCAGCATACAGGGTCTCCCTTTGGGTGGTATGAGGAGTCTGGAAAAGGTGTCAGCCCTGGGTTCCCAGCTCCTTGAGCCAAGCAGCCTCCCTCTGCCCTCTGCCCTCTGCAGCACCTGCAGATCAACTGGACAGGCTTGACCAACCTGCTGGACATGCCAGGTATCAAGTAAGTGCCTGGGTGCGTAGAGGAGGGTGGGGGCATTCCCTGGAGTCCTAATAGTGCTGTGAGCTGCACAGAGGCTACATCCCCTCCCCCCTGCATAAGAAGCTGGAAAGGGGGCAAGTACCAGGGTGTGTGTGTGTGTGTGTGTGTGTGTGTGTGTGTGTGTGTGTGTGTGTTCATGAGTGGTTGGAGAAAGCTAACCTGTGGACAGGTGTATACACTCCTGTTGAGAGCTTTGCTCAGTGCTAGACTGAGGAGCTGGCCTTCTTTGTCTTGAGGTTCCCAGAGCACACGCACATATGTGTGGTAGAATCATACTGTGTGTGGAACACAGGTGAGTGTCTTCACTCTTCACCCTTCCCCACTCCAGTGTAGTGAGAAGCCCAGGGGGCCCCTGTGACCATGGCTGACATGCACAGAGATGGGAAGGGGCATTTTCTCCAGCAGAGGCCAGCGAGAAAGGGCAGGACTAGGGGAGATCCCAGCTCCCCAGGCCAGGTGCAGGCAGCCCTCAGATACCAGGCATCCCTCAAGGAGCAGAGGAGGGTGCCAGTGTCATTGGATTTTCCTTCCCAGGAGGCAGGGTCAGCTGGACTGGTCAGGAAGGCTATCGGCTCTCTCTCCAGGCCTCAAGGAGGGCCACACATATGCTCACTGGGGATGTCCCCTCTGACACATGCATACAATGAAGTCTATCCATCATCCGCTTCCTCCTCTAACTCTCCCCGGCCCCCCAACACTCCATGTCCTCTTTTTATTTGTGTTTTAAATAACCTATGAAGTCCAATTAATGCTGACTATATGTGCATGATTGTGGATCCATCTACTGAAACATGGAAAAATCTACCAGTGGCCACACCCTCAAGAATGGGTCTCCCTCTACCAGCAGCTGTCCATTGCCAGTAGATGCTCAGTTATTGGTGAGGCCTGGAGAGCTCCTCCCCTTTAGGCTCACATTTTGGCTGCTTTGATCTTGTGTATGTCCTGTGCAGGTAACCACAGCTACTCTGAGTTCATGAGCATGATCACCATGTCCCGTCCAGGGGTCGGCATTTAACTTGCCCCATCCTCTGGCTCTTACAGTCTTTCCCCCTCCTCCTCCATGATGGTCCCTGAACTTTGGCAAGGGGGTTGATAAAGATGTCCCATTGAAGCAGTCATGCACTGTTATTCAAAGAAGACTTTCTGCACACCTACTGTGTGCTAGTCCTGTTCTGTGTACTGTCCTCTTGTGGGGGAAAGTGAGTCAAGGAATAGAGAATGTCGCCAGGGTCAAGGAAGAGAAAGGCTTCAGTGGCCAGCTGTTAGGTCTTGTTTCCTGTGGCCTCAGCGCTGTTCTCAGTACTGTACCCATCACTCTCTTCACATCGCCTGCAGGTACAGCCGTTAGCAGCCCTGTGTCAGGACGCTGAGGTCAAGGGATGGGGACACCCATCTGAGGCAGGGAATCAGGGAGTATGAATGGGAATCTTGACCTAGGCTCTGGGATCTGTACTTAAAGTGCTCTGTGTTGCCTGGGAACAAAGCAGGGCCTTTTTTTGGGGGGAGGGGGGAGTTCAAGCAGGATGCTGTTCCTTGAGTCACTATGTCTACGTCTTGGAATGTATATCTGCTTTGTGCCAAGCAGCTGGTCAGGAAGAGATCAGCGTTGCCTCTGGTGGAGCCTTCTGCCAAGCTGGACTCAGTGCCAGCACTGAGGGTGGGTACAAGGGCAGGTGGCATGGGGAAGCAATGTCACCTTCCATAGCCAGCCGTGCCCGATGTTTCAGTGAGGTATCAGACAGCCTGCTGGAAGACCTCATCGCTGCCCACCTGGTGCTGCCCAACCGTGTGACTGTGCCTGTGAAGAAGGGGCTGGATGTAACCAACCTGCGCTTCCCTCTGCCCTGTGTGAGTACTGGGGGCTGGCTCCAGAGCATCGGGCCACTGAGGAGGGATGCTGGCCAGGGCTGGGTTCTGTACAGTGCTCATTGGTGGCAATCCTCATGCTCTCTTTTGAGGCCATGGCAACCCATTTCACAGGGTGCCACAGAGGCTGGGAAGGGTGGGAAGGGGCAGCACCCATGTAGTTTTACTATGTCCCTGTCCCCGGTGTAGCTTACAGTTGGAACTGTGGGTAAGCACTCCATGACACCTGAGGTCCCCCTTCCTCTCTCAGGAAGGCTCCCTTGACTCTGTTCAGTGTGGAAAGGACCTTGGGATCTACAGAGAAGGAAGGTTCTTGGTTGAACCAGGATGGGAATTCTTTGGGTTCTGAGCCCATTTTCCCCAGCTTCCTGGGGTCCATCCACGAAGCCCCTGGAGATTGCCCTGTGGCTGCCCTACAAAAAGTAGCACTAAGGGGCTGTAGTTAGGGGGTTCTAGAAGAGGAAAACATCTCCATTTTACCTTCTGCCAGGTGAAAAGCCTCAGACCTTCTGCTCATGCTCAGCCAGACACATACTGTAGTGCACAAAGTTCGGGGACATGGGGTGGCTGGGGAGGCAGCATGGACGCCCCGTCTTCCCATGGCAGCTCACTGGCTTTCATCCACACTGCATATGCAGCAGCCCCGTAACAATGTAAACACCGTCTCACTCATGTAAGAATTCCTAAAAACATGTCATTCCCAAAACGTGAATATTCCACTAGGCATGGCCTGACAATTTGCCACATTTAGAATTCTTTGGGGATAGCTTCTGTGTGTTTCTGGTAACTGGTCATGAATATGTACATCTATTTCATTCTGTTCTCTATCTTCAAGTTTTACTTTTCAATTTTCTACAATTATGGAATGTAGCTGTGTGTTTCTAGAGGCCAATACCAAAACTGTGTCTTAAGGAGCCTCACGACCTCTTCTTCCTTTCCCCCAACCCCTGACCCCCCCCCCCCCCCACCTAAGTAATGGTTTTCTTTCCATTGTATTTGAGCGTTAGTAAATGTGGACACACACACACATAGTCATGTGTGTACATCTTTGTTTATATTCATAGTCCCCATTTACTTTTCTTTTTAGATTTTGGTTAGTTCTCTGAGGATTTCATATAGTGTATTTTGGAGAGGGGGGATGGACACCAAAGCCATGAAGGCCCACTCCCAGCTAAGGAGCTCCTGGCAATCGATAGTTACTAGGAGGAGAATTAACCTACCAGGGGCTGTAACCTGCCTTTCTGTCTCCCTGGAGTTTTGTCTGGTTTGAGCGTGCTCAGGTCTTGGACATGCTGTCACATTACTGTGGGTTCATATGTGCAGCTCCCCGTGATGTCTGGAAAATGCTGTTTCTTTGTGGTCATCCATCACCTCTGACTCTTACAATCTTTCCACTTCCTCTTCCACAATGATCCCTGAGCTGGGTTGTGGTATAGACGTCCCATTTAGGGCTGAGCATTCTAGACTCTCATTTTCTGCACCTTGGTGAGTTGTGGGTCTCTGTGTTAAGTAATCACCATCTACTGCAAAAAGAAGCTTCTCTGATGAGGGCCGAGAGATGCTCTAATATATGAGTATAACAAGTCATTGGGAGTAGGTTTAATACTATACTCATTTAGCAGAATCGTCCCCTGGAGCCATGGCCTGTCTAACTATAGAGTCTTGAAACCAATCATGGTCCCAGGTATGGATTTCATCTTGTGGAGTGGCCTTTAAGTTCAGTCAGAAAGTGGGTGGTTTACACCTATGATATTTGTGACACTGTTGGCACCAGTGGCCATGTATTGCCAGGCCAGTCCTTACTGTAGCTTTCAGGGTTCAGAGCTGGGAAAACTGATTGCTTTTCTCCTTCAGTAGCATGGATAGCACTATGAAAGTTAGCCAGTAGAAAATGAAGCTTCCTGTTCAGTACCAGCCTGCTTTCTCCATGTTCCATGACTCTCATATATGATATTTTCTGCAACAGGGTTGTCCTAGCTAGGGTTTTGTTTGCTATGAAGAGACACCAGGACCACAGCAACTCTAACAATGAAAATATGTAATCAGGGTGGCTCACTTATAGTTTCAGAGTTCAGTCCATTATCATGATGGGGAGCATGGCAGCATGTAGGCAGACGTGGTGTTGGAGCTGAGCGTCCTACATCTTGCAGGCAACAGCAAGTCAGCTGAAAGTCACACTGCAGGAAGCTTGAGCAAAAGAGACCTCAAAGCCCGCCCCCATAGTGACACACTTCCTCCAACAAGGCCACACCTCCTAATAGTTTCACTCCCTGACCCTCAAAGGCTTATAGTCATACCATAATGCAAAAAGTGCATTCAGTCCAACCTCAAAAGTCCCCACAGTCTATGACAGTCTCAAACTTGTTTCAAAGTCTAAAGTCTCTTCTGAGACGTATGGCTAAGATGCATGGCAATCTCTTAACTATACCCCCCCCCCGGGGGGGGTGGTAAAATCAAAAGGCAGATCACATACTTCCAGCATATAATGCACAGGATATACATTACCGTCCCAAAACTCAGGGAGCATAACAAGGGGATACTGGACCAAAGCAAGATCAAAAATCAGCTGGGCAAACTCCAAACTCTACATCTCAACATCTTATGTCAAAACACTCTTCAGATCTCCAACTCTGTTCAGGGTTGACTGCAACACACTTCTTTTTCTTGGGCTGGTTCCACTCCCTGTTAGCAGCTTTCCTCGGCAGGTAGCCCATGTCTCTAACATCTTGGGTGCTCCAAGGCAGTCCAGGCTTCAGTTTCACAGCTTCACACAATGGCCTCTCTACTAGGCCTCTATTCAGGGACGCCCCTGACACATTCCTGGCCTCAGTGGCCTTATTCCATGATTTCTTCTATTCTTAACTCTAAAGCCAGAACCACATGGCCGAAGCTGCCAAGTTCTGCCGCTTGCTAGGGCTGAAACATGTCTCCCTTGTTCCAATTACATCTTCACCAGATTTTTTTCTTTTACTGTTCTGAAACTTGCTCTGTAGACCAGGCTGGCCTCAGACTTGTAGCAGGAATCTTAAATGGTCTTATTAATAAGATCAAACCTGAGGCCAGTTACTGGGGTGAATGCTGGAAAATCAGAGAAGCAGAACAAACCACAGCTAACCTCACCTGGCCAACTTCTCAGCTAATCTTGTTTCCTCAGACTGGAAGCCTCTGTGTCCTCATATCCAAATGGCTCTCAGCTGAACTGTGCTGCTCAAAACCTAAAATGCTTAACCAGCCAAATGCTTCTAGTTTCTGGTCCTCACGCCTTATATATCTTTCTGCTTTCTGCCTCACTCCCTGGGATTAAAGGTTCGCTTTCTGGGATTAAAGGCACGAGTAATCATGCTTGGCTGTATCCTTGAACACATGGATTTCTGCCTCTTGAATGCTAGGATTAAGGTGTGTGCTACCACTGCCTATCCTAAGTATCTAGTGGCTTTCCTGTTCTCTGACCCCAGATAAGTTTATTAGGGTACACAATATTTTGGGGAACATACCACCACCACATTTCCTCTCTTTTTGTCTAAAATTAAAAAAAAAGCTTATAACTATTACAAGAAAAACTATATCCAATAAGTATGTACAATATACACAGTCAAGATTACATTAACGATGTCTAGTCCATTAACATTTGATAGATTCAGACAAAAAAACTCCATTAATATGTAACAATGTCCAGTCCAGTAACATTTGATAAACTCAAAAAAAATTTCATTACTTATCCTATTTAAAACAAGTAGTCCCTTTTTAAAAGTAGATTCCATAATCTCCCTTTTTATCTTATCACAGACTCAGTGATCTGACATCCTGTGCCTTCCCAGTGCTAAAATTAAAGTTGTACCCCACCACACCAGGCTCTAAGCTTTTCTTTAATTTCTTTCCACAAGTTGGAAACTTAGCTGGGTGGATCTTGCCCTGAGGTCACCACTCCCTTTATTTCATTCCTTAATCCTTTTATCTCCTTGAACACAGGACTCAGCTCCATTCCACTTCCTGGTGCTCTTTCTCCTTAAAATTTACTTTTTGTAATTTATCCTGCTTGGCTTACTCCTCCTCATTATAAACCTTCATTAGAGTTACCACTAATATCCACATGACAGAGTCTATACTAGGTTGTTTTGAAATTTCTTCTGCCAGTGGAATTAATCCAAAACTCTTCACTTTAGCCTCAGGCAGACTCTTTGGACAAGGGAAAAGGCAGCCATTTTCTTCACCAAAGATGATCTCTAGGCAATATACTAAAATTCTTCTCTGAAACCTCTTGAGTGAGCCCCCCATAGTTCAAATAACTCTTCGCACCACTGTCTTCCATGCTCCTACTATATGTCCCATTAAACAGTGCTTAAAGCACCCCACTGCTTTCCAAACTCAAAGCACCAAAGTACAAATTCCTCCAAACAATGGTCAGGCCTATCACATCAATATTCCAGTCCTTGGTACTAACTTCTGTCTTAATTCAGGTTTTTATTGCTGTGAAGAGACACCATGACTGTAGCAACTCTTGGAAAGAAAAAATATTTAATTGGGGTGACTCACAGTTTCAGAGGTTCAGTCCATTATCATCATAGTGGGGAGCATGACAGTGTGCAGGCAGACATGGTGCTGGCTACATTTTGATATGTAGGCCACAGGAAGTCAACTGAAAATCACACTGTAGGAAGCTTGACCAAAAGGGACCTCAAAGCCCGCCCCCACAGTGACACACTTCCTCCAACAAGACCACACCTCCTAACAGTGCCATGCCCTTTGGGGGCTATTTTCTTTCAAATCACCTCAAGGGTCTTATCAAGTTCTAGAGGGTAACCAAGAGAACTGGCAATAGCCTGTAATGTTTGGGAGTCTGTGAGGCCAGCAATTCCAATAGAGGTAACCCATTCCTGGCACCTGGATTTTGGCCTGTGAAGTATGGTAGGGACATTGTCACTGTACTGTTATAGGGTAACTCCATTTGTGTGTGTGTGTGTGTGTGTGTGTGTGTGTGTGTGTCTGTCTGTCTGTCTTAAGAAGCTTCTACAGTAGAAAAGGCCTTGAGTGGTAGTTATTGTGGCTCCCATTTCTTTGATGTTAGTGTATTATTTCCCTTCCTTGCTTTTATGGCTAACTATATCACAGAATCCTGCTGCCACAGTACAGCTAGAGCCTTCCAGATTCCTGCTGATGGCTGCACGTGCTTCAGTGTGGGAGGTCCTGTCACTGCCCCCCCCAGCCCTGTTGATGGACAGTCAGGCTGTGTCTGGACTTTGCTGCTACAAACAATAGTGCAAGGAGCAGCCTGTGCACAGATCTTTTTATGTTTTTCCCCGTGTGCCCATGGATAGACTCCCCAAAGTTGTTTTGTAGATCAAAGAAAATGTGTACGTAGTAACTGATATTCTAAAAGGTATTGTTCTAGGAAAGAGGCATACCCTAAGACTCATGAACCGACTTTCCCAATTGTTTTTCATTTCTTTTCAATGGTGGGGGTGTGGGGGAAGGGCCTGCCCTGTGGTGGGTGATGGTTAAGGCATTCATACACATAGGAACTACCGGCAGTGCAGACAGGGCCACAGTGTGCTGCCCGCAGGATCCCTGGCAGTCAGTTTATGCACGACTTTCACAGCAGTGCTGAAAGGAGGAGGAACAGAAACACCCTCGGCCAAACCAGCCGTTCATGTCAAGTCTGGAGAAGACGGTGTGGGACGGCCAGAGCCTTGGGCAGAGCAGCGAACCCTGCCACCAGCTGCTGTGTGGCCTCGGCTAGGTCACTGTTGTCTCTGACTACCGTCTCTGTCTAGACTGGAAGGGGCAGCAGTGACCTCTGGTGGCTTTGGCCCTGGGATCCTAGACTTGAGGCTGGCATGTCAAGGAGGCAGTTGTGACCTGGGGCTTGGGTGTTTCTCAGGGGGTGATCAGAGTCCATCTGCTGGAGGCCGAGAAGCTGGCCCAAAAGGACAACTTCCTGGGGCTGGGAGGCAAGTCAGACCCGTACGCCAAGGTGAGCATCGGCCTGCAGCACTGCCAGAGCAGGACCATCTACAAGAACCTGAACCCCACCTGGAATGAAGTGTTTGAGGTGAGCTTTTCACCCTGGGCTGTGAGGAGCACAGTGGCTCTCAGGGCCCAATACGGAAACCATGGGTAGGGCGAGAGACTTGCTAATGGGCAGGTGGGTCTTTGTGACTCTTGCTTCCCTGTCTAGCAAGCTCACAGGTGGGCTATTCTGACCCCATTGTCAGTGCCCTTCCCCCACCAGAACAGGGTACAGGCAGTTCTGCCCACAGCTCCCAGCCTCCCCTGTTGCTGGATGGGTGGAACCCACAGCCTGTCAGCCACATGTTTCAGAGCCACCTCCTAGTTGCCCTTCCCTTATAACACCATCTACATGCTCCACTACATCTGGTCCCAGGCAGTGGAAGCAGGATGAGAAAGGGAAGCTTAGTTTCCTGGTGTCCCGCAGCCCCCGGGGGAGGGCAATGTGGCAGGACAAGGCAGAGCAGATGGCAGCCAGTGTCCTCTGGGCACCATGCTGGAGCATACTTGTGCTGTATCTGGCTCTCTCTGCTCGCCTGCAGGGGAGGGGCATTGCTTCCTGATAGGCAGAGCCCTGAGGCACCCGCAAGGCCAGGGTCCTAGGCTGGGCTTGGGCTGTCTGTGGGTTGTAAGGTCTGGTTCAGCAGTCAAGTCCTGCAGGACAAGGTGCTTCTCCGTCCTTGTAGTTCATGGTGTACGAAGTGCCTGGCCAGGACCTGGAGGTGGACCTGTATGATGAGGACACTGACAAGGATGACTTCCTGGGCAGGTGAGGAGTGGGGATCTGGGCTTCGGAGCTTCTTCACTGCTTGGGGTACAAGGCTGGACCCTGGGGGGCATTTAGAAGGTGCAGGCCTCACTGCTTGGTGACCTCTAACTCGATGGCTACTGTGACAAGAGTGACTGCACCCGGCAATCTGCTCCAGCATTGCACAAACTCCCCAGGTGTCTCCAGCCCTGGCCGAGGCCCTGGAGGAGAACGGTAGTACAGAGAGGACCCCCAGGGCTCATGTCCACTCTGAGAGTCCCATTTGGACCAGTGTGCAGGTGGCATGATGATGGCGCTCTACTTCAAGGAGCCTTCATCACTCCCCATGTGCCGATACCCAGAACTCAAGGCCATGGAAGTGACCCCTGGGGGGCTGCTTGGCAGAATCTCACTCTCTTTTATTCTAGACAGGCTCCACCTTGAGGAACCACCTATAAAAGCACTAGCCCTTAAAACACTTACTACCAAAGTCTCCCTGGCCACATAATGCCCTCCCATGGAAGACACTAGCTGAATGCTTGAATACATTTGCCTTTCTGTACAAACAATTCGGTGTAGACCTGGTGTAGTGACTGGGGTCATCACGGTATGCTATTGAGTAGAAAAGGACACGTTGCAGTTGGATCCGGCCTCCCACAAGAGGGCCCAGGATGCATGTTTGCCCGTGTCTGTAGAGGAGCATGAGGGGGTGGCACAGCTGCTCGTTCCTCAGAGCGGGAGGCGGGAGAAGAAACAACTCGCCTCCTATGCCCCTGTAGCGGGCAGTGTGTGACCCTGAGTGCGGAGTTATAACAAGTTTAAACATGACCAAGTAAATGAAGACCAGCTCACCACCGGGTGCTGATCATGTCTAGTTTCTTCGTGGTGGGACTACAGTTTTCGTAGTGTTGCAGGTGGAAAGTGAGGCTTGTGACGCTTGCCTTCCAGGGCTGAGTTCGGGTCCACGCTGAATGCATGCACACTTCTGAGTCACGCGGGAACTGCCTCCTCCCTCTGGCTGGCAGGACCTGCAGGGTGGGTTTGGCTCAGATAGGCTAGGGGAACATTGTGATATGGGAGTTCCTGGCTTCCTCATACATAGAGCATCAGTCAGTGCCACTTACAGGGCACTGCTGCCAGTTTTCAAGCCAGAGAGGCATCTGGCTGTAAACATGCCTCAGGCATTCGGATGGCACAGGTTCAGGTAGGAAGTCAAATTCCGTAATGCATGGGCAGTTTTGCACAATGGAGAATCACCCCGCTCCACATGCCAACAGCTGTATTGTTGAAAAACCCCAGAGGTGATGAATGCAGACCTCTGCTTGTCCCCTCTGGGGCTGGGAGCCGCTTCCCCTCCCCCCCCCCCACAGTGGAAGTCCAGTGGAGCATAAGGTTAGCTAGCCCAGCCCTTCTCTTGAGCTCATCCCCCACTGTTTGCCTGGGATGGATGAGACCTCTGTCCCGGTGGCCACATCCAGTCATTTGAGGACAGAGTCCAGTGTGGACCCCAGAGCCTGCTCTGGCCACTGCTGTGCTCACCCTCTCCCTGTCTTCCAGCCTGCAGATCTGCCTTGGAGATGTCATGACCAACAGAGTGGTGGATGAGGTAGAGGTGGCTTCCCCCCACCCCGCCTCCCAGCAGTACCCCCTGGGGGGGGGGTTCCAGGGACATCCCTTTCAGTGCATGGCTCTAGCAGGTCACTTCAGCCCTGTGTGATATGTCCCCTCTGTGCAGGGCTGTGCCCATACTCATTCTTAAGGGCAAGAGTTGGGTGAGGCCCAGATGGCTGCAGGGAGCCCCCTAGGGTTGGAGTTAGAAGATGCTTCCCTGGGGAATGTCCATAGACTGAGGGAACTCAGCAAGGGAAGTCACATTATAGAGGAAGGTGGGCTGGACCTGGGTTTTCCTTTCCCCAAGTGTACGACTTCTACCCCACATCTGCCGGTCCCGCTGAGTCCGCTGTGCCCTCGTGGGGTTGGTTAACCTTTCTCCCTAGTCTCAACACTAAGCAGTCCCGAACTCTCGGTGGCAATGTCCGTCCTTGAGCTTTCCTGTCCTTCTCCTGCCCTACAGTGGTTTGTCCTGAACGACACAACCAGCGGGAGGCTGCACCTGCGCTTGGAGTGGCTCTCACTGCTCACGGACCAGGAAGCGATGATGGAGGTGAGTGCGTGGCAGTGGCCCCCTCGCACAAAGGATTCTCAGGGGGAGGAGACTCGCTTCTACCTACTGTGTGCAGGCAGAGGAGGAGAAGGAAGAGGCCATTTCTGCCTGATGGTTCAATTAGAGATAGGAGAGGAGACACCCCACTTCTGCCTACTGTGTGTAGGGGGAGGGAGCCTCCATTTGTTGCTCATCTCCTAGAGAACACGTCAGTCAGGCTCTTCTCTCCACCAGGGCAGCTCCTCTCTGTAAACAGCCTCTGGACTTCATTTTCAGGAAAGATGGGGTTCTTAGAGCTCTGTGTCAGGGCCTGCAACCCAATTTCATTGGGACATCGGCCCCTGTGTCTAACTTTAACCTAGCCTGCCGCAGCTGTGTTCTCAGGCAACGTAGAACTGGGTTGTTAGCTTGAGGGCTGGCTGGCTTCCTTCTGCCCAGGGTAGACTTTTCCAAAACCTGCCTGCCTGCCTCCCGACTCTGGGAGTATTCAGTGAGGGCAGTGTCTGTTTGCAGGACCATGGCGGCCACTCCACTGCCATCCTTGTGGTCTACTTAGAGAATGCCTGCAACCTGCCGGTGAGTCATGGTGCCCGTCTGCCTTACGCTCACCCCAGCCAGATGCCCACGTGTTACTTAAACCCCATTCTTGTGCCGCAGAGAAACCCCTTTGACTACCTGAATGGTGAATACCGAGCCAAAAAACTCTCCAGGTTTGCCAAGGTAAGTGAATACAGCTGAGACCCTGACTCCTTTTCCCTGAAGTGACTACGGCCTGGGCCTGTCTGGGTCGACTGTGCAGGGTACTAGGCTTGGTGATTCATTATCCTGGAGTCCTATAGTGATGGATTCCAGGTTTCCTTGTTTGGGCAAGAGTGGTTGCCATCTTATAAAAAAGAACCCAGAAGGTGGAGGGCCTGGGCATAGTGGGAGGTGGAACTGGACATGTTTGTTCTAGTTCTGGTCTTTGGTCAGCAGCTGGGGGTTCCTCCGCAGGTGTAGTCCTGCACAGTGCTCATGACATAGTGCAGCCTTGGACACCAGGCAGATTTTTCCCCAACAGGAGCCACTGGCTGCCCTACAACCTACTGACATGCCTGGGGGAAGGGGGAGCATGGGGAAAGGTGGGATGTCTTGGGCCCCCCTGAAAACGTTACTTTCAACGTTGTGGGTTTTCCCCCTTACAGAATAAGGCCAGCAGAGACCCTTCTTCATATGTCAAGCTATCTGTAGGCAAGAAGACCTTTACAAGTAAGGTAAGGCAGTTCATTTGTAGGCCTGAGATAAGGAAATGGTGCTCCCACCCCCTTTTTAAGAAGAGGCGGAGTGAAAGGACTCTCCCACACTGAATGCCTAGTAAGCCTTCGGAATCCCCTCCCTAGGTGGCCTTATCATTCAAAAACTAAACACTGCAGAGCTAAGTGACGCCACCAAGGATGGGGCAGCAGAGTTAGGGTTTGCCTTGGGGCAGGGTCTAAAGCCATGCCTTTTATGTCACACAAACTGTCCCCTGGCTCCTTGTGGCAGCTGGTGATCACACCGAGCAGAGTATGCCCAGCCCGGCCCTCAGATGATCTCTCCTTTGCTGTCCTCAGACCTGTCCCCACAGCAAGGACCCTGTATGGAACCAGGTGTTCTCCTTCTTTGTGCACAGCGTGGAAGCCGAGCAGCTCTGCCTGAAGGTTTGCATGAAGCTGGGCTCTGGGGACACTTGGGAACTGTCTAGGCCGAGGACAGGAGAGAGTGTCCTGTGTATCTTGGGCAGTTCCACCAGTAGTCACCCTAGTGTGTGGGAGGGTATGAGGCCCCACGACCCCTCAGCCCCTTGAGCCTGGTGCCCAAGGTCGTCACAAAGGAGACCGTGGAAGACAAACCATGACTTCCCTTAGTTCTCCTCGCAGTGATCTGTACAGTTACATAGTATGAGGGGTCCTGGGCTAGAGTTGAACCCTTACAGAAGCTCTGCAGAAGAATGACCTCCTTTTCACATGAGCAGACAGGCTAAAGCCACCATCCGCCCCAGAGCGCATGACCTACACGTGGTCAAGCTGGGTGGGATCTTTTTTGAGCTTAAATGCCCTACCATACAGCAGCACAAAGCCCAGCTGGCTCTGGGTGCATGCCAGACTGGCCTCGTGCAGACCATGATCACCTCTACTCTGCGTCACTCCCTTCCCTCGACTCCAGGCAGGTACAAGGTCTGGCCTGTTGCCATTCCCGTCTGCCGAATAGCACCAGAGGCTAATTGCCCCATAGTGCATACTGACTGAAGCTCCCTGGGACCAGAGGGCAGTGGTGGCACAGTGGGCTCAGCTCTGCCCTGGTTTTGTGACTGCCCAGGTGCTGGATGATGACCTGGAGTGTGCTCTGGGAGTGCTGGAGTTTCCTCTGTGCCAGATCCTGCCCTGTGCTGACCTGACCCTCGAGCAGCGCTTCCAGCTGGATCACTCGGGCCTGGACAGCCTCATCTCTATGAGGCTGGTGCTTCGGGTAAATGTCTGCTTTCTCAGTGTGTGTGTGTGTGTGTTGGGGGTTTCGGGGGCTGGGGTGGAGCAGGTCTCGGCACTGAGTATCTGTTGACTGCAGCAGTCAGGAGAGAGGTCTATTTCTTCATCTATGCATTGGGTTAACACATTAAAGATAACCTCAGAGAGTTCTTTCCTATGTTGCATTAAGGGACGAAAACTTAAACAGGCTGAGTGCACAGCTGGATAGCAGGTTGAGTACAGCCTTAAACGATCTCAAGGGTATTATTAACATTGCTGCGAGGTCTGCCAAAAGTTCAGTCTCTTTGGGGCCAAGAGATGTTTTCATAAAAATGTATCAGCTATCATCTCTTTGTTGCTTCAAACACTGACTCTCCCATCCGTTTAATCCTTCCTTCTAGAACTTCCATTCTAGACTTTTCTTCTAGCCTTGATCCATGCCTCAACTTTACCTTCTCTTCCCAGCTAATTTCCTCAGAACCATCTTCCTTATCACCGCCTTTTGCTATGTCTGGCTTACTACTTTTTCAGTATGGTTTTTATTTTAATAGTGATTATTTTTTCCATCTTTAATTTCCTCTCTTCCAAATCCACCTGGTCTTTTTTATGTCTACATTCCCATTCCATCCTTAGTCATTTGAAATGTTTACATTGTAATCTGTTAATTCTGTTGTCTGAAGATTTTGGGAGTTTGGGAGTAAAATGTTTTTCCATGTTAGATGAATAACATGACATCATAAAAAAGGTTTGAGGGAGTCACATCGTCTACAACCACAACCCAGTCTTTACACTATGATCCACAAAAGGATCTTGGCAATGAATTTTGCTGCTTATCTCTTGTCTGTGTTTTCAGAGTGACTGTTCTGTGGCTTTCATGAATGTGATCAGTGTTCCTTGATGACCTAGATCAAGGCTGCTCTCTGCTGGGGAGGTTTAGATTTGTCTCCAGCAGAGTACCACAGCATCTACAAATCTAAATCCATTGTTATGTTAATTTAATGGGTTTAAAACCCATAGGTAGTCTGAATATGAACTAGAAACTCTTGAGGATGGTCCTATAGATGGTAGTTTGGGGAAGACTTTCCCTCTAACTGGAATCCAAGCTGAGACAGACACCTCTTGTTAATTGGTCTTTGCTGCTCAGTGGAATTTTTATTCTAGATTACTTTTTTACTGAAGAGATTTCAGTCCCATATTCATTTCTGGAAACAGAATTCCCTAGAAAGGGCCTGTTGATTGACAGCTGAGGAGAAAGGGGAAGGAGGAAGGTGGTAGGCCCCGCCTACAAACAACCCTGTCATCTGCTTCCAGTTCTTACGTGTGGAGGAGCGAGAACTGGGAAGCCCATATACTGGACCTGATGCTGTAAAGAAAGGCCCGCTGTTCATCAAGAAGGTGGCCACCCACCAGGATCCCAAGGCCCCAGCCCAGGGAGAAGGCCTTGCTGATGTGACATGTGCCTCGGACCTCGCCTCTGACATCAAGGGAGCCTCCAAGAGCCCTGATACCACCAGTACTGCCACCACAACCAATGAGCCTGAGCCCCAAGAGACAGGCCTGGAGTCCAAAGGCAAGGACAGTGCCAAAGGACTCTGTGAGTCCATGGGGAAGAAGAGGACCCCAGCTACCATCTTCCTGACTGTCCCAGGCCCCCACTCTCCAGGGCCCATCAAGTCACCCAGACCCATGAGCCGCCCTGCCTTCCCATTCGCATGGCCACCAACAAGGCTGGCTCCCAGCATGTCCTCACTCAACTCCCTGGCCTCTTCCTGCTTTGACATGACAGATGTCAGCTTCAACATTGAGTATGCATCTCTCTGCTTGATCTTTTCTAATATAACTTGCATGAAAAGTAGGTCCTTGGATGGAAGAGTAGATAGGAACTTACAGACCTGAGCATGTTCAGGTTTCTCACAACATGTCTTTACAAGAGGCAGCTTGGACTAATAGGAAGAACACAGGATGAGGGCGAGAGCCCTTCTGTTGCCTACAGCTCTGGCTACATAATGACTTCAGTTGTTAGGATTCCTTTCATAGAAACTTTTCCTGAATTCTGAGTGCAGTGGGATAACGTGAAGAGTTTAGAAATGTGGACTTACATTAAGTAGCCACCATTTATTAAGTCCTTCCTATGGACTTAGCATGTTATCTGATTTAATTCAGTCTTCATTATAACCCTACAAGACAGAAGAAACCATTATAAAATCCCAATTCCCTCAAGCCCCACAAGCAATCATGACATAAGGGCCAGTCCATTCCAGGGTTTATTTATGCTTTCTGCTGTGAAGTAGGACAATTACACTGAATACTGGATGGAACCTTGAAGAGAATTATTGACCCAGACAAGTCTGTGTTCCTCACATAGACCATCCTTCTCCATCTTCAGGTGAAGGAGAGGGACAGTTCTTACTGTGACAAGCCTTTTTTCCCCCCACAGAGATGGGGATCCTAGTCAGCGACAGCTGGGTGAGATTCAGCTCACAGTGCGCTATGTGTGTCTTCGACACTGTCTCAGGGTGCTGATCAACAGGTGCAGGTAAAGAGATTCTGGGACTGGGGAGGCCCTTTGGAAGTATCAGGTGACCATATGGCAGGGCTGCTTAGGGTGATGGCAGGAGCCATGTATTCCAAAATGTCATTTAAGGACCTACAGGCCATTGGTGGCAAAAATCCCCAAAGGGGTATGTGGAATGGCCATTCTTTGTTGGTACTGATGGGCTGAAAAGTCAAGGGCTTTGCTCAGAGCATCTATATTGTCTTGGGGTGGCCAATGGCAAGTAGGTCTTTCTAAGCAGGAACCCCCAACTTCCTTGAGTACAAATACTTGGCTCTATCCCAGACAGCACAAAAATGTGTGTGTTCAAAAAACAAAACCACAGCTGATATCTTGTTCTTCAATTCTGTTGGCTTTTGCCTTTTGAGTACAGAGGATTTTAGTCCTCTAGCCCATCTACTCCCCAGTGGCTGGTACAGCCTTCTCCCAAATGAGTACTTAGGGGCCCCTTTTCTCTGCATATCAGAAACCTGACACGCTGTACCAGCAGTGGAGCTGATCCTTATGTTCGAATCTACCTATTGCCAGAAAGGAGGTGGGCAAGTCGGAAGAAGACCTCAGTAAAGCGGAAGACGCTGGAGCCTCTATTTGATGAGACGTGAGTAGGACAGGGCTTAGCAGACCTCACCTATTCTCATAGTACTGAGCACCAAACACTGGCAGTATGCTGGAGCTTGCCAGATCGGGGGTGAGGTGGGGGAAACCTGGGGGCTGAGCTGAACAGGACAATGTGGTCTGACCTCACAAAAGCCCCTATATACTTTTTAGTGGGAAGAAAGGGCTGCTAGGGTAGTTTATCCAAAAAATGTGATCAAAGCTGCTCACATTTGCTGTTCTTAAGAGGATAAACATTCAGATGTTCACAGTGGTGGAATGGTGCATACTCTCAGATCTCTGGCCTGTCTTCCCTCCTGAAATATAACAAAGTTGGCAGGCAAAAGAGATCCTTTCTCTTTGTCTACATCTTTAAGGACAAACTGATAGGCAGGCTCTCAGCACATTCTTGCTTTGGATGATAGAGTCCAGTGGTAGCAAGCGGTTTAAAATTCTTTTTATTTATGTGTCTTCCACATCTGTAGTAGTGCCTGCACAGTCCAGCAGAGGGTGTTGCACCCTCTGGAGCTGTAGTTATAGATGCTCTTGAGCCACCTGATGTGGATGCTGGGAATTGAGCTTCAGTCCTATGCAAGAGCAGTGTCTTAGTTAGGGTCTCTACTGCTGTGAAGAGACGCCATGACCATGGCAACTCTTATAAAGGAACACATTTAATTGAGGTGGCTTTCATTTTCAGAGGTTTAGTCTGTTATCATCATGGTGCCACATGGTGGTGTGCAGGCAGACAGTGCTGGAGAATGAGCTGAGAGTCCTACATCTTGAGCCACAAGCAACAGGAGTGGTCTGTCTCACTGGGTGTAACTTGAACATAGGAGACCTCAAAGCCCACCCCCACAGTGACATACTTCCTCCAACAAAGCCACACCTCCTAATAGTGCCACTCCCTTTGGGGGCCATTTTCTGTGAAACCACCACAAGCAGCAAGTGCTCTTAAACACTGAACCATTGTATTCTTGGTCTCCTCCTCTGCAATCCTAAGACAAGACATTTGTAGTCAGGTTTGGAACATGACTTGTTTTCCTCTTACTCTAATCAATCATAACTACTCTGAAAGGCTGAAACCAAGTCCTCTTTGGTCTATGTCTACCCTCATCAAGAAAGACTGCAAGAAAGCTCATCCAACATTCACTGAACACTATGCCCGGCATGCCATCCATAGCCATATAAGTGGGCACTGCCTTGAAAGAACTATACAAAGATGTTAAAATGGCTACAAAGAACACAGAGGGAACATCTGACTATGAAGACAATCTGTTAGTCATTCTCTCTAAAAATTACAAGATGAAAGCCAGGGTTATCTGAAGGCAGAGTGAGTAAACCCCACCCTAAACAGAAACCTAGAAGTAAGGTTCCAGGTGCCTTTCTGAGGAGGCTGTTTATGACAAGGCTGGTACACAGGCCTCTGAGGGACACCGTCATTTTCCATGCAACTCCAGCAAGCCTACCTCCTAAGCATCCTGCCCTCTGCGGTCAGAAGAGCGGGGTGAGGCGTTCCTCTGGCTGGTGCACATGAGGAGAACAGTAAAACTGCACTTGGTGTAGAGTCGGGACGCAACACACTCCAAACAGCCATCTCGGAGGCTCCTCACAGGCAGTCTCGACACTTCAGGATCTAGATGACATGTTACCGTGAGCATAGGAGCCAGTGCTGATTCTGTCACTTTTAAGTGTTGACAGCTCTGGTTTTAGTGGGAAGTGGAAGAAACACTATGTTTTCAACAAAAGTGACTACATGTAAATCTCATTTTTAATGTTTTGGCTTTTAAAGATTTGAATTTTTTGTTCCCATGGAAGAAGTACAGAAGAGGTCACTGGATGTTGCAGTGAAAAACAGTAGGCCTCTTGGCTCACACAGAAGAAAGGAGTTGGGGAAAGTAAGTAGCTGTCATTTCCTTGTGTCCTAACACCTGATGGAATCATTCCAGCTCCTACTAGAGCCGGCCATAAGGAGGGATAGCCTCCTTGAAAGGACTTTGTTTTCACATGCTTCCAACCTAACACAGAAATATAAACCGATGTGTAGACATTATTTTAACTATCTTGAGAATATCCAAATTCAATATTCTGTAAGTATGTGGCATCTACTCTGGTATTACCTATTATTTTTATAAATAGATCATTAAATAAAACTTGGATTGCATTAGATCAAGATTTCTATGGTAACAGAATTTCACTTAAAATAGGAGGAAATATAATCCCAGGAATGTACCAAGAAGACTCCTCCATGGCATTCATACAGTACTCTAGTTACATGTTTAAAAATTTTTTTCAACTATTTATTTATATTTTATACATGAGTGCTCTGCATGTATACCTGCATGTCAGAAGAGGACATCATATCATCTTATAGATGGTTGTGAGCCACCATGTGGTTGCTGGGAACTGAACTCAAGACCTCTAGAAGAGCAGCCAGAGTGCTTAATCACTGAGCCATCTCTCCAGCCCCTGTAGTTACGTTTTAATAACTACCTTCTGTATTCATCTCTGTAACTCCTACTTCTATGAAACTGACAGTTTCTGCCTATGAAGCAGATGGTATTATGCTCATTTTTATGGGTACATTTTTTTTTATAATACTTATAAATAAACTTGAAAGTTAAAATATCTGTAATTCTTGAAGATATTCTTTGAATGTCTTAAATTTGTGTCCCAAACAGGAACAGCTTCTTTTATTTTCTTTTTTTTAGACAGGGTCTCACTACATAGCCCTGGCTGGCCTCAAAACTTACAGAGTTCCACCTGCCTCTGCCTGCCTAGTGCTGGGTAGGAATAGTTATTTCTAGAACACTAGGCTAGTGCTTGCATTCTCTCTGGAAAGGTTCCATGATGAAGGAAAATACCCTGATGGATGGATGGAGGGGTTCAGAGAACTCCACCCACAGCTGAGGAGCTGCTGGCAGTCAGTAGCTGCTCGGGGAGGGGGACTCCTTCTTCTTTGGGGGCATGGCCGCTGGTAGGTTGCCTTTGCTCCACACTATGCACATACGAACAGCACTAATTGGATTTAGTGCGTTATTAAAAAAAAAAAAGACATGAAGCTGGGATGTGGACATATGGCAGTGCTCTAGTGGGAGCTAGAGGAGGGAAATGGGGCATGTGTGGGTACAATTATATATTATTTTGTGTGTGTGTGTGTGTGTGTGTGTGTATTTCTCTAAGGATACATTTAAAAAAAAAAAAACCAGCTGAAAGCTGAGACCTTTCACACTCAGCCCAGTTTACCCGAGTGTTCCCATTTAACATGGTGCTAATATTTGTGGTTGTTTAGGTGCTGATCGACTTATCAAAAGAAGATCTGATTAAGGGCTTTTCACAGTGGTAAGTGTGCCTTTTCATTATCACCGTGAACTATAGAGGATGCGATCTCAGGCAGCTGCCCTGGTCTCCAGAATTCTCTCCCTTTCAGGATTGTTTCAGATGCTCTGGGTTCCAATAGAAGGAGAGAGTGATGCCTTTCCTCGGGTGTTACAGACTGTACAGGTCTGCCTGCAGCCCTCTGTAACTGCAGAATTAATCCTGACCAGCAGTTCCCAGACAGTTGGTTCTGCTGTCTCCATAGAGACCATGCTGCTTGTCTTATTGCAGCCGCACATTCTCATTCCTAACACAAGTCCAAACCCGACTGTCTTACAGGTATGAGCTGACTCCAGATGGACAGCCCAGAAGCTGACGATGAGCTGTTATCACCAATATGTTAGAGAGTGTATGTGTGTATTTTGTTATTGAAATAAGAACATACATTTGATGGGAGTGTATGTTGTATGGACTGCATGACTGGGTAGTAAAGCAGGGGTCATGTAAAAGAACTATTTCTGTTAATTTGATGAGTTCAAATCCAAAAAGAAATCATGGTATTTGTATCTAATGAGGTACCAAAACCTCAGTAGTGACTGACTTTTCACCTTGATAAGTAATTGTTCACATCTCATTTAGAACTTGCCAGAAGGTATGCAAGAAAAATGCCCTGTCTCCATCCCAGGGTTGGGGTAGTTGTTCTTAGAGCATCTTAGAGCATCCTGGGCAGTTCTGACCAAAGAGGGGCACGTTTTTGTGGAAATAAAAAGTGACCAAACTCAAAACTGCCCAGATTTAACACTGCCAAAGCCCTTCTAGCTGCTGCCTGTGATGTTTGTAAGCCTAGACAGTTGCCCCTGGTTCTGACTTGAAGCTACAGTGTATTTTCTAGGGGCAACAATGTTAGAGTGATATCCTTAAGTATCCCAAGTTAAATACTCTGGGAAGGCTTAGGGACAAACCTCTGGGGAATTGAAGCCTAGCCACAAACCCAGGTCTACATCTGAACTCTGGGTGCTGCAGGCCGCAGAACAGTCTAGGAGAAAAGGGGGCTTTTTGTATTTACCTTAGACAACTTTGAACTTAGACCTGCTGTTCTAAGAGATGGCTGGGTCGCCCAAATATACATGTTAAAAGGAAAATATGTAAATCGAATATTTAAAAAGTGCCTTTTACACATTTCAGTTTGTAAGAGCAGACTTTTGTTCTGTTTCTTGGGTGATTGTCAAGGTCATGCCCTCATCTTTCACTCACTCAGGCGACACTCCCTGCCGCTTCCTGTTGTCTTCAATGATGTGTTTCTTTTCTATTTATTATTATTCTGAGTACGATGTAAGCAGGGGGCGCACATGGATCTCGGCACACGTGTGGTGGTTACAGGAAACTGTGACAGAGTTGGTTCTAACACCTTCACAGAGGTCTGGTCGGGCCTTCAGCAAAGCCTTCACCCACTGAATCATCTCACAGGCTCTTCTCTGACGATCTAAAGAACAGCAACAGAGCAGGGTATGGTGGCGCACGCCTTTCGTCCCAGCATTGGGAGGCAGAGGCAGGTGGACCTCCGTGAGTTTAAGGCCAGCCTGGTCTACAAGTGAGTTTCATGCTAGCCAAGGCTACAAAGTGAGACCATGTCTCAAAAACAAACAAACAAAAACAAAAACAAAAAAAACAAAAAAAAAAAAACCAGCAACATTCCAACTGGTTATGGTGGCTTACACTTGGAATCCTATCACTTGGGAGGCTGAGGCTGGCCTACCTGGGTTAAATAGCAGGATTCTGCCTCAACGAAGGAGATAGTAGTGTTTGCTCACTCTAACTTGTAGGTTATTTGTTATTTATTATAGTGTGTAATATTCATAGCTCTAACTCACCTATCAAATGTGAGCTAGCCTGGTCTTTGGTTTCTGCTGCTGTGCAGATGTGTGTTCAGCAGCATCCTGAGAACAGAGCAGTCCAGATGCTGTGTCGTCTTTTCCAATGGCCATTCCATAACCTACTGCAATGGCCTCTTCCTGTGTAGCACTTTCATTTTAACAATTCTTGGTGGTGTTTACAAGCTCTCTACTAGGTCACATGCTAAGCAACTACAATGTATGTTTTAGTTTATATCTCAATTGAACTACAGACTACTTGATGAATAATAAAGTTTTTGCAGATATTTCTAGTGTGGGTGTGTGTGTTATATGTGTGAAAAGAGGGACTACAGGATGCCCCTCCCCCTTTTTTCTTTGAGATAGGATCTCTCACTGGCCAGGAACTCATCCAGTAGGCTAGATTGGCTGGCTAGTAAACCTTAGGGGTCCAAATCTCCAACCTCCTCAGTGCTGGGAACACAAGATGCACCACCATACCTGTTTTTATTATTTGTATTATCATTATTATTGTTTATTAACATTGAGGTCTGAGGCTCAAACTCAGATCCTTGTATTTGCAACACAAACCCTTTTATGACTGAGCCAACTCCTCAGCCTGATATTTCTATTTTAAATAACAAATTTTCACAATAAAAGATACCCACCTTACCTCATGATGACATTGTTATTTCTTCCTAAACAGAAGGGAAAAGCACCAAAAAGAATGTACCATATAAATTTTAGCCACCCCAAAACTGATGGTGGCAGATGGGGGAAAACCTACCATCCCTCAAGCCCATGAAGAACTGGTATATTCCTTACTTTTCTGTTGCTGTGATAAACCACCATGAATGAAGCAATTTAAAGAAGAGTTCATTTTAGCTAATGGTTCTAGAGGGTTCTGTAATGACAGGCTACAGCAGGGCTGCAGGAACAAGAAACTAAGAGTTCAACTTTTGGACTGAAAGCACTAACCAGAAATAATGAACTATAAGTAGGTTGAGGCCTTAAGCTCTCAAAGCTGGATCCCAGTGAAGTACTTTCTTCAACAAGGCTGCACCTCTTAAACCTCCCAAACAGCGCCACCAACTGGTGGCCAAGAGTTTAAACATCTAAGGCTATGGGGGGACATTCTCAAACAAGTACACCTAGTTAAACAATGAACATGGTTCATTTAAAAGTGTCACAGGTGAAGTTTCTAGTGACAATATAAAGAGAAAAAACTGAAGCAGTGTGCAGGAGTTAAAGGAGGTTACAGCATGAAAAGCAAATTTAGTATGCATCAGAGGAGAGGCACCATATGAGGGCAAGGACCAGTTAGCAGCAGCATGAAGAACAGCTAATCTCTGCTATTAGAGTGTAAAGTTTGACAGTCAAGCTGGTATAAAAACACCCCAAAACTAGAAAATTGATTTAGAACCTGCAACCCTGTGGAACCTTGATAACCAAGCACAAAACTCACACTTATGGTTGCTATTAACAGACATGAAGCTTAGGGAATATCAAACTGAATGATGATCACAAGGTATCAGCAAGAAGGGCAACATACCAATTAGGCTGACAAAGTATTCAAGTCCTCATGGGAAAAACTACAGATAAAGTAAAACATAAAAATAGAGCCAAGCATGACAGCGTACATCTTTAATCCAACAATTTAGGAGAAAGAGGCAGGTGGATCTGTGAGTTCAAGGACAGTCTTGTCTATAAGCAAGTTCCAGGATTGGCAGGGCTACACAGAAAAACCTTGTCTCAAAAACCAAACAAAAATATAAAACTAGGGTTGGAGAGATGGCTCAGCAGTAAGAGCACATAATCTTACAGAGACCAGAGCTCACAGGTGGCTCTATAAGCTCTAGAGCAGTGGCTCTCAACATATGGGTCACAACCCTTTTGGGGACAAATGACCCTTTCACAGGGGTCACCTAAGACCATCAGAAAACACAGATATTTATATGACAATTCATAACAGTTGAAAAACTATAGTTCTGAAGTAGCAATGAAAAGAATTTTATGGTTGGGGTCAGCACGATATGAGGAACTGTATTAAAGGGTCATACATAGCATTAGGAAGGTTGAGGACCACTGCTCTAGAGGATCTGACACCCTCTCTCTACTAGACTCACCTGCGCGTGCGCGCGCACACACACACACACACACACACACACACACACACACACACACACACATACACACACACAACTTCCATGTATACACAATTAGAAATACATCTTAAAACAGGCATACATGGCTATCTGGCAGGCTATTGCTCACACAGAGGCCTTGGCTGTGGGAGCAGAGCCTAAGAGGATAAGTTCTCAATGTGAGGGTGGTCAGGTCAGCTATTTCTACCTTTCAGCCTCAAATCATCTCTAAAGTAGCACTGATGCTGGACTTGAACAACAGAGGGCAATGGAGGGCAACTGCAATAGCAAGCTTTTCTTCTGATGAGCAGTGTTCTTCAGCTGAATGGTTTATGGGCATAATTTACTGGTAGCCCATGCTTTCAGGTTCTGCCACCACAGCCATGGCCCTCTGTGTTAGCAACAGTCCACTATCTTCAGTTTCTTAGCTAAGTGGATGGAGTAGTACTGTAGCAGCTGCCCCTGAGGTCTGAGTCAACCCAGCAGAGGTGCTTAGCTATGTTGCTGAGCTCCTTGCTTGTCGGCTCTTCCTTAGCTCTGGAGGTAGTATCTGCTTTCTCAAGTTTTCAAGTTGCTCAGTACCCTTAAGAGTCTTCCTTTACCACTTCCCCTTTTAGTAGTCAAACACCTTTTACTAGTTAGCAATTCTTATATTAATTTTTCATGCACAATGTGACTTCTGTCTATTGGATAACAAAGTATATATTCAAAATTTTATGATGACCAACAAAATAAAGCAACCAAAACACAATTGAAATATGAAACTTCCAAATCAGTAGTGAAGAAGATTTTATGAAGAAAAACTAACCACTTCCCAATAAGGAGAGAGGAATATGAAGAAAAACATAATAGAAAATATAAAGAGGATGGTCAAAAGATCTCATTTGTAACACAATAAAGCACACCCTTAAAATCTAGACTAGGAAACAATATTTGAAATAAAAGCACAGCTATATATGTTGCTTCAATAGGAACCACTTAAAACAAAGACAATAAAGCGATGTGCCCAAGAAAACTTTCTATTCTATTCTATTTATATGAACTGTAGCAGACAACATGTTAAGAAAAGGATGCTTCTATTCAACCCCACATTGCAGCCTATGTTGTGAGGCAAAGAAGAAGTAACTGTGTAACACAAACCACTTTTATATTTAATGTTGGTAACTGAAAAATCACTAAAGTCTCCATTCACATTGTTATCCACAAAAATGGTGCTGCCTCAAGTTGCACATTATGTAGCCCAAGTAGTTACACACAACACCTTCCCTACAACTCAGACATTCTGGATGTGTGTGTGTGTGTGTGTGTGTGTGTGTGTGTGTGTGTGTATGTGTGTGTGTGTATACATATATGTATATATATACATATATACACATATAGTCTAGAAAATCAGCATACAAGTGCAGAGGATATCATGCATGTAAAATCTAAAATAATCCAAAGGTCTAGAATTCTAGAACTGACCAGAATGTTTTTAGCAAGATTGCTGAATACAAATATTTTTAAATCACCTGTAGCTCTCGGCAATTGAAAAATGAAATCAAAATTGAAAAGATAATTTCTAAGTGAGGGAAGGCAGAGCCAAGGGAGCTCTTATAGAGCTCAGGCTTGAGTGCTGGTCATGGAGGAGTTTCCACCCCTGTTAAGCATCCAAACATACATCTGTGACGTACAACCCACAAGAAGTCGCCTTGCAAAAAATAAGCACATCATGGCCTTTCATTCCGGACATGGACTCAGCAGAGGCTGCTTCTGATGGGATCCTCCCAGAGCACTCTGGCCATATGTACATGACCCCACAGGACCAAGTCATGGCCTCCAAGCAGTCAGGACCACACAGAGATGAGAATGCTGATCAGAGTGAGGCACATTCAGTACAAGTCAGTAGACCAAGAACTCTCAAGAGAATGAAGCTGGGTACCAAGTGGATAGGAACATTCTTTTCTTTCCATTCCATCTGCTTATAGATACCATGGAACCCCTGGAGGGCCTCATTCTGAGAAGGTGGCTCTTCTAGCAATGTTTGCCCTCATGTTGTTCAAGCCTTGTGGAAAGATGAAGAATTGGAAGGTACTTCCAAAATTCCCTAGAGATTTTTCACAGGTCTAGTAGAAAGGAAACTGCTTCCTAGAACAGTTACCACTTTCCAACCAACAAGGATACACAGAAGGATAGACAGACATCTCAGGTTCTCGTTTGACATCAGCTAGGCTGGAAACCAAATCAGGCAGCTAAGTGCAGAGGCCTGGGACTGTGGAGAGCTGAGGAACTGTGTCAGCTTGGACAGGCAGGCTTCTAGTGGCTGACTGAATATGTGAGACCTGTGACCATTTCATTTATACATGTACGATTCCAATTTCTAAGCAAAGACTTTTACTGTGAGGCAAGGCTACTCACCCATTTTCTTAGGATGTGGGTACTTTCCTGCTCCTGGCTCTCTCTTTTGGGGTTGTCTATAGTTCTGTTGGTAGTTTCAGGAGGAATAGATGACTAGTTAGGCTGGATTGCTTACCTCTGCTGAGTGACAGCAAGCTGTAAAGTTAGTTCAGTGGCATTGGCTGGAGCTGCTTTTGGTCAGGTAGAAGACTCAACAGCAGGGTAACACACACATAAGCTGGTGGGTGCTATTGCCAGCCCACTTGGAGAATAAATGGTTTGATTCTTGACCATGGCTGAGGTTCCTGAGGATGAACTAAACTCTTCCCATTTGCAGGATATTGAAGCCATAGCATCAAATAGTGAACTAAAGAAAGCCTGTCGTCAACTGGTTCACCTGATAAAAACCATCCTGGACTGAGGTTGTCAAGATTTTGTAGACAGCTTGGGACACAGTGAGCTACCTGAGAGGCAGACAGAATATGAGAAGAAATAGATAGAAGGGAATTGCTGGAATGGTCAGTGAATGAGCTGCTGCTATGCAAGGTGTAAGAGGTCCTCAAGAAGGCAGCGACTCCTGTGATGCACAGCTGATAGCAAGGAAAGCTTCAGAGGTTTGAGATGCACCAGGCACTTCAGAGTGCTGGACACTGTGCCAAGAGGATTAGACGGCACCCTGCTGAGGAAGGAGACTTTGAGTAGGAAAGCATGTTAAGCCTCAACATCACTTACTTTGTACTGATAATGGCAAGGTCTATGACATCAGAGTGGGATAGATGCCAGCATGAGAATCTCCCCCAGATACCCAGAGTTCCATACCACATGACATTTGGTTCTGGGTTACCAGGTACCAGTGGTCAGAAGAGAGCCATCCCAGATGCCTCTCCTGCTGATCTTCAGGATTCCTTGAGCCCCATTTTTCAATTAGCCCCAGGCCATATGTCCACTGGGAACTTCTGTGCTCTTCTTCAGCCTGGCCATGGGTCATTGCAGCCACCAAGTCCAACACAGTACACAAGAGCTGTGGAAGAAGGTGAGGAGGCCCTCCACTGCCAACATCCCTTCCCTCCTCAGAACAATCAGGGTGAGTCAAAGGGTTGGGTACCATACAGTATAGTACTTGGTTTGTCTCAAGTATTTTTGAAGGGAATTTTAAAACTTAAACCATTCACTCAGTGCTCACAGGAAGTTCCTGAACCACTCTCCCACTCCAACACTCAGAAACTGATGACATGAAAGCAGCAGCGTAGGGCCTGGGCCTAGGATGAATAGCACATTCCTTTATGGTAAAGGGACGAGGCCTTCCTCTGAGTCTGCATGCCTTTGCCTTACCATTAGCTTTTAAAGTAGATGACATATATCCCCCTCCTTTTCAACTGAGTGTAGCCGGGCGGTGGTGGCGCACGCCTTTAATCCCAGCACTTGGGAGGCAGAGCCAGGCGGATCTCTGTGAGTTCGAGGTCAGCCTGGGCTGCCAAGTGAGTTCCAGGAAAGGCGCAAAGCTGCACAGAGAAACCCTGTCTTGAAAAACAAAAAATAAATAAATAAATAAATAAATAAATAAATAAATAAATAAATAAATAAATAAATAAGCTGAGTGTATCTCACTGATTAATTAACCCAGTTCAGGGACTTCCCCTCTTTATACTGAGAACAAGAAAGCATGCGGCCCTAATTTGGAGCTGTATAGAGTTCAGGGTAGATACTGATTTTTTTTTCCCTATGTACACAGAAGCAATTGCCACTGAGATCCAGCATTTTTGGTTGGGGATAGACATGCTAGAAAACTTGCACGTGTGTATAAAGACACGTGCTGACAGCAGCACAGTTCACTATAGCCAAGACCTAGAAACCACTCCAGTGCCAATCCCCAGCACAGCAGAAAGGTGAATACGCTATAGCAATGTCAACAAATGGCCTAGACCTAATGTACATGGATGCCCAGCACAATCATAACATTGAACAAAAGGAACACTGAATAATAGCATGGATGCTATAGCTACATTTTTATAAAAAGAGGCAAATATATTGGTTCAGGCATGCTCATGAAAATCTCCCAATTCTTTAAAAAAAAAAAAAATAAGGAAGTGAATGACATAAAAGTCAGGATGGGGGCTGGAGAGGTGGCTCAGTAGTTAAGAGCACTGACTGCTCTTGCAGAGGACCCAGGTTCAATTCCCAGCACCCACATGGCAGCTCACAAAAGTCTGTAACTCCAGTTCCAGGAGACCCTCACACAGACACACACAGGCAAAACACTGTTGCACATAAAAATAAATCAATTATTAAAAAAAAAAAGTCAGGCCGGGTGGTGGTGGCTGGCGCATGCCTTTAATCCCAGCACTCAGGAGGCAGAGCCAGGCAGATCTCTGTGAGTTCAAGGCCAGCCTGGTCTACAGAGTGAGTTCCAGGAAAGGCGCAAAGCTACAAGAGAAACCCTGTCTCAAAAAAAAACAAAACAACAACAAAGTCAGGATGACAGTGACCTCTAGGATCTTAGGAAGTGTGAGATAGCCATCCACCTGCTCTATTTCTTGGTTGTTACATGGGTGTTGACTTTACAACCATTTAATTACACTTGATAGTATAATTTATACATATTTTAAAAGTTAGTACAATAAAGTAATTAGTTGCTATTAAGATAAAAATCAGGCTGTCGAGATGGCTCAGGTGGTAATGGCTGAGTTCGGTACCCAGACCCACGAGGTGGAACGAGAACTGACAGCAAGCTGTCCTCCGACCTCCATGTGCATACTGTGGTACATGTGTGTGCACACACATACGTAACACACTAAAAAGTGTAATTTAAAAATGAACAGAGCCAGGCATGGTAGTGCATGTCTTTAATTCCAGCACTCAAGAGACAGATGCTGGTAGATCTGAGTTACAAGTCAGTCAGGACCACCTAGTGAGTTCCTGTCTCAAACAAAACAAAACAACAATAATAAATGAAAACAAAAAAAGAACAAAATCACGGTCAAGACAGTGAACATGAATAGCAATAAAGAGGGATATTAAGATAATTTATCAATTCTATTTATATGTACTTAGAAAATGAGCTCAAGGCGGGCAGTGGTGGCACATACCTTTAATCCCAGCACTCAGGAGGCAGAGGCAGGCAGATCTCTGTGAGTTCGAGGCCAGCCTGGTCCACAGAGCGAGATCCAGGACAGGCACCAAAGCTACACAGAGAAGCCCTGTCTGGGGAAGCACGGCAGCCAGCAGCAGTCATGGTGTCAACAGGCAGGATGTTGTGAGTTCACATCATAAAATGCAAGCACAAGCAGAGAGAACGGACAGGAAAGGAGCAAGATTAGAAATACTCAAAGCTGCCAGTGATGCACTTCCTCCAGGAAGGCTCCACCTCCCAGAGGTTCCCCAACCTCCCGAAACAGTGACACCAACCAGGGATCAAGTGTTCAAATCCTAGGCCTATGGTGGATGTTCTCATTCAAACCACCGCAGCACTGCAAACATCGGGATGCACCAGGATTTACCAAATTGTAGACTTCACGCATAGTTCTTATGTTAATTATACATCAAAACTGTCTCCAAACAAGTATGTTTTGAATACTTATATTTAGATAGCTCTGTATATAAACCAGAAATCACTGTAGTACTTCTATAGTTTTAAACAATTAAAATTGAATAAAGGTAGACATGACAACAAGGGTCTAAAACTATTTGCATTAGTATGACTGTCCTTAATGGCCCTCAAGTCGCCTCCAAAACCCCCCTGTCCTCTGGAAAAGGATTTAAAAACTTCTGTTTTAAACCAAAAGTTAACTGTGAGATTAAAACTAGCCACCACAATTTAGATTAATAATCTTTTAAATTTTTTATGAGTACAGGTGCCCATGGAGGCCTGAGGCAGGAGGCACTGGACCCCCTTAGAGCTAGAGGTACAGGCAGTTGTGAGTCACCCAACATGGGTGCTGGGCACCAAACTAGGATCCTCTGCAAGAATAAGTACTCTTAACTGCTGAGCCATCTCTCTAGCCCCGTTATAAACTTATAATTAAAAGTTATGATTAAAAGTCTTCTTTTAGTCCCAAATATTGTTAAGGCCAGGTATGGTGGCACAAGCTTATAACATTAGGACTTGGGAATGCTATGAATGAAAGAGGTTCGGGAGTTCAAAGTTAGCCTTGGCTATAGTGGGTGCAAAGCCAACCTGGAATACAGGACAACCCATCTCAAACATGTGCATGCACACATACACATTACACACATTGTCAAGACTTCCAGCCTTCGGGCTAGAAAGATAGTTCAGACCAGAGTTCAGTTCCGAGTACTCACATTGAGCTGTTCACAACTGCGGGTAACTCCAGCTCCAGGGCATCCAGCACCCCTTTATGGATTCCAAGGGCACCTGCACTCAACACATGCATGTGCACGTGCGCACACACACACACACACACACACACACACACACACACTTAAAAAAATAAGTAAATCCTTTAAAATTTTTTAAAAAGACTTCCAAACCTCCTCACAGAAATTTCTTAAGAGTAATTTTATTAATTCAGAATAAATAACCAAATGCTTTTTCTAACAAATCTACCAAAACATTCTATAGATTGATTATGTGTTAGTTACAGTGGTTTCTCAATCTGTGAGTCACGACCCCTTTGGGGGTTAAACAACCCTTTCATGGGGTTGCCTAAGACCATCAACAAACACAGATAATTGCATTATGGTTCATAACAGTAGCAAAATTACAGTTGTGAAGTAGCAATGAAAATAATTTTATGGTTGGGGATCACCACAACATGAGGAACGGTATTAGAGTCGCAGCATTAGGAAGATTGAGAACCACTGGGTTAGGATTTAGAAATTTAACAACAGGTTAACAAAGCAAAGAATTCTAAAGTAAGAAAGAACCTAAGGTATTGTTTTATGTCATCAAAGGGATCTGGATACCTGTTTTTTGGCACTCTCCATACTCCCATGCTGTTTCCTAGAAATAATAAGTCATATCAACCAGTAAGAATGGCATTTTTAAAGGAGGACACAGGGTAGCCTAGAGTAGCTTGTGTTCATGGATGTCATACAGAACACTGCTCCCCACCATACTGAATATAGAGATAGAGAATAAGCAGAAAGCAGTAAGAATAGGACTCTTATGTAAAATGCAGTAAGGAGGAATCCATGGCCCAAGGAAGTCTCAGCCTAGGAAGATAATATGACTCATTATTTATGAGCAATACAAGTAAGTCACTAAGAACACTTCCATTTGGAAATTCTTTACAAAAATTTTATTTGTGATTTTATTTATTCATAAAAGTACATTACATCAGTATTGCAAATAAAGATACATTTTCTCTAAAAGATGTCTACCTAATCATCTATTTCACCTCATGATTAACTTCCTATCTTAATACAAAGACAGCATCTTTTCTTTCTGCTTTGAAAGGTATCTTAATAGAATATGTCCATTAATATTCGCCTGGAAAGCAGTGGCTTCCTATTGATTGGGCTTAGAAAGCAATTAAACCTTGAACTTAAGTGCAATGTTCTATAATTTGCAATCTCTCCCTGAGTCTCTTTTGTTATATACAATCTCTCCTTAAAATAACCATTACATTTTAAAACATTCAAGCATTGCTTAGGAAATGATTAAGGGATCTAAAGGTAATCTACTAATTTAATAACTTAACAGTTACTTTCTATTAAGTAATCAAAAAATGAAAATTATAGGTATTGATAATGACCGAATGGTAAGGATGAATTCTGAGAGCTGATGCATTTTAGAATCTTGTTTCAGGATCAGTCCTTTCAAATACTTAAAATGTTAAGAATACAATTTACACAGTAAAAAGGATTTGATTTGTTTTCAGTATGAAAGTACTTTTAATTTCCTTACTGCAGGTACAATGGCATCCAAGTCATCAATTTCTGTAAGAGACAAAGAGTTATAAAGAGTGACTTTTCTCTATTCAAAGTTCATAAAAATAAGGAAGTCTATACATGTAGAATTCAAACCCTAGGGCAGCAATAGCAGTAAGTGCTCTCGTGCACATGAGTCTTCTCCAAGCACAGCAGATGACCAGTGCCTCCTTTGCACCAGTGTTTCGTAGGGATCTGCCATGTCCCCTCAACTCTGGCACTCATTTTATCAGCAGCACAGTCTTGGTAATGCATCCAGTTGGCCGTGTTTATGATCTCTTGGTACCTCTTAAATCTGCACAGCTATGTGAGTAAGCCAACATGGGCCCCAACATGCACCCTCCACCTGAGGATTTGGGAATTGATTTCTTCTGAAGGAACACAGCGTTCCTTCTTGATTTAGTTTCAGAGTGGAGTGCTCTCAGGCCTTCTTTTGGGAGATCTGTTCAGTTAGAGGTGTGTGGCACTCCAGAACAAAGCATAGGGACGCGGCTGATCCAGGTCTGCATCTTCAGACAAAGCAGTTCAGGTTCTTCAGCGGCTTCTTCCTGAGTTTGATTTTTCTTCTAAGGTATCAGATTTCAGTGATCCTAAGCCAGAATTCACTTTCTAAAGCTCCTGCTCACTGAGGAAGCAAATACCTTCCCTTATCCAGATACCATCCCTACTAACAGGTTCCAAGTGGCAGGGTCTGCATTTTCCTAGCTTATTTTGCTTGGCCATTGTTTATAAACAATGACAGAGCCACGAGTCTCACAGAATAATGCCATTTCTCATGAGAAAGTCCCAAAACAAGATAGACTCACAGGGCTAGAGAGAGATGACTCAGCAGTTAAAAGCATTTGCTGTAACTTGTAAGAGGACCTGGGTTCAGTGCCCAGCACCAACAAGAATTAACTATCTGTAACTCTAGTTCCAGGAGATCTGGCCACCTCTTCTGGCCTCCACAGGCAGCTGTCCATACATACATGCAGGCAAATAGTCATACACATAAATAAAATATTTAATAAGAAAGGAAAAGGATAGTTCCTAACTCTTTATAGGATATCTTTTTCTATTCTGTGAATTAATCCTAACCAACTTTTCCTGCAAAGCAGTTAAAACTTTCTAGACACTTCCACCAAACACCTAAGGTAAACATAAACCCATTATCTAATGAACACCCTTCTGTCATACCCATTGACATCTTAAGATGAAAAATTTAGCCCCCATCAACAGGTCTTACCTAAGATTTCAAGAAGATCATTAGTAAAAGCTTGAAATGCTGGAAAAAACTCCTCATGTTCTTCTAATTTGTTGATAATGCTATTTAAAAAAAAGACACAGTTTACAAAAGTTTCCAATTTAGGTTTTTTTGCATTTGATTGTTAACAGGTAGCTGCAGACAGAACATTTTCAAAGTGGAAGAAACGGTCCTGTTAAATTGAATATAAACTTAATGTTCAATTACAGTAATCCTTTCTTTTTAAGATCTTAATTCATCTAATACCATTTTCCTATTTTTTTTTTAAAAAGCATCTTTAGAACATTTGCTAAAAATAGGCTTCTCTACCCAGTATGCTACTAAACATTAAATACCAGTGGTCAGTAAAACAGTGGAAAGGAGGGGAAAGATCAATAGTGAAAAGCATTAAATACAAAAAGACTCGGGCTGGAGAGAGATCTCAGATGCTAAGAGCACTGGCTGTTCTTCAAGAGGTCCTGAGTTCAATTTCCAGCAACCACATGGTGGCTCACAACCATCTATAATGAGATCTGATATCCTCTTCTGACATGCAGGTAGAACACTGTATAACTGTATACACAATAAATAAATCTTAAAAAAAAATATGAAAAGACTCAACTGCCAGATTATATAAAGGTTCTTCCAGGGAAAATTTCAGAATTATATGGATGGTGGTGGTGGTGGTGGTGATGATGATGATGATATGTGTGTGTGTGTTTCCCTATATTTTGCAGTATCAAATTAGTTGCTGAAAGTTGCTGAAAGCTACAATGTCTCAGGGGGGTTATTTTGGAGTAGGAGTTATTGGAGAGAGAGCCAGAGTTTCATGCACGGTAAACACAATCTCTATCACTGAGCTCTATATCTACCTTAGCCCCATAATATATATTTTTTTAAATATTACATTTTATATTAATGGTGCCCAGTCTTTTAAAAATCCTTAATATTTATATCTAAACAAAAAAATTGATTACTAATTACTCAGTAGTTTTTGTAGTGTCCCAGAAACAGATTATAAGTTATAATCCAACTCAAGAATTGATTATAAAGATTTAAATTTCTCTACATATAACCTCCCCTGGGAGTGAGTTTCTGCTAGAGTTCTCAACTGCCCTATGTGAGTTTATAGGCCCTAACAATTTTTATCTTGAGTACATGTGACATTTTCTTTATCTCCAAGAGTGGATGACTCTTTACGGTTATAAAGTTATTTTTAGAAGGCATAGTGGCACACACTTTTGATCCCAGCAGTCAGGCAGATCTCTGTGTTCAAGGCCACCCTGGTCTATATAGAGTTTCAGGACACCTAGACCCTGTCTCAAAAAAAAAAAAAAAAAAAAAAATTATCACTCCTGATAAGTAATTTGTAAAGCTTTGAAAGTCTTTACTTTTCACCACTTCAAGCATATTGGATACATTTCTAACAAATACCTTTGTAGGTCTTCAGGTCCTAATACTTGTTTAATCTGCTTATTCACATCCTCATTAATTATCTTACACAATTTTCCAACTGTGCTGACCACCACACACAATGAGGATGAACTGTCTGCAAAAGAGAAATGAAAACATATTAAAAAAAAAAAAAAGACTTTCCAAAATCATTATACTCATTTAACATTTCCTACTTCAGTTACTAATTCTATTTTTGGTGGGAGAAAGGAATTAAGATTTTTTTTTTTTTTTTTGTTTACACACGTTTATATGGTTGTGTGTACCTCTGAAAAGGCAGAGGCCAGAAGAAAGCAGTGGGTATTCACCTCTATCACCCTTTGACTATTTCTTTAATACACACTAACTCCTTGAGCCTGGAGTTCACATTTTCTTAGCTAGGCTGGAATCTTTCTTAGCTAGGCTGGAAGCCAGTGGGCCTAAACAATTCTGTCTCCATTCTCCTCAGAGCTGGAGTAACAGGTGTTTGTGGAATGTCTGGCTTGGAATCATAAGTCTGGTACTCATGATTGCAAAGAATGTGTTCTTAACCACTGAGTCATTTCCCAACCCTGGGGTTTGTTGTTTTAAGCCAGGGTCTTAAACTTTTAGAAAAAGATTTGCTAGACAGTGATGGCACACACTTTTAATCCCGGTATTTGGGAGGTAAAAGGCAGGTGGATCTCTGAGTTTGAAGCTATCCTGGTCTACATAGAAATTCAGGACAGCCAGGACGGTTACATAGAAAAACCCTGTTTGGAAAAAAAAAAAAAAAAGATTCGCACATGTGTATGGATGAGTATATGCATGTATGTATGTATGTATGTATGTGTGTGCGAGTACTTTTGCACATACGGAAACCAGAAGAGGGAGTTAGATTCTGTAACTCTGTGTGGAGTTACAGGGATTTGGGAGATGTCTGGCTTGTTAGAGGGGTGCTGGGACATGAACTCCAGTCCTAAAAATTTCACAACAAGTGCTCTTAACTACTAGGCCATCTCTCCAGACCCTGACCTTGAACTTCTAATCCTCCTGCCTCCATCTACTGAGTGCAAGGATTCTATAGGTGCACCACCATGCCCTGTTTATGCAGTATTGAGAATCAAACCCAGAGTTCATGCATGCTAGGCAAGTACTCTGCCAACTTGGTTATATCCCTACCCCTGTTTTTTGTGGTTTTGTTGTTGCTGTTTTGCTTTTTAATCAAACGGACTTTTGTGGGGTATGGTGGTACACACCAGCAACCTGAGCTCTTGGGAGGTATAGGACAAAGATCAGGAGTTCAAGGTCAGCTTTGGCTACAGTAAGAGCAAAGCAACACTGTCACAACAAGTCAAACAAAACCCACACCTAATTTTTGTTAATTTACTAGGAACAGTTCTTAAATCAGTGCCAAAATGGCAAGGGTCATCACCTAATTCTAAGAGCTCCTGGAGGTTTCTCACAGCGTTGTTCATTTCTCCAAGCCTGGTATACACTTCATTCATTCGGGGGTAGACTCCATTTAAAGACTGCACATCAAATAGCTTTTGGAAGTGAGAAACGATAGCTTGCAAAGTTTGAAAGTTTGGCATGTTGCTGCTCTATAAGGAGAAGGTGAAAAAGATAGCTCACAACTTGAAATAATATTAAATATTTAATATAAGCCTTTAAGATGGAAACAGTTATGTAAGTATCAGTGTTACCTCCTTCTCATTTTCAACCTCTTCCAGCATGGTATCTACCATAAACAACAGATCTTCTACTTTGACACCTTCATTTTCATCCGGTTTCTTTAAATTATGCCAAGGTACCAGTTCTGCAGACAGCGTTTTTAAGGACTTATACAAACCCTTTACAACAAAAGAAAGCACATGCATTATTGTTTATAAAATAATTTGTACTGTAACACTAATAACATAGTAATCAAGGTGGTCTAAAAATACATGGCTATATAACCATTATCAGTATATTTTAATACCATTGTCAATATAAAACAAGTCTAGATGCTTTAAGCAATAATGTTACCTAAGTAGTTACATTGTTTTTTAAAATTATTTTTATCAGTGCTGGAGATAACCCAGGCCTTCCCTCATAAATACAAGGCAAATACTTTACCATTGAGGCATATCCTTAACCTAGGTTTTAAATATTTTTGTAGCACATTTAGATGAAATTTACATACCATAATATTCACCTTTACTAGTACATAGTTTGATGGTTTTCATCTTTTCACAGTGGTACAAACACCACCACTGTCTAATTTCAGAACCTATCCACCTTCCAAGAAGAACTCCCACACCCAGGGCTGAAGAGATGGCTCAGTAGTAAGAGCATTTGTTGGTCTTCAGAGGAGCCAGGTTCAGTTCCCAGTACCCACATGATGGTTTACAACCATTCATAACTCCAGTTCCAGAGGATCTGACACCCTCTTCTGACCTCCACAGGAACCAGACATACATGTGGTGCACAAACACATATGCGGGGAAATGTTCATACACATAAAACATTTTAAAAATAAAAAAAGAAACCCCACACCCACTCAAAGTCCTTTTCTATTATCCTCCAGCCTCTATAACTACTAATCCACTTCCTGCTGCTATGGATTTGCCTACACTTGGCATTTCATGTAAATGAAATTTTGTAAGTGGCCATGTGTGACTGACTTCTTTTGAGAATCCCCTGTATTTATTATTGATGGGAATGAAAGTTTTACAGCCATTATGTAAAACAGTAATAGAGGTTCCTCAAAAAACTAAAGATAAAACTGCCACATAGCCTAACAATCCTACATCTGGGAATGTATACAAATAAAATGAAACTATAATATGTCAAAAAAAATGCCAGGTCTCACATGTTTACTGAAGCACTATTCAGAATTGCCAAGATATGGGATCAATGTAGGTGTCTAACGACAGATGAATGGCTAAAAGGAAATAGTGTATGTATGTGTGCATACAAACATGCACATGTATACAATGGATATCAACCATAAAAAGAATGACATCTATCATTTACAGAACTAAAAGACATTATGTTAAGTGAAATAAAATAGACATAAATACCACGTTCTTACTTATAGGTCAGAGTTTCTAAGGTTAGTCTCATAGTGGTTCCCAAAGCCTGAGAAGGGTTTGAGTAAAAAGGAATGGGACAGGATGGGTAACAGTCACAGGGTGCAGTTGGATAAGAGAAATAATTTGTGATGTTCTATACCATAGTAGGGTAACTAAAGCTCACAAAAATTAACTATTTTTAAATGACCAAGAATTTTTGATATTCTTAACACCGACCCTACTCACTGTATGTGTTGAAATACCTATGCTACCCCTCACACATGAGTATGGTTATATACTAATTGAAAATAAAACATATAATAAGACCAGGCCTAGTGGCACATGCCTTTAATCCCAGAATGGGAGGCAGAAGCAGGTAGACTTCTGTGAATTTAAGGTCAGCCTACATGTGAGTTCCAGGCCAGCCAGGCTTGTATAATGAGGCCTGTCTCAAAATATAAATAGGCAAACATGTAGGATTCTATAATATGAATTGCTACATTTCTTTTCTATTTATCTCCCAAATGCATGGTTCTCTTTTAAGTCATGAATCAGACCTAAGGGAAAAAATATTAACTGGGGAGATGTCTGTCCCAACTAGAACGTTCTACATTATAAAGAACTCTCCATAGAGGCATCAAAGGATTGCACATACTTTCTAAGATGGCTCCTGAATCTGTATTGTAAATATTAGAAACACTATGAAAGGCCATGAACTACTTTAATGGCAGAAGAAACTAATTCTAGCCAATTGCCTCAAGTGTCCTTACAATATTCTAATTTCTTGCCTCCTCCTACTCAGAAAACTACACAGTAGCAACAACTCAGCCCTCTTGCTAAGCCTTTGTGGGGGCTATAATCAGTGATCTCCTTTCTACCAGCTGTCTCCTGGAGTACAAGTCATCCATATCATTGGCTTGTACTTCACCACAGGTGTCCATCTTTATGACATTCTTTTTTTTTCTGACAATATACTGCATATTTATTTAAAATGTCATATTTTTGTCTCTCAATTGGTCTGACTTTATGTTCACATTTTTGTAACACTTTCCCTATTATCTCACATAGAAAAATGACCGTGTCGATGAACTTGGTTCTTCCTTTGTCACTTTCTCATCTAGTCTTTCCCTTCTGTTGGGAAGGCAAGGGCTGTTTCTAGTCTAACTCCTCTGAGAAGGAGAAAAGTGGTTAGCACTATTATCTTCTGCAGAGAGAACTCTCTGCCAAGCAGTGAGTGGGAAATGCCACCGTTCCACAAGTCATCTCTATTTCACTCTTTTCTGAGAAACAAACTAGAGAAATTCAGGCATATAAAATATTAATTAATCCAGCACTGTCATTCAATCAAAAATGCTTATATATTATGTAGCTTTGTCTGAACCTTAAAGAAAAAGGGAAATAAAAGTTAGGCTGACTGCCAAGATTCTTTCATGAGTTGTATACAGATATGATTTTATAAATTTAAAAAGGTGTGGTGGTGCATGTCTTGAACTCCAGCACTCAGGAGGTAGAGGCAGGCAGATCTCTGTGAGTTTGAGGACAGCCTGGTCTACACAGGGAGTTTCAGGACAGCCAGGGCTGCATAATAGAGACCTTGTCTCAAAAAGACCAAAAACACTAGGTGGTAGCCCAGCTCTCAGGAGGCAGAGGCAGGCAGATCTCCGTGAGTTCAAGGCCAGCCTGGTCTACAAAATGAGTTCCAGGACAGCCACAGTGGTTACACGGAGGAACCCTGTCTCGAGAAACTAAAAAAAGAAAAAAGAAATATACATAATAATAATAAAGTATTTTTTTAAAAAAGACTAACAACAAAACAAATAAACAAAAAAAAACCCACCTCTAGGTGACTGGGGCTATAATTATTCTGGATAATTTGAATAAATATTAATTGAGCACTAATGTATCATGAAGATCTTTGAGGCATATAGGAACAAATAAGACTTTTTGTTCCCAAGAAGGTCACTTGCTCTTAACAAGTTTCTTTGGGTATTAGGACAAAATGCTGACAAATACTATCGATAAATCCTATCTCCATTAACTATAGCAGGATTTTGTATGATATTAGTTATTAAAAAAAAATCTAAAGTTTTAAAGGCACAGAAATGCAATACTATTAGCTTTATAGCAAATCACTTCTCAATAAACCAATCAAGAAAAATGTAATAAACTCAAGTTACACAATAGAGAATATACAATGATCTATAAATCAAATGTGAATACATTTAATTTCCTGGTTGCTAGTTGACTGTCACCTTCCCCGGCAATTAGACAAACACAGAAATAAACTCAGTTCTGAGAAAGAAAAATAAAATGTGAAGACAGGAAAAATATTCCCAGTTAAGATGAAAATAAGGATGAGACACTGCATCTGAGCACGTGCCGCGGTCAGGAAGTGTGCAGCACAGGTGTGAGCACAGGTGTGAGGAGGAGGGAGATGGCAGGATGTGGATGAGCCGAGACACACAAACAAGGATCCACTACAGATTCTCAACGAGGGAAGTCTAATAAAAGTTTTCTATGGTGGAACTTTAGAGGAGGCAAGCTTGACAATAACAACAAACTCACAGGATGACAATTTGTAAGGCTGGGCACAGTTGTGCACGCCTTTAATTACAGCACTCAGGAGGCAGAAGCAGGTGGGTATCTGTGAGTTCAAAGCCAGCCTGCTCTATATAGAGAGTTTCAGTCCAGCCAGGACTACATAGTGAGACTCTGTCTCAAAAACAAAACAGAACAAAATATGTAAGCAGCAATACTCCAATTTTAGAAAAGTATTGTTAGCTTTATAGTTAAAGAACAACAAAAGCCAGGTTCAACGTTTTCAAAACATGTAAAGAATATTCAACCACTTACCTTTAAGGATGTCAGTTCATCTGCCCACATTTCTATTATAGGAACGAGATGTTCAAATCCACAATCTTGAACCATATCTTTATTGAAGTTTTGGGCTCCTCCCTTGCTCTGTTTATAAATAATTACTGGAGCTCGAGGATTGTGAATAATTGAATTGATGCTGCACAGCACCTGTAAACATGGACAGTATTTGTAGTTCAAATGTCTGAGTCTGACACAGTGAGGTATGTGAAACAGGAGTGCACATCATTTTCAGACATTCATAAATATTGTGGTAATGCAATCTCATTAGCATAGATGTACAAATTCTAAGGAAAACTAAATAAAATTTTAATAATTTAGGTTTGAAAACAGCTACTATCTATTATAATCCACACACAATAATTATAATCCACACAGACTAGACATCCTTATCTAAGTCTCAATGTTCCCCTATTTCTGTCTCCTCATATTTAAGCTAAGTATGGTATTAAGGGGAGCTTTCTATTTGTTTCACAACTTCAGTTGAAATTTAAAGTAAAGATAGTTACTAATTAAGCCCCACACATTCTACAGAGACGTCCTGGCCAGCCAGTCCAATAATTCTTAACAAATGCTACAAATCCCCGAGACAGGACTCTCTGCGAGTGTCTGCACAGAGTTTCTAGGGCTGGGAGGAAACACTGCTGTTCCTGTCTGCCCAAGCAAGCTACAGCAGGCAGGTGCTCTGAGAATCTGACTTCTCATGTTTGTTAATAAGGACGTTTTTGTTTCGTATTCATTTTTAAGTATTTCAACATTTCATGTCTATTATAAACTCATCTAGTAATATCAATTAATTGAAAAAATAATATTCTTCTCCAAGTTATGAATCAAAGCAAGGAGATAGTCCTCTTTTCAGCAACACTGAATGTCAGAAAGGTAGTAGGTGAACTAAAAGACACAGGGATTGATGCTACCTGAGCTTCAGAAGATCACAGGGCAATTTCATGACACTCACATCAGATTTAGATACATGTATGCACACGTTGAGGTTATTTATAAAGAGGACTGCAGCTATTTCTTGTCCTTGCTTTGTTGTATCTTTGCACCATGACTTGTAGTTTCTCCCATCAAAATGTAGAGAATCTGGGCTGGTCTTAGGGTCTTGCTTTGATCCACAGAATTTACTGAAAAGAATGCCATTCCAGTTTCGGTCTTTAAAAAAGTTTGTTTAGTTTTTTGTTTTTTTCAAGACAGGATTTTGAGACAGTATTAACAGCTCTGGCTGGCCTGGAACACACAGAGTTCCACCTGCCCATGTCTCCTGCGTGCTGAGATTAAAGGTGTGCACCACCACAACTGGCCAAAGCGGGGCAAAGTTCTTAAGTAGTCTAGATCACTGTTTACACTCTGCTGCGGCCATGTGGCCAAGTCCAGGCCGAACTACGCAGGCCCATCCATTCCCATCACTGAGACAAAAATTCACTCAACTGCCACAAGAAGAGCTCTAATGATTCACCATCAACTTATCACCAATATTAACAGGACTATCTACTGTCCAAGCATGACACTATTAAAGGGCACTGTAAGTCACTAGTTTTAGAAGATGTCTGTCACATAGCAAAGATAAAAGGCCATTTGTGACCACCACAATGGAGAAGAAGAAAGGAACAGCAAGAGAAACCTGCCCCTTTTTCTTGTGATAGGGTAAGAATAGACTCAGGCCAACTGAAAACATTGCAAGAGAGATAAGCTTTACTTTCATGAAAATAAAAAAGAAATTGTCTATGGCTGGAGGACCACAGCAGTACAGTACCTAAGGGAGAAGAGGAGTTCATAAGAAGTCAGTGGTAAAATGCACTGCCCACAAAATAAATGCTGTGTTGTTAAAGGTCCCTATTTAGGAGAAAGGAGAGAACTAAACAGGTACATGCACACATACACATTCCATGAAAGAAAAGCAGAGGCCGTAGTTGGACGTCAGCCCCACCAAGGGCACCGGCGCTATAATATAGCAGCACCAGAAAGAAAGAAAGGCACCTTCAAACTCTCTTCTCACCCACCATCTACCCTTGACTGCCACTCCTTGAAATGCCAAACTAGTAGGGACCAGAAGAAACAATGGAGTGATGAGAACAAGCAGATCACACCCCTTGGCCACACCATAGAACAGGTTAGGTATGAATAAGCTAGAATACTTTTTGACTGAGGTTTGAATGGATTGTTTTAAACCGCCCAACTTTTCATTATAAAACATTTAAAATAAGCCAGGCATGGTGGCACATGCCCTTAATCATAGCACTCCAGAGACAGAGGTAAGAGAATCTTTGGGAGTTCAAGTATAGCTTGGCTAGCAAGTTCCAAACCAGCCAGGACTACATAGTAAAACCTTGTCTCAAAACAAAATTAAACAAACAACAACCAACATCTTAAACAAAAACTTTAGTGTGTATGTTAAACAGTGTTCTAGGCTTTGCCAGAGAAACAACACCAACATAAAGTGTATTCCTGTGTATAGATAAGGGGACGCTGTGTAATTTCTTGAAGGATCAAATGCAATACACACATATGAGAGAGATGGCTATATTTTTAAAAAAAGATTTCATATAAGGAATTGGCTCATGAAATTAATGGAACCCCATGACTATCAGTCAACAATTTGAGAGGAGACCCAGAACTGTAGTCCCAAAGCCCTAGAAGTCTGAAATTTTGGTTCAAATCTAAAGGTAGGAGAACTAACCAAAACCAAACAAAGCATGTTAAAAGCATGCATTAGAAATCCCCCCTGGGCCTTTTTGTTCTGTAAGCGATTAGATGAAATCCACCTACCATAGGAGGACAATCTATCGTCTACCAATTCACTCATTGGCACGCTGTTTAACCAAGTATCTGGGCAATGTATAGCCCAATCAAGCCGACATATACAATCCAGTAGCTGCTAACATTTTCCTAGCTTGGCTCACTCTTTACAGCTGAACCAACAGTCTCCAGAAATCCACAAAGATACCTCCACTGTAGACTACTGGCAATGGTCGAGAGAGTGCCTGAGCTGACCTGCTCTGGTGTTCGGATGGCCGAACACCCTGGCTGTCATGATAGAACTCTCATCCAGTGTCTGATGGAAGTTGATGCAGAGATCCATGGCCGAGCCCCAGGTGGAGCTCCGGGAGTCCAATCGGCGAGAGAGAGGAGAGATTGTATGAACAAGAGATATTGAGACCATGATTGGAAAAAGCACAGGGACAAATAGCCAAACTAGTGGAAATGCATGAACTGTGAACCAATGGCAGAGGAACCCCCATGGAACTGGACCAGGCCCTCTGGATAAGTGAGACAGTTGACTAGCTTGAACTGTTTGGCAGGCCCCCAGGCAGTGGAACAGGGACCTGTCCTTAGTGTATGGGCTGGCTTTTTGGAGCCTGAGGCCTATGCTGGGACACTTTGCTCAGCCTTGATATAGGGAGGAGGGGACTGGACCTACCTCAGCTGAGTCTACCAGGCTGGGCTGACTCCCCAGGGGAGACCTTGCCTTGGAGGAGATGGGAATGGAGGGTGGATTGGGGGGAGGGCCAGGGGGTTGGAGGAGGGAGGACGGGGGAATTCGTGGCTGATATGTGAAATTAAGTTAATTATAAAATAAAAATATTTTTAAAAATTATAAATTATCATTTCTCAAATATTAATAAAAAATCACATTTCAATGCATCCTAATGGGATTTTATTTTAATATATGTTCATCCAGAAGAGCAAATGGGCTCAAAATTTTTTAATTTATTCACATTAATATAAAACCCTACTATAAAGCTGCAGAAGAGCTTGGAATCACTAAAGGAATGGGACAGACTACAGAATCCAGAAAGAAATGTATGCATGAACAGAAAATGACATATGACAAAAATGTCGTGTCAGCAAACTAGAGGGAAACACTTGTCTGGGACTGCCGACTGCAATGTGTACAGAAGGCAAGTAGAACAAGCATGACTGAGCAAGGCAAGGACGGGTGGGAAAAGTGGCTCATCAAAGGGCACACGCTCATATGTACTTCTGCTCTGCTAACTGACACGAGGAGCTAAAGGACTTTAAAAATACACTCTTAGTGCTTAAAATGTTAGTCATTAAATTCAAATTTTAATGCCTATGGCCAAGTATGGTGGTGCACACCTTTAATCCCAGCATTTGGGAGGCAGAGGCAGATGTATATCTGTGAGTTTGAGGCCAGCCTGGTCTACATAGCAAGTTTCAGGACAGCCCAGAACTTCAGAGAGAAACCCTGTCTCAGACAGACAGACAAAGAGACAGACAGACAAAAACCTATGGGGAACCAAAAAATGTTTAAGTGCAAGCTAACTTCATACAATAAACTACTAGATTTAATTGCTCATCTATTCAATAAACTGTCTATAAAACCAGTAGGTTATTTTTTTACATCACATAGATAATTTCAACCAAATCAAAGACATGCAAAGATTTGAAGATTCACTTACATAATAATACCACCAACAACAAGTGGAACAATAAAAGGGCAAATAGCTTAAATTGGGAGAGTAAAGAATTATAAAAATCTTAAACAATATAGTTACATAGTGTTTACACTGTACTATTATAGTTATTATAACAGTAGTTATTATAGAGAAGATGTGTGTGGGTTATAGGAAAATACTATGTTTAGGGAAAAGGGGTTGGCTAAAAAAACGCACCCTGACCCTGGAGCCCAGAACTAGGGAAAGATAGCCCAGATCAGGGCAGAAAGAAATAGAGTTTGGCTCAGTCAGATCAGAGCCATCTCTGCCCCTGGCCAACTGACTTGTGAAACCAGCCAATCACAGAGCAGGATAGTAGAACCCTGGGCCAAGGGTTGACTCTACCCCCAAGAATTCCTGTGTAAACTGCCCTGCCTGGTCAGTTAGAAAAAAAGGCTGTTCTCTCCACCCTGGTAGAGGCAGCTACTCTCCTGGAATCCTCCTTCCCAAATAAATCTCTTTCTCAAAAGAGTTTTGAGTGTGAAGATCTTCATTCACTGGCATAGAGAAGATCCTTGCTGGGACATCCTTCAGTGGACAAAAAAAGGGAGAGCTGAAAGAGCAGAACAAGGAGGAGCTGAACAGAAGATCTTTGCTGAGATCTTCTCAGTGGACACAGCAAGAAAGAGCTGAAAAATAACACTTTTCTTGGGAGCCAGAGGAGATTGCTACATTTCTGCAGGGGCTTCCCCTTCCCCAGAGTGAAGCAAAAGAAGCAACATCTTAGGCCGGAGAAGCAGAGCTCTCTGCTAGGAAGCCCCCTTAAGTGGGGGCTGAGCAAAGCTCAGCTGTAGAGGCTCTCCAGGAGAAGATCCCCCATCACACCAGGTATACCTTGACTTTCCCAGAAGAGTCAGGATACCCTTCCCTGCTGAAGCAGTTCTAGGCCTGACTCTCCCAAAAAGTCAGAAAAATTTCCCTTCCAGGGTTGGGCTGCTTCTTTGCAGTTCCAGCTGTCAGAGCTGTACTAAACAGCTCCAGGTGTCCGGGATACCTTCAGGGCAGAGCTGTTGTTCTGAGAAGCTCAAGGTGTCCAGGAACCTAACCCTCCAGGGCTGAACTGTCTCCTTGCAGTTCCACCCGTCAGAGATGTCCTAAGCAGCTCAAGGTGTTGCCTGACTCCCCAGGTAGTTGGGACACCTTCCCTCAGAGTTGTTGCAACCAATTTACTTAAAAAATTTGGTGTCCCGGGTTTTGTTGGTGCCAAAACCCGGGACACCAAACACACAGAGTTGCAAAACTCACTTTTTGCAACCAATTTACTTGCACTATGTGTCTTAAGTTTTCTGTTGCTGGGATGAAATACCCTGTAAAAAGCAGCTTATGGGAGAGTTTCTTTTTCGCTCACAGTTCCAGAGGGATACAGTCCATGGAAAAACATGGCAGCAGGCAGGGAAGGCATGGTGGCGAGAGCTGGAGACTGCATCCATACTCAGGAAGTAAAGAGTAAACAAGAAGTGGAGCCAAGCTATCAAATTTCAAGGCCTGATCCCAGGGACTCCAGCAAGGCTTGACCTCCTAAAGGCTCCACAACCTTTCTAAATGGCTGGAGATCACATGTTCAAACACATGAACCTATAGGGGACATTTCACATTTAAGCTACAACACAATGCCATTACATAAGGGATTTTACAGATTTAGGCATCTGTAAGCATCACAGATCCCAAGAGCTGTCTGTACAAATATTTCTCACCAAATGATAATGAATTATACTGCAGTAAAACAAAAAATCATCACAAACACCAGTCTCTTCATCAGCTATTCAATACCTGAAAGTATCTCTGATCAATTAGAGCCTGTTGACGGCTGTCTTTGGGGGGCTCATCTTTTTTCTCCATGTCATCAACCTTTTTTTGACCAATAATCTCTTGTAATCTAAAGAAGGGGAAAAAAGTCAAGATGATTAAAAAAAAAAATGCTTTCTTAGATAGATTAAAATACTTAAGCTAATGATCCAGCCGGCCTCCCCCAAACCTCTTTTTACTCATATGTGTTCATGCACATGTATGCAAACTTTAAATATGCATTATATAAAATGTAATCCATACTGTCCCTGGAAAAGTTCCTTCCAATAGATCACAAGTTAGAAGTAATTTCTAAAAACATGAGGGGTCTCCTAGGCCAGAGGCATCCCTCCAGGCACAGGGCAGAGTTAGAAGAGAGGTGTCTCTGAGGAATGTTCCCATTTTGCTGTTGCTTTCAGATGGATTTGACCCTATCCAAAATCACATCAAATTCTTCCCTGCTGTGTTTCCTAAAAAACTGGATAAGACTGACCCTCAGAGTCTTAAGGAAAAGGTTCCCTTACCCAGGCCTAACTAAGTGACTGGGAATCCTGGCCTCCAGAGGCAGTTTAAACTACAATACCATCACTCCACTCAATCTGTTTTGCAAGCAAGAGAGAAAAAGAACTGAGATCCCGTAGGTTAAATTGTCCTATTACTTGAAGGATCACCTAAATCAGCCCAATCATGTAAAATGTACCCTATACTTTAGCTATGGAATGTTCTAGTCCAAAAAGGAGCCAGAGGGCAAGAAACAAGTCTTAACCTCCTACAAAGTATCCAAATCCCCAAACTCATGAACTGCCCAACATGACTGTTTCCACCCCTTCAAGTCTTCTGACTACTCATCCCAATCTGCAGCCCTTTAGAGAGACCAGACCCCTCCCCAGTGTGGAAATACTGTCCCCCTGGTGGCCAGCCACAGTACATTGCCCCCTTTTCTTCCACAAGAGATGTTTTCAATTAGGCAGATCTACAGAGGGAAATCTGGGACAACCTATGTGCATGGCTCCTTTTCTCTGTCTGAACTAAAAGAGACCTGGGGAGCTTTATTGATGGCTCCGTTCAGTATGTCCAAACCTTTGACGAGTAAACCAACTTTATGATTTGGCATGCTGTTGTTAGAACAAACTGTAACATTTCTTGAGAGATGAGTGATAGATTAGGACATCCATGCTGGGAATGACTTTTATACCTCCACAGAAAGAATGATATCCCTCAACTTTCCCACTGGTGATGAGGCAGTTCTAATCCAATCCTAAATTCAATCCAGAGGATCAGAGGAATGAATGGATTTAAGGACGCTCTTTTACTGCAGCCTAGAAAGTCTCAGAAAGTCAGCAATTAAGCCCTAAAATTATTCCCAACTGACTACAGTATGTTAGAAGGAAAGGAGATCCCCATGATGCTCTTCCAAAGATTTCAAGAGACTATAAAATATATACTAATATAGAACCAGGATCACAGGCAGAGATCATCCAAAATGATAAATGCCTGACTTCATTAGCCATATATATAACTCCAAAAATTGGTGATTGAATCAGACAAGCCATTGGATACTTTCATCCAAACTACTACATTAATTTTCTTATAAATGGGACCAAGAGGAAATACAAAAAGGATAAACATCATGGGAAACTGCTGATAGCCATGCAGGTGAATCCTCAAGAAACACAAGTAGGTATGTTAGGAATGCATTTCTTATGCAGGCAGGAAGGCTATTTCCTGACAATGCTCTCAGAGACAAAAGCCTCCCCCAGGACCTCTTTGTAAGGGTGATCACTAGATTAGATGCCCTCCCAATCAATAAGGATCAATCCAGCTTGAAGAGTCCTGGGAACTCTTTACAATGGAGGAAGGTCAAATCAATTCATTAACACAGGAACCCAAAATTCTTAGTCCTCCCATTCTTTCTCATCTCTGATCCCCCCCCTCCAAAAAAAAAAGCTATTAGTTGGGGATTATTGAGCCAGCCCTTTAAGCATTATCTACCCAACCTCTTGCCTGTCACTTCTTTTTAGTAATCCCCCAAACTCCTGCTGCTCTTTAGAAAGAGATCTCCTGGCCAAAGTCAAAGTAAAACTTCTTTCCCCAAGACAACATTATTGTCTGCTGCTAATAGAATCCAAATTGTTCAAACAGCATGGACAAATGGGGAATTATTAGGGAAGGCTAGGACCATCATTCCTATGGTCATTCATTTTAGAGACCCTTTCCATTTTATGCATCAAAGGCAATATTCTTTAATACCAGAAGCTAGGGATGGGCTCATCACTATAATTAAAATTAAACCCTCTTTGAGGCACTATATGGCAGGCCATTTCTTACCAGTGCTTTGGTGCTGAACCCAGAAATGGCCAAGCTAATTTCCCATGTTATCCAGTTAGCAAAATCCCAGAAAATACTGTCAAGAACTTCAAGATGGGTTCTCTCAAGAGAAACAACAGAGATCTCCCTTCTACCCTGGGGACTTAGTTAAAACTCTTGATGACAATAGATGTCTCGCTCACCCATATCCTGTTATTCTATCCTCACCTATGAACAGCAGGACAGAACGCATGGATCCCTCACATGAGTCTCAAGCCTTAGACTGCCTCTCCTGATACTTCTAAGCTAGCAGTGGATCCTGAGACCAAGACTACCTCATTCCAGTTACTCCTGAGAGCCACTGGGGGACCTTAAGCTGCTCTTCAATCACCTTCCAACTAAAGATAAACTCATTTGAGTGCAAAACAGCAGCACGTACAGGTACCACTGTTGCTGTAGCTTTTCATTTGTATCTCACTGGTCTTGTTGCACCTGCCTTAGTTTGTGGTGCACTTGTCCCATAATTCAGGATGACTCCTAAAATCACTCTGCTTTACTTCCAGATGATTTTTTAACTACTCTAACACCCACCCATGACCAACCACGCCAAGGTTCTGGGGCTAGCTATCATGTATATTTCCCTTATCAATGACCTTACCTGAGATACAATGGATGCTTCATTATAATGCTCTTAATCTTACTTAATATAGATTTTAGATGCCACCACAAATACCATGAACATAGGACAACAAAAGAAAGCTATCACCACCAGGAACTAAAACAAAGGATGATCCACCACTACATGGAACTTTCTGCTATGGGCTCCTAGATAGGTCTCCTCTGGAGGGACCCTGACTGCTGCTTTATAACTCTGCCCATTCTGTCAGCTGGAAGCAGCAATGACCAATCCCCTCCTGAGAACAGGTAATGAAGAAAGTAGGAGTTAGGTAGTTCCCTTGTTAGGTAGACAGTGAGGGAAGAGGAGCCCTGGATAATGTTAGATTGGCATATCCTAAAATGGATGTTGGATATTGTAGAGGAGGGGCCACAGCCAAAAATTAACTTTTCTATTCCAGTATGCCTCACATCAGAGAACAGGTACTTGTGAAGACATGTGCAGAGAGTATAAGGTACATGGGCAATGTCTCAATACCTTGTGGATCCAGAGCCCCAACTAATGGAAGTCCATCACCCAATTCCTGAGCTGAAAACCATCCTGTGTTGTCAGAGACTTCCAGCCAAACTGGTAATGGAGGTGCTAATTGACTCAATACAAAAGAGCAAGCACTACCAAAGATAGCCTGCAGACTCCAGACTCCAGGACCTCTCCTTTTGAAGAGTCTGTTCTCACCTGCTACTTTTGCTTTGATAAAAACATTAGCTCTGCTACACTTTGAATCCTTTACCACCTTTCAATTATTTAATTGGTGAAAGAACAACTCTACTGCTACACACCATAATAAGGTGTATGGTGCTTCTACACACTGAACCCATCCCTCTAGCCCTTATTATCACCACCATTATTATTGTATTTATGCTGTATTGAAATTGTCTTATTTGTCCATTCTTTCATGATCATCCTCCCTTCATGCCATCTCCACAAGGTCAGGGACCTTTTTTATTTGGCATTGTAACTCCAATGTCTAGAATGCCATAGATACTAGGAAGTACTCCTGGGAAGCCAGATCACCAAGCAACAGGAGGAAAGGATATTTACTGAATAAATGTAACCTTTCCAAACCTTCCCCTAGACTTCTGTTTAGTTTTTCTCCCCAACCTTAATGTAAATAGATACACGATGACTCTCTCCTTGCCTTGTTTGCCTTTTCCCTGTGACAGTGTACCATGAAGAGCAGAAAGAGCAGCTATCACTGGAAATGAAACTGAAACAATATACACTAATAACACAGGTGAATTAGCAAATTTAATGCAGATACTAACAGCTTTCAAAATAATCCATCCCAAAGCGTCACAAATTACTTTAAGTCCTAGTCTTTTGAATCAAAGAATACACATAGATAATCTTAAGGAAATAGAATCACTACTTGAAATCATTTTGAAATACCCCCGAGACCTCACTTTTCAAAGCAGGAAAAAAGAGTTAAAGGTGGTAGATAGGGCCGGGCAGCGGTGGTTCATGCCTTTAATCCCAGCTCTCGGGAGGCAGAGCCAGGTAGATCTTTGTGAGTTCGAGCTCAGCCTGGTCTACAGAGCGAGATCCAGGAAAAGCACCAAAACTACACAGAGAAACCCTGTCTCAAAAAAAACAAACAAAACAACAACAACAAAAAGATGGTAGATAGGTTGGTACACTGTGTGTTTTTCTGGTACTTTTAGTTTTTAAGTAACAAAACTTACTAAGATTTTCAGATCTTGCTGGGGAGGCACCTCAGTGGTACAGCATTTACCCTAGCATGCTCAAGGCCCTAAGTTCAATTCTTAGCACAAAAATTAGCATAAAAATTTTCATATTGTGACTAGCTCTAATAAATAGATTCTGCTATCTGCAATTTCTTCCAGTTCTAGCGATAATTTTCTATTACAATCTTTTTCTTTTCTTTTCTTCCTATTTTTCTTTATTCAGTTGAGGTGAATATAAAGTCAAGCCAGGCCCAGAAAGACAAGTGTTTTTTTGTTTTTGTTTTTGTTTTTTTTTGGTTTTTCGAGACAGGGTTTCTCTGTGCAGCTTTGCGCCTTTCCTGGAACTCACTTGGTAGCCCAGGCTGGCCTCGAACTCACAGAGATCCGCCTGGCTCTGCCTCCCGAGTGCTGGGATTAAAGGCGTGCACCACCACCACCCGGCAGACAAGTGTTATATGTTCTGTCTCATATGCAGTTCCTAACTTCAAACCTTCTGTGTATTTAACTTGAAATGTAAGTGGAAGCCAGAAAACTAGAAAGGTGTCTTTTGAAGGAAACACATTAATGGAAAGAAGACAGTAGATCATAGGTGAAATGAAAGTAGAGAGGTGGAATAATGGGGGCACACAGGCTTCATCAGGGAGGGGCACACATATGGGAGTGCCAAGGAGCTAGAGAGGAAGGCTGACCCAAGTAAAGGGTACATGAAAACACATATGGAAGTCTACTACCTTACAACCCAGTTTTTAAAATTGGAGGGACAAAAGGATTATATGTGAAATAAAAGAAGAGAGGAATTACTGAGTGTTAAGGGGTCAGGTAGGGATGGAGGTAGGGTTAAAGAGAAAACAAGTTAACTAAAACTAAAGCTGTATGAAAAAGCCTTTTGGAAGCCTACTAGCTGGTTTGAAATTACAACTTAAAATTTTTTTAAATGGAAATACCCTGCATGGGTGGACCATGACACTCTTGGAATACATGGGTGTATTCTTAGAAGACATGGGATACTTTCTAGGAATTAATGGTCAGGGAGAGGACCTAGAGGCCTCCAAAACAACACAGGCTATGCTCATAGCCCCTGGTTACTCACTAAACTATTTGGCAAGATCCTAAAAACCCTCCTGCTGAAGACACAATACATTTTGACTGCAGGACATACAGAAAAAGCTCAGACCAACCAGGAAACTTCCTAATGCAGGCTAGCTTTCATAGAGCCACAGGTGCTATGTAGGCTTCTGAAAAAGAGACGACGTCAGTGCTAACCAGTGCTGGGCCTTGAATGATGCAGCACTGACCTACCAGGGAAGATAAGTCTGCTGGTTCAACAGTGGCATGGGATAACAGCTTCCTGGTTGGATTTGAGGCCTGTTCCACAAGAGGTAACTTCATGCCTAATACTTTAATCCTTATCAAAAGTCCATGACTCAGGAGTCATAGGCCTTAGGGTAGAGCCTGTCATTGTTATTTTGATAAATGATCTTGCTGTCAAAATGCTGTCTAAATATCTATGTTTATACCTATAAAACTGGGATGCGTTCAGCTTTGACCAAAGTAGTTTCTTTTGGTAGTTGGCAGCAGTCAATGGAGAGAAACATAACTGGCCAAAGTGCTGAGAATAAGAGACTGAATGCCCAGCCCTATCACACACTCCCACACTCCAGGAACAAGGCAGAAAGAATGGAAGAGCCAGGCGATGATGGAGAGGTGCTGTGAAATTCTCTATTCTGGACATGATCAGTTAGGAACTCAAAGCACCTGTGGTTATAAAATTAAGCCAGACAAGAGTCCAGCATAGACAAGCTAGAGGATCTCCAGGCCCCACCTCTTACTGCTACTGGTAGTTAGGATTCTGGGGAGAGAATCATTCCTTTTGAGGATGTGGACAACAAGAAGATTCCATGCTTCAGTGGACAAACCAAACCCATGCCCATATAGGTACCACCAACTGGACTTAGCAGGTTTTGTTTTGTTTTGTTTTGTTTTTTTAAAGCACAAAGTTAGTTGGGGGACACATGAAGGAGAAGGGAGTTGTAAAGGGGGAATAATGTATATGATTGTATTTCAATATCTGAATGCATGAAATTCTCAAGAATATATAACATAAAAATAAAGCCAAACCCAAATGGCTTTTAAACTGTTAGAATCAGAAATAGCCCTTTTTATTGTTTATGTTTGTTTTTTTGAGACAGAGCTTTGCTCCATAGCCCAGGCTAGCCTCATATTTGTGATCCTCCTGCTCGGCCTCCACAGTGCTGGAATTTATGGGTTCATGCTAGCATGCCTGGCTCAAAAATACTTATAATTATCACATCTCTCATCAGTCTGGCAATTCCAAGCCAAGGCTGCTTTATTATAATACACAACAGCGCACAGACATAAAAACAAATAAGAAAATACAGGACCCAACTATAAGCTATAACTTTGACAAAATGTAATTACTTGATGCTTTTCTTAAGGGCTTTTTCCAGTTTCTTCACCTGCTGTTTATAAAGTCTTAATTCATGTTCTGTGGGCCTGTAAAGAAGAAATCATGATAAATACATTAAATTTATTGAAAAGAATAAAAATATTTAGCAAACAAAAAATAAATCTTGTTGTGTTATCAATAAACATTAAAATTACTTTTAAATTAAATTTTATGTGTATAGGTGTTTTGCCTGCATCCATATACATGTGTGCCTGGTACCTGTGGATGCCAGAAGGCAGCAATGGATCGCCAGGAACTGGAGTCCAGATGGTTGTGACCTACCATGTGGGTTCTGGGAATCAAACCCTGTTCCTCTGGAAAATAGCCAATGCTCTTATCTCTTGAGCCATCTCCCCAGCCCCTTATGAAAATCCTTAATTCTTAGGTATTTACTAGGTAGGCATTTTGATTTATTCTGCATAATTTCATATTTAAAGTCTTTATTCACTTTTGTGCTAATATGTAACTTGTTTCTGGTGAATATATCATCCTCTGTAATGGCTGGCTTCTGTCAGCTTGACACAAACCTAGACATATCTGGGAAGATGGGATCCTTTTTAAAAATAATTTATTTTTATTTGCATTGGTATGCAAATAAAATTGGTATTTACACGCATGTCTGTGTGAGGGTATCAGATCTTGGAGTTACAGACAGCTGTTAGCTGCCATGTGGGTGCTGGGAATTGAACCTGGGCATTGGCATGCTCCAGGTATGTCTCAAGAAGTGATCCTGTCTCAAAAAACAAGGTGGGCAGATCCCGAGGAATGACATCTGAGGCTGACCTCTAGTTTCCACATGCATGAGCATAGACATGCACACCCAACTGCACACACATTTGTACCCACACATATAAACACAC